>NW_027529583.1:121834-130136 GCF_008692635.1 Crocuta crocuta | reverse complement strand
CGTTTTGTTTTTTAAGCCATACTTAATCTACCCCAAATTGCCCACCACCAAATTAAATTTTCTACTATTATTTATCTCTAAGGAGGACTGATGTGAGGGCAGAACCCATAGCGATGTCTGAAAATTCTATTTTAGCATCTCCTGTGCCTAGCAGAGCATGGTATAAAAATAATAATTAATATTTGATTTGTAAACCGCTTGAGTGATGTCTAACATCCACACAGGAAAGTGTCTGAATCCTACAGATCCCTGAATGATTAAAACGCATACACACCCCTGAACCCACCAGCCAGATCAACACCTAGAACATCATCAGCCTCTTCTTCCCTCCCAAAGGCAAATCCTTGATTTCTCACACCACAGATCTGCCTGACTTTTAACTTAATAAGAATGCAGTCGTAGAGCCTGCACTCGCCTCTCTCTTTTGTTGTCTTCTTCATCGTCATCTTCTTCTTTTACTTTGAGAGAGAGAGAGAGAGAGAGAGCGAGCACAAGTGGGGAANCTCGAACTCACAAACCGTGAGATCATGACCTGAGCTGAAATCAAGAGGCAGACGCCCAACCGACTGAGTCAACCAGGTGCCCGCTGACTTCTCCTACCCAACATTCTGCGTGTGAGGTTCACACATGCTGCTGCCTCTAGGCGTGGCTTGCTTCTTCCTGTTGCCGTGTAGTTTTCCACGCTGTGAGAGCGCCAGCCCACCACTCACTAGCATTTGGTTGTCCCTGGCGTGGGGCTCTCACTAACGGTCATGTAGCATGAGAGAAAGCCTCAGGCAGGACCCCTAGGACAGCTGGGTGTCTGAGGTGGGCACCTGCTAACAAGCCCTTCCAGAACAGCAGTTCTTGAAGTTGTAGATCTCGGGCCCCCTTTCCACACTGAAAACTTAGTGAGGACCCCAAAGAGCTTTAGTTCGTGTGGCTTCTATCCATGTTCGTCATACTAGGAATTAAAACTGAGAGGTAAAAAAGTTTTGCTTGGTAATTTAATCAAAATCAACAGTGGTAAATGCATACTGTACATTACATACGTCGCATGTTTATAAATGAAATATTTGGAAACATAACTGTATTTTCCAAGACAAAAATGGTAGAAGAATGGCTTACTAGAAGTCCACTGGCTTCTCGTGTCTGCTTCTGTATTCTAGCTGCTGTGGTGTCCTGTGTTTCTCAGGATAGAGGAGAGTAAACAAGGCAGGGAGTCTTTTTGTATCATTATGATGATGATTTTGACTTTACAGGTTCCCTCAAGGGCTCTCAGGGACCCTCTGCCCCAAATTAGAGAGCCACTGCTCTAGAACACCATGGAAACCTCCAATGAGCAGATACCCCCAAGCTGGGCCAATCAGTGGGGCGGGATGGGGGTGGGGGCTAACTCACTCCAAATCACCGGACCTTAACTCCATTCTTAGCTGATTAAAAACCCATAGTTTCTTGTCAACACTTTGTAATCCTTGTTTGTAAAAACATCAATTTGAAACGTTTTGATTTTGTTCACTGGAAGCCAGCGATGGCCGTTAGAAATATAATGCAAGCCATGTATGTAATTTGAAATATTTAGTAGCTGTATTTAGATTTCATAAAATTCCACAAAAATTTGAGAAAAGTAGATTCACGTATTCAGGTTCTTCTGATAACTGAAAGGAGTGTCAGTATTCAAATGACTTACAATGAAGTGAAATAAACCATTCAGTTCCTCATTCACACCAGTCACATTTCAAGGGCTCAAGGTGACATCAGTCACCACATATGGCTAATTGGCTGCCATATTGGACAGAGCAGACCTAAACTTATTCTCTGCTTTCCTTATCCATCCCCTCCTTTGGTTCTTCAGTGCTTAGAAGGCTGATTAGGACAAGTTAATCACACTCATGATTCTTCTAAACAACTGGTGCCACGGTGGCTTTCTTTGTAGGCTGGTTAGGATGCGTGACAGAAAGCTGGAAGTGGGGGTATCGCTCTGCAGCCACGGTTAGCAATGGCAGGTTCCCTTTCGGCTTGGCTCACAGGGCTTTCTCACTTGCCGTTCTCACGTACGTAGTATAATCTCACAGTGTTCCTGATATGGCTGCGAAGTAGATCACTGTCCCCAGCCATCCCTGGAATGGACCTCTCTCTGATTGGACAGGGCAGGGTCTTAAATGGGGTGACACCAGGAAAGACTTAGACCAGGCTGCTGTGCTTGTGGGGACCGAGCGCTAGCAAGTTTGCTAAGTTCTTAAGTGACGAGCTCCACATCAGTGTCTGAAAGATAAAGTAGTTTTCTTGCCTTTCTTGCCTTCCTGTCTCGATTCGTTGGTATGCTTTCCAAAAGGGAAAGGAAGCAGTGGAATGAGATTTTAGGCCCAGAGCACTCAGGGTAAAGTTGCAGCACTGACATTAGCATCAAAGGTCGAAGGCAGCAAAAGCGAGTTGACAGGTTTCAAAGGAGAGAGGCCAGGAAAGTCTGTAAAGCATTAAAGACTTCATTCTGTTTGTGAATTGCATCACCTCCAAACCATTTCAAATTCAGGACAATGAAAAGCTACCCCGTTTTATACATCAGGGGATCTCTTACTTGGACTCCCAAAATGAAAGACGAGGATTCCAAGTCTAAACCACTCGGTCCCGTTACTGCGGGTTTTGTGGCCGGTCACGTGTCTGATCCTTGTTATTGAGTGGACAAATGAGAAATGGCTTTTATCTCCTTCGTACGCTCTCCTATACCCAAGCTGACTGCTTAAGCTTTGAGCCAGTGTTATCCCACCGTATCCATTCTCCTTATGTTGGACTCATTTAAGAATCCTGCATCTGAGTGCATGATGTCATTTCAAATAAATCTAAGAGGAACTGGAAAGCTGCTGGAATTTCCTTATCTGAGGCAGCCAAGCTAAATAAACTTAATTCACATCCATCAGGAGCTCAGTGAGGGCTAGCACCATTCTGGCTGAAATGATTTCATGCTTGGTGACATGTGAAGACTCAGGTTTTCCTGGGCTCTTTATTGACCTGGATCCTCTAAGTTGTCTGTCTCCAGGTCCCCTGTGTAGAGTGTCAGAGGAGCCGGGACTGCATAGTACTAGCTAGGCACGACAGGCTCTTCATTAGAACACTCACCTCTTAAGAGTCAGCAGTTACAAAACTCAGGAAGCAGTTGTTCGACCATCTTGACTACATTTGGATTTGGGGAAGCCAAGCCTTTCCTTTAGCGCCTACGCTAAAGGAGTCAGAGTCCGCAAAAGATGGGAGGTAGGGGGAAGTTGAACCAGAGTATTCCAACTATGAGGACCTTGAGGTTATCTTACACTGTCTCTCCGTCCCTGAATGGTCTTGCTCTTGAGACCATTTTAATGTTCTTTCCCCTTTCTGGGTAACATTGGTGTTGCTTTTGCTAGAGTCCGCGAGCAATCGTAAGTCCAGTGCTAGCTGGTTCTAGAACTATAGAAAACCCGATGGTGATGTTTTCGCCTCCCTTCGGTCCCATGCCCAAATTCTCTTCCACCTGCTGACTGATACCGCTGACTCCGCTATCCCAGGTTCATCCTACCAGCATGAGGCCTGGATTGCTATTGAAACGCACATACCGCACATACCGCAGGCGAGGCTAACGCTGAGGGCACTGTGAGGCATTTCCACTTTGGTGAGAGCAAGGGTCAAATGAGTTGTGGATGGTTTTGAGTCCTTTTGGGATACAAATGGGAACTTGAGGGCTCTATTTGTGGCTTAACAGACTCTGGTCCCTTCTCCTAAAACATCTGCGTTTGAATGAATTTGTCTTTGGACTCTCTGTGGGGATCCAGGTACCTGGTCATTTATTTTTTTATGTGAGTATATGTGACGCACACAATGTTACATTAATTTCAGGTGTACAACATAGTGATTCAGCCACTCTATACATTGTGCTGTGCTCACCCCAGGCATAGCCACCTTCTGTCACCATGCAACGCTATTACAATATGACCGACTGTATTTTCTGTGCGGTGCCTTTTCTTCCCGTGACTTATTCCATAACTGGAGGCCTGTGCCTCCCACTCCCCTTCACCTACTTGGCTTACTCCCCCCCATCCCTCTTCGTTCTGGCAGCCATCAGTTCTCTGTATTTATAGGTCTGATTCTTTTTGTTTGTTTATTCATTTGTTTTTTTAGATTCCACTTAGGAGTGAAATCATATGGTATTTGTCTTTCTCAGCGTGGCTTATTTCACTTAGCATAACACCCTCTAGGTCCATCCATGTTGTTGCGAATGACAGGATCTCATCATCTTTTATGGTTGAGTAATATTCCGGTGTGTGTGTGTGTGTGTGTGTGTGAACACCACGTCCTCTTTATCTATTCACCTATCATTAGGCCTGTAGGTTGCTTCCGTGCCTTGACTATTGTAAATAATGCTGCAATAAACATAGGAATGCATATATCTTTTTGAATTGGTGTTTTTATTTTCTCTGGGTAAATACCCAGTAGTGGAATTGTTGGATCATATGGCATTTTTTTTTTTAAATGTTTTATTTATTTCTAGGAGACAGAGAGAGACAGCGTGAGCAGGGGAGGGTCAGAGAGAGAGGGAGTCACAGACTGAAACAGGCTCCAGGCTCTGAGCTGGCAGTCAGCACAGAGCCCGACGCGGGGCCCGAACCCACGAACTGCAAGATCATGACCTAAGCGAAAGTCGGACGCTTAACCGACTAAGCCACCCAGGCGCCCCGGATCATATGGTATTTTTAAAAAAATTTTTGAGGAACCTTGGTAATTGTTCATGCTGACACTGGAGCCCCTGCCAAGGAGAAGGTTCTGGTGCTGAGGGGCAGTTCAGGCCCAGGGTGAGGTTCTTAGCCCGAAGGGCATGTTAAGTGCCTCTCCCATCCCAGTTTGTAGAAATAGCAGTGGGGAGCCATGCAAGGTGGAGAGGTTAGAATCTTGCTTTCAGTGTTATTATGAATGGGAACTCCTTATCCAGGCTCAAGGGAAAGTCTTACCCAGGGGTACATGTATGGAGCCGCTCATGGACTTAGACACAGACCCACACAGACACACACACACACACACAGCTGCATTTACACATGAATGTTCCTCCTGAAACACCCAACAAAGCAAATGACAGGGGGTAACTGGGGTTTCGATTCTGGTTTTGCTTCACTGTTGACTTGGGATTGGGATGTGAGTAATGGGCGATGATGAGGCTGTGCATTCTGAGGCCGCATATTGCGTTCCCTACCCTCTATCACTGGGGTGAACCAGCCCAGTGGTTAGGAGCCCAGATGGCACCATTTACCACTTCCAGTGCCTTAGGCAAATTATTTAACCTATCTGCACCTCAGTTTCCTGATCTGTATAATGGAGGCAATACTAGCATCTGCCTCACAGAACTGTTGTGAGAATTATCTGAAGTAGTCCATATAGAGCATTTAAAACAATGACTGACACATAGTCGGTGCTCAATAAATATCTGTTGAGTGAACAGAATACTAATGTTGTCGATAGTATATTGTTACCGTGAGGAAACTTTCACTACACGGTGGCCTTAGATTGAGCAGGTGGAGCGAGGAGAACCTGTGAAGAATCACCACTTCTGTTCTGTAGTAGGGCCAGATTGCCAGGCAGACTCCACTACACATATTTCTCAGCGTCTGATGGAAAAGGGAAAAAAACAACGAAATGGCTCCAAACAAAACAAATGATGACATCTGGGGTGGGACGGAGAGGCGGATTGACATCTCACAGTGACATGCAAGCAGTGCTACAGAGAGGCTTCTGGAGAGGCAGTCAAGTCAGGCCTGGGTTTTCTATTTTTCCAGTTCCAGACTTTGGTGGGAAGTATTAAGCTGCTTCTTGGATTTGAATGGACCACAAAGGGAAAGCTTATTGTTGCCTTTTCTCAGCACTCTTCACTCCTTCCTCCCTTCTAGGCTTCCTTCCCTGGGTCTCTCTCTGCTCTGATACAAACAACCAAAATGGTGGCCCTTCCTTGATGAGAGCAGAGACTCAGTAGCGGTGGGGCTCTGTCAGGGGGTAGAGTGCTACATAAATGCTACTTGGCTGATCTCCTGATGAAAAGCAGCTGACAGATGGGGATCTGGGGTGTGCTTTATCATCAGGGCTCCCCGTTTCTTGACCATGTGGTGATGACCACTTCAACAGGCCCTGGCATGAAGCCTGGCGGAGGCTGGACCCACTGTGGGGCAAGGCGGCTCCAGCCAGGGCCTGCTGGGGCTCTCATTTCCCGCACACGTGCACATCTGTTCAGGAATCCAACAGATGGGCAGTGGGCGAGCTCAGGTAGCTATGGACACGTGGTGGTAGCTCTGAACAAATCATAGTGGCCTAAGCTGCACGTTTTCCTCCAGGGGACGGGCACGCGGATAAACAGGGAGAAAAGGCGTTCACCCGTCTTTTTCCTGAAACACCAGAGGGATAAAACAGGTCAGTGGTGAATGTGAAATTAGCTGTTGGCCAGTCTCCAAAGGAATTTGACCTATTTAGGAGTCATCGGGAATATAAGCCAAGGGAAGTTCAGTGGCCTGCATCTTCGTTTATCAAGGGAGAAGGGAGAGGATACAGATCACCAGGCGGCCGAATGCCTTGAGTCACTTACGTTATGGAGTCTGTGAGTGAGCATGGCTGGAACTGAGAACGGTTCTGGAACATTGACTTTGGGCCAAGACCTGGCACAATTTAGCATGCAAATGATCACTCCAGCAGATGCACTGGTTATCTGGTGTACCAGCCGAGCCGCGGTCGCTGAAAGGGCCATATCAGATTCTGAAAACCTTCCTGCAGAGTTCAAATTCTTCTCCACGACCCTTTCTGTAAAAGGGGAACTTGGGCTAACTCAGCAAAGGTGGTGTAGACATTAGGGCTTCCGTGGAGAGCACAGCCACAAGAGTACCGAGGCCCCTTCTGCCGAGAGCACCCCCTCTATTTATCACATGAACAAGAATCCCCATCTTACACTTTGCATCTAAGTAACCCAACCCAAGAGAGAGTTGGGAGAGGGGAGGATTTGGAGAACAGTCCCAAACCGAACTGCACATCAGAATTACTTGGGCAGCTTTAAAAAATGAGATTCCCACGGGGCGCCTGGCTGGCTCAGTCGGTTGAGTGTCCAACTTCGTCTCAGGTCACGATCTCGTGGTTCATGGGTTTGAGCCCCGCGTCGGTTTTGTGCTAACAGCTCAGAGCCTGGAGCCTGGTTTAGATTCTGTGTCTCCCTCTCTTTCTGCCCCTCCCCTGCATGCACTCAGTCTCTCTCAAAAANCTACTTTCAGATTCTGATTCAGTGGGTCTAGGGTGGGACCTGAGATACTGGAATTTTCCTAAGTGGATCCTTGATAGCAGGCCTTTGACCACTCGTTCTAGCTCATCATTATTTCTTTCCTTAGATCTTTTAAGAAACATTTATTGATCAGGAACAAACTACACAATCTGTCAAAGACCCTAAGAAGCTGAGATTTAAGTAAAAGGATCCATAATTCTTGGCAAATTTCTGGAAGTCTAGCATACCGTGCTGACTCTCAGAACTTTTTGAGCAAATTGTATCTTTACATTTTTGTCCTGTGTGCCCTGAAATGTAAAACATCTGTCTGGTTGGGAAAGGGGAGACTTTTTGAGGCACTGAGTTGCCACGGAGCTTTCCAAGACAGAATATTTGACCAAACTTAGAATTTAATTAATGCTTCCCCGTCTCCATGCTCAGAAGTGTTAATGTACTAACACTCCCCCAACAGCCTTTCACTAACAGGCCTAGCTTTTCCGTATTATTGGTTGTATGGATAATTTGGTGATAAAATTCAAAGAGAAATATTTTGTTCTGTTATCAGGGACCCTGTCCTAGGAAGACTCGTGGATATGTTCTCGTGAAAGGCATGCTTCTGAGGAATTTTAAGCAAATTGACTAATTAAATAAATGAATGAAGATGGTTCAGCCTAATGTCAAATAAGGGAGCATTCTAGATTTTGTAACGATAATCATGATAATAGTGATAAGAATAGCAACAAAACATGATTGCTTAGATTTGCATGCGTACTATGTCTAAGGCCCAGGACTAATTACTTGGTCTGCATTCACTTATTTAATCCTCCTACCAACTCTTTGAGGTAAATATATCCATTGGGTAAACAAAGGCTTCAGAAAAGCAAAACTTTTGGGGCGCTGCCTGGGTGGATCAGTTAGTTAAGCGTCTGACTCTTGATTTCGGCTCAGGTCATAATCTTGACCTGAGATCCCACGGTTCACGGGTTTGAGCCCTGTGTTGGACTCTGTGTTGTCAGTGCGGAGTCTGCTTGGGATTCTCTCTCTCTCTCTCTCTCTCTCTCTCTCCCTCCCTCT
>NW_027529583.1:119988-121509 GCF_008692635.1 Crocuta crocuta | reverse complement strand
CCCTCTCTCTCTCCCTCCCTCTCCCTCTCCCTCTCCCTCTCTCTCTCTCTCTCTCTCTCTCTTCCTCTCTCTCTGCCCCTCTCACACTCATGCTCGCTCCCTCCCTCTCCTTCTCTCTCAAAATAAATTTTAAAAAAGATAAAACTTTATTTCTCTTCAGTTTAAAGGAAGTCCAGGGTTGGTATGGAGACTCTGCAGTAATGAGAGACCAAGTCTCCTTCCGGCTCCGGGTTCTACGAGTAGATTATAGCCCTTATCTTGGCCGTCCAAGATGGCTACTGGAGCTCCAGGGATCACAACATTGGCCCAGGCAGGCAGATGAAAGAAGCTTGATTTTTGTATTCTAAGGAGACTTTCTAGAGATCCCATACCACAATTGCTTTTATCTCATTGGCCAGATAGCAGCCTCTAGCTACAAGGGAGACCTGGACATGGAGCCTTTTGGTTGTATGCCACTGGACCCAGTTTAAAAAATTGAGGTGTTATCAATACGAGAGAAGGAAACATGGAAGGTTTGGTAGGAAATTAACAGTTTCTGCCATAGTAGGTAATATTCTTATTACCAATTTGTAGATCAGGGAAATGAAGCACGGAGAAACCAAGGGGCTTGGCTATGCTCACGCAACCTTAGGCAGTAAAGCCATGGCAGGACCCCTGTCTCTGACTTGAGTGTCCTTCTCGTAAGCGCTATTCCTTCCTGCCCTTGTTTGCAATTTTGTAGAACAGGTATGTTTCCATAAAGGTGCATTTGTTCATTTCCTGTTTTCTTCCTGGTGTGCCTATACCCTTTTCTTTGCATGAATCCTAGCCATGTTTTGCAGCTCAGCTCCGGCACCACAGAGAGCCCTTACCTGCACCCCAGCTGCTTTCTTCATTCAGTAAATATTTAGTGAGCAGCTACTATGTACCAGGCACTGATCTAGGCCCATGGGCTTCATCAGTGATAAAGACAAAGACTCTTTACAGCTTAATAGCTGTGTAATCTTGGTTAAGTTCCTTAACTGTCTGGGGCTTGGTTTCTCATCTGTAAAATGGGAATGACNACGCGGGGCTCGAACCCACGAACCGCGAGATCATGACCTAAGCGAAAGTCGGACGCTTAACCGACTAAGCCACCCAGGCGCCCCCATGCACAGGATTATTATAAGGATTAAATAAGATACTACATAGTATCGTCACCGGCACATGATTACATTTTGGAAAATGGTGCCATTGTGATTGTTGTTACGAACGTGTCTGTCTTTCCTGGTAGGCTGTGAAGTTCTCATGGATGGGAATGGCACCCCAGGCCTTCCGGTATCACCCAAGTATCTCAGCGAAGTGGGGGCTTAGTAAATGTTTGTTGAGGGGGTAAAAGGGGTCTCAGTGTAGAGAGGACTTCCTGCTTTCTTAGGCTGCTAGATTTAGCAAACAGAAACCAACAGCCTTGTAGGAAGTTGTGTGTGTGTGCCCGTTTGCCTAATATAAGCTGTGAGTTGTGGTGGGTGGTGTGCTAAAGAAAAACAAGACTGAATAATAATA
>NW_027529583.1:117694-119974 GCF_008692635.1 Crocuta crocuta | reverse complement strand
TGCTCCTTGCTTCTCTGTTGTTCACTTTGGTCTCTGGCACCTATGGGAACAGTGCTGCTGGCCTGTGTCCACAGTAGAAACTTCTGGAAGCCAAGAGGCGTCAGGCATCCCGAGTCGCGGAGCTCTGGCATGCTACTCCCACACACGACATCCCACAGACAACTCCCACCGCTTGCGTCAGAACTGCATCTCGGGTTTGCTGACCACCGAGCTCCCTCCATTTTGTCTTCCCATCCGGGCCTTTTCCTCGGCCCCACTGCCCAGGGGAAAGGCAAGTTCACAGGATGCGGGGCCTTCTTTCTTCCCTGACATCTGGTTTGATTCTGGGCAGCTAAATAGTGGCTTTGCCATGAACAACAAAAGCTAATTCACTGTGGTTTTTAAACACCAAGTGCAAATATTTTTCCTTTTCAGCTTGGGGTCACTGGAAGGGAAAAAGCAGGGCTGAGAAGGAGATTAACCTTTTAAAAACTATTATGACTTCCCATAGAAAATAAAACAATGACATCATTTCCTTCCATTCGTGAGAGCCTTTTTAGTAGTGATTGTTGTTTGAGGCGAGATTGGGCATCTGAAGAACATTTGTAAATACTGTTTTAGCTTGGTTTTCTACTCAAAAGCCCACCATGATTGCCTTTGGGAGCCCGCACAAATCCCAGGAAAGCTCAGGGCCACCCTCTTTGCTTTCTCTCTGCTCTGTCTTCATCCCTGGCTGACCTTTCCTCCACCTTCTCTCCGGTCCTTTAGGTTCTTCCTTCAAGCAGGGCCCTGCCGCTCTGTGAAGGGGTGAGGGGAGCACAGGCAGGGACGCTGCGATTAGCTGTATCTGAGGCAATGGCCGGGCCATCGGGTGATGCCACTAACTGATGCTTGGAAGGCTGAAAATTCAGTCCGGGTCACTTCTCCAACGTCCCAGCCAGACTGTGTGTTGATTTGGACTGTCTTAATGCCTCCCAGAACCTCAGCCCGTTCAGCTCCTCTTCAGAAATGAAGTCACCCATTCCGGCTCCTATTTCACATGACGCAAGAGCGGAAACCTCAAACTAAGGGAGCCAATGGCATTGGTAGAGCCCTGGCGACTCTCTGAGCAGAAAGCCTGTCTGTCCGCCTCACGCTTCGCTTCGTTATTTCAAGTGTTCTCTCTGGACTGGAAGACAAAGCTCTTCTGTGACTTGCCATTAGTTTTTCTTCTTTCCTTCTGTCTCCCCTTCCAGGTTTTGCTCATGGGTTCAGTTGCTCGGCTCAGGTGGGACGATGACATTAAAGCTATTGGAGCAAAGCTGTGGACATCCCTGAGTTCTCCCTTTCTTGCCAATGGGACGATCTGAATGGGCTCCAGAACGGTTGATGTCTGCAAGGGGGCTCGAGTATTCTTGCCATGTACTTGACTGTTGTTATTGGCATCACGAGAACCGAGCGTGTTGATACAGGTGGTGTGTGTGTTTCGGGTGGGAGGGGATCAGAAATCGATTTGCAACCTGAAAAGAGCAAACTCCAGTTGTATCCTGCCCCCCATCCTTTCAGTGTGTGCAAATATTTGCAGGCCTGTTGAACAGCTCACCCTCACACCGACCCAAAATTTCACAGCAGAGGGAACCAGCCCCAGCCTGGTGAGAAGAACAGGGGGCAGGGGGTGGCGCAGCCATGTGGTGATGGAATGGGCTGTACGCCTTGTCACGCCCGGACAGTTGGCTGGGTGGCCGTGGCTTTGTATTTGTGCAGGATGGCAGTATTTGTGCAGTTTCCTGTCTCTGGCAGCGTGCAAATGGTTTCCATAGCCACGTGGCCCTCAGCAGAGCTTATCAAAGGGACAGGGCCTGAGATTCTGCATTTCTCAGTTAGCTCTTCGGTGATGTGGATGTTGCTGACCCCTGGCCTGCTGCACTTGGAGCCGCGCGAGGCCCTAGAAAAGTCCCACTGCATTGTGAACTCGTGCGGGGCTGGGAAAGAAAGTGCTAAGCCCCTCCTCTGGAGACAGGGTGTGTCTGAGGCTGCCCCGGGAGTCAAGTGAACCCCCAGGGATTAGCGGCTGGCCCAGCACTTGGGTGAAACCATCTCCCCCTCTGGGGGCGGGGGGAGTCCTGGAGGCAGCGCAGATGTCCTGTGAAAATCTGCCACCCTCCTCGACGAAGGTCGCCCTCCATCGCCCTGCGCCCCCCTGCTCTGCCCACCGACTTCAGCGGATCAGCTTTCAGCTATCCGGGGGGAGTCCGGGGAGGGCTCTGCATGAAAGAAAAGGCCCGCCCTGGCCCTGACGGAGCAGAGTGGGAAGCCAAGCAT
>NW_027529583.1:117073-117669 GCF_008692635.1 Crocuta crocuta | reverse complement strand
TCTCACCGGAACAGGGGTGAGGAGGGGCTGCTGTGCCTGACCCTCACGGCCGGCTTTCACGTTTGGGGTCAGCGCCACCGAAGCCTGGGGACGTGGGGCTACTTGTTGTGCCTGGCTGAGTGTGCAACTTGGCGCGCCTTCCGAGGTGTTGGGTCGCTGAAGACGGAGGGCGAGGGAGGGCGAGCGTTTGGGTCTCCTCTGCTTGCACTCTGATGTTTGCATGTCATCCAGAGGGCGCCAAGGGCAGCCCAGGAGCGCACCGGGTTGGTCAGGGTGCTCCCGGGCGGGGTGCTGGGCCTGGGGGATGGCCGGGAAGGGGCCTGCCTGTTCCGTTGGCCCGCCCACCCCTGCCGTCTTCCTGGAATTCCTCAGCGTCCTGCCCTCATCCAGAGAATCCTAGGGAGAGTTCCCGGATCTCCCTGTGGCCTCCAAATGGCGCTGTACTGCGAGTGCTCAGACCCCAGTTCTTTGGTTTCTAGCTTCTGTTCCATGTGAAATGGCCTGAAGCCATTCGAGAGCCTGCCTTGACTTCTTCGGTCCTCTAAACCCTCCTTCATGATACGCCTTTCTTGCGTAAGGTCAGGCCCACAGTTGAA
>NW_027529583.1:114711-117040 GCF_008692635.1 Crocuta crocuta | reverse complement strand
GGCGCGCGGCCCGGCCCGGCTCCAGCGTCCTTCCGCCCTGGCATCTGGGAACACTCCCTCTGAGTTGTTTTTCCAGGTGTGGTGGTGAGGGGGCCCTGGTTCGTGCCTACTTGGTGACGTGAGATCCCTTAGGAGAGGAAGGCCCGTGGACCAGGCAGCTTCCGGCAGGAAGTTTCTTCAGGGCATCATGGTATCCATATTTGGGGCTGGAGAAGTTGTTCAAATCCAAGCCCCTGATACCACGTGTAGTAATGATGGACACCATTATTTGATGTGCAGGCCGTACCTCAGACCCACTAAGTCAGGATCTTTGGGGATAGACCCAGACATCAGTGCGCTTTTTTCGAAGCACCTCAGGTAGAGAGACTCCAGTGTGCCGCCAGGGCTGAGAATCACTGACTGAGGTACGAGGTAAGAACTCCACTCCCACTCGAACCCCCAGTTTCCTTCAGGAAACCGAGTGAGACAGTTAAAGTCCTAAGTTCACCCATTTGCATAAGGATCAGTGGATTCCGGAGAAAGTGTCCAACAGCCAAGTACTAGTCATCAGACCCGAAGGGCTAAGTAATGAGAGGGAATCCCAAAGAGATGAAGCCCCTCCGGGTGCCGGCCGGAAGTTTCCAGTCTAAGAGTAAGGGGAAAGATGGCAAGAAGGCCTTTGGAACAGTTTGACCCACTTTCCCTGGGAGAGTTGGAGATCTAAGGTATGAGGGTGTCCGGCAGGCCAGGGAGGGTAAGGAGGGTTAGAGGGCTCTGTGGCGGAGGGCTCAACCTTCTCAGAGCTCTGGCACTTTATAAAAAGTTCGGCTGTCTTCTGGTGTTAGTGTCAGCAAGGTCACGGTGCCCTCACTGACTCTGGATAGCTAGTTCACAAGTAGGGAGACCAGCGATGTCTCCATGTAGGAGATACTGCATTCAGCACGATGAAAGCAGGGGTGGGGGGTGGGGAGATGACTGCCTTTGCCTCGACACAAATTTTACTGCACCAGGTTTCATTATAGAAACGGTATAGTTTTGGGTGTGTGTTTATTCATAAAATAAGTAGTTACTCTGATTCTCCCCATCCTTCAAACCAGAGTCTCGAAGGGAGTTTTATTTACTAGATTTGAAGCCACGGAACAATTGTTTCATACGATTGCCTTATAAGCATAGGAATAATTCAGGGGAAAATAAAACTCTGCTTTCTTTCCTCCTCAGCCCCCGCTGAATCTTCCCAACTTGGAGGCAGGCCCAGCCATGCACCAAAAATGTTAGATTTTGTAGCTGATAAGGTTCAAAGGACGAGTGTGGTGGTCCTCTGGAACAGTGGGGAATGGGACCCGAGCTTCAGGCTCCTGTAGCAGTCAGCCTGCAGCGTCCTGGGGGCTTGGGCAGGTATGAGTCGCTTAAGGTGATCAGGCAAGCTCTCAGTGTCCGGACCCTTGTGCCAACCCACAGTCGGGGTCTGGGGCACCCACAGCTCCTATCACTGTGTACGCCCAGCTCTCTGGGCATTCATATTTCCCGGGAGCAGAACTTTCACACCAGTGTGACTATCAGCTCCAGCGTCTTAGTTTATGCCTGAGAACTGCACGTTCGGAGGAAACAAGGTATAGGCTGCCACCATCTTAGAGCAGAATCGGTTCTGTCCATTTTTGGGTACTTACTATTTTTAATTATCAGATTTTGTGTTCACCTACTTGAGATTTTAAACCTTATTTCCATTTCTTAAATTGGATGCTTAGTTTAAAAGGTAGGTCTGAATACGGAGAGCTATACACGTACCTCAGGAATACAGCTTTGGTAATTTCCGTTGGTTTTACTATGTGGGCTTATGGTTCAGAGTTTCATCCTCTAGATAGTTAGGTTTTGGGGAGGCAGTATGGTATGGGGAAAATGGGCTTTGGTGTGGGCTGGATCTGGGTTCGAATCCTCACTCAGCCGTTTAGCAATCGTGTGACTGCAGCTTCTTTTTTCTTCTTTAAATGAGGATGCGATGAAAGAATGCAGGCAAGATACTTGGCATAGTAGCTGCTCGGTCCATCGTAGCTGTGGATGACAATCTTATGTAAAATAATATGCTTTGGGCACAGGCAAAATTTCGTGGCTGGGAAGCTGTTCTCTGTTTGCATGTCCTAGGCAGAGGGCCAGGACAGTGGGTGTCCTTTCTGGATCAACCCACTCATCCTGACGTCCTCGAGAGGCACTGGCAGATGGGACATGAAAATACCAACAGCGTACCTCGGGGAGGGCACGTAGCCAAGTGTGACACTGGACTGAGCGTGCTGAGACCAGCCAGAAAAAAACTCAACACAACACAGAAATGCACCATTTAAAAATTCTTCCAAAG
>NW_027529583.1:114063-114701 GCF_008692635.1 Crocuta crocuta | reverse complement strand
CTGGGCTGTCTGTCCCAGCCCCAGCCTCTTTCCCAGCTTTCCGCTGTGGAGGGCCTGGAAGGAGGCAGCATCTGGGGAGCTGAGCTTTAGGAAGCAGCGTCTCTGCTGGGCACCGGATTCAGGTGCAGGCATCGAACATGACTAAGACACAGTTCTGCCCTTGGGGACTTCCAAGTCAGGACGATACTGATCTGCGAGCACCAGAAAGTCTGGGCGTGGTACATCAGGGCCCATCCACACGACAGAGGGACCACCTCTCTCTCCTGGGGTGGTGTGGCAAGCCAAGTGAGGTTGATGGAGGAGAGGACTCCGGATGGATTCTCTTAGGGTAAATAAGATGTATCAGGTTTGGGGCGCCTGGGTGGCTTAGTGGTTGGGCATCCGACTTTGGCTCAGGTCATGATCTCACGGTTCATGGGTTCGAGCCCCGCGACGGGCTCTGTGCTGACGGCCAGCTCAGAGCCTGGAGTCCGTTTCAGATTCTGTCTCCCTCTCTCTGACCCTCCCCTGCTCATGCTGTCTCTCTCTCAGAAATAAATTTTTTTTTAAATTAAAAAAAAAAAGATGTATCAAGTTCAGGGTAGATTTTTGTTTGTAGGTTTTTTGTTTTATCTTTGTTTTTTTTAGAACATGATAGA
>NW_027529583.1:110773-114012 GCF_008692635.1 Crocuta crocuta | reverse complement strand
CTAAAAAAAAAAAAAAGTACCTTTTCTCTAAAAGCAAGTGAAACATTTTTTAAAGAGCCAATATTTTGCATACAATTAAAGATGATTTGCTTTGAGTTGATTCTCACCTTCTCTAAGTCTACTGGGTAGGGAGGTCGAGGAGATAGTAAGATTAGGAAGGGGGAAGGCCTCACAAAGCTATGAGCAACTGTAGTCTGCTGCCCACACTCTCTCTATCCTGCACAACCCCTCTGTANTATGAAAACTTAGGTGGAAATTACTTGTCTGTGTTCAAGGCAGAGTTTTCTAGACTCCCCTGAAGTCCACCTGTGCTTCTGAATACCCTGTTGGGTAGCCTGGCCCCCTTCATCCCGGCTGCCTCTTTTTGATTCAGCAGGAATACTGAGAAACTCCACTCTCCCGAGGGGTGCTGGCCTTGCGTTTGGCTATAACTCCTTGACCTTGAGTGTGGTGACAACCAGTGGCTCCCAAAATGGCAGAAAGGAGATGCAGAACGGAACTGATCTCAGCTATGTCCTCTTACAAGTGCAGCACAGAACGAGTTGTTCAGCATCCCGAGGCCAAATGTCAAGCTCCACTAAGGAGAGAGATGCAAGTGTTTCCTCTGCTTTGAAGAGCGGAGGCCTCTCAGGAATGTTCTTTGCCCCTTTCTTGCCCCCACCCTACAATGGAGCGAAGAGGAAGTTTTGATTTATTCTTCAAAATAGGCTAGTAAATCATTCTTCTCTCTCTGCCTCGTCTTTGTGTTATGCTTGCCATGGATGGCATTTGGCCATTAATAACTGGGTTCCCTCTGCCCTCTAAGTTTTTATCCCTGGAAACTTTCACCAGCAAGTTAGAGCCGGATGATTAATTGTGAAATAAGGATATGCTTGAGAACAGGCCAGGGGCACATGTCCACAGCCACCGAGCCCGTGGCTTAAATGAACAGTAAATGACTCGTCTGAACTGATGCAGGCCTGTAGCTTCTGCTCTGAAAGCCAGGGCTAATGAAGGGAGCCACAGGTTTCTAGTATTTTCCACACTTAACCTTGGAAAGCAGGCAAATGGGCACCTGGGAGAATTAAGATAATTATGTGTTGGGTGTTTTTCCTTGGAAAGAAGTTGATTTGTAGCTTCTCTTGATCAGCCTTTTCTTTCCCTGTTCTGCCCCTCTTACTTGCTGCTTTAAAAAGTTTTTTTTTTTTTCCACACGAAAGACATCATGGGTAAGAAGAGGAGATTTTATTTTGAAGAACAATGATCACATTAACAAGGTGACAGCAGATAAGCTAAAAGTCACTCCATTTTCTGCCGGGGAGAAATGTTCTTTGCCGCCAAATAGCATTCTGCTTCTCTTTGTCTCCTCTCCCTTTACAGGAGGGAGGCAAGTCCAGCCACTGATGGACTCAGAAGAAATAACTGGGAGATAAGATACACCCTTGATTCATATAAGAAGGGAAGCTTTCGAGTTCAATGACAAAAAATGACTTCCTGTTCCCCAGCGTTCTTGTGCGTGCGGCTCTTTGCAGGACAGTAATGTTTCGCTGCCCTTGGTCCCAGAGTATCCGGTAGAAAATAACTTGAAATCTGAAACTTGGTTAAGTTTCCAGTTCATTGCAAATGAATAGATGTCTAGGTCAGGATCCGATTCTATAGGTATGGAATCCCCCTCCACCCTGCCATGTAGTTGAGGCAAAACTGAGGACTCTCCCTGCCTTTAAGGTGTATGATTGCCACATCCAGAGACCCAACCGGTGCTGGGTGAGAGAGTAGTCAGACCTAATGTGTGTGACTACACCTTTAAGGGGAGGGAGGGAGGGAGGAAGGAAACAGGCTTCAGAGCAATCAGAGAAAAACAGAATGCAGGATGGAGGAGGTGAAGAGGGAAAGGAAGGAAGCTTCCTGAAGGAGGTGAGATCTGAGCTAGGCTTTGATGGGTTGGGAGGAAGTAGTTAGCCAGGAGAAGCGCTCTGGGGTTTTCTCTCTCTCAGCTGCAGGCTGTTCTGCAAGATCTCATAGGCTTGTTGCACAGGGGCGGCATCCTGCAAATAAAGCACACAGCGCGGGGCCAGACCCACGCCAAGGACCAAATTGGTGTCGGCCATTGCTGTCCTCCTCCTCCTCCTCAGCGTCATCATTAGGAGGTGGTGTCGGAGGTGTGTGAGCAGAGCCTTCAGGGTCCCTTGGAGACAAATGATGCTGTCAGTCACTGCTAATAAAACCCTTTTCCCTCTGCTCTTACCCCACTTTTTCTGAGGCTGATTCTCATCTTTCATATCTTGGCATGCTTTGGTTAATATCAGTTCACCTCCCGCAGAATGAAAGCAGACTCAACTGAGTATCAAAAGATGTTTTGAACCCTACTCTGTGTCCCAATATACCACCTTATACACTGGCTTAGTTTCAGTAGTGGGTGGGTATTGGAGTGAAGATGTAAATGTAAAACCGATCGCTTATGCTGCCATTTCTCTTGGGTCTTTTGTTTCCAATAACTTATTTTAGCAACTTCAAAAAACATTCACTCAGGGTATTTTTTTTTCCCTATTAATCTATTTTTCCTCCAATGGTTTCATTCGCTTCACAAAGGAAAGATGTTTCCAGAAAGAAGCAGCGAAACCTATTTCTCCTAGAGTGTGGCAGTTAAGATAGAAGGCTGAGTACTTTTGCATCATAAATGATCAGTATCCTGTGTTTGAGAGGAGCTTGTCCCTTGACATTTGGGGCCAGGGGATTTTAGGCCTGAGTGGTTGGGGAAAACCAGGATGTTAATATTAAAAGCCTTCTAATGACCCCTTGTCATGTGCTTGGCAGGGCTGTGCTAATTGCTCTGTCTTAGTTGATCTTCAGCGTAGCGCTCTGATGCAGGCACGGTTATTTTGCTTGTAACATAGATGAGGGAAGTGACACTTAGACTATGAACATAACTCGCCCAGGATTAGAGCTCACATGTTGCAGAGTCAGGATTTGGACCCCGGTCTGTCTGACCTCAGAACCCAGGCTGTTCACCACCAGGGGATACAGCCTGCAACAGTTTGAAAAGGATGGCCCCAGACTGAATGCAGGCGTGGTATTCTAAGGCTATCATACAGGTTACATATTAAAGGACATGCTATGGCCTATGCTTCGATTGGCCAAAGTAGAAGCAGCCTTCGTTTTGATTTGATCAGCGGAGATGGCCCTCACCAGACTGTGTGACTGTGAGCTCAGAAGAGGTGTCAGGCAAGGGACAGAACCAATAGTGTCAGATGTCTTGAGAA
>NW_027529583.1:98202-110712 GCF_008692635.1 Crocuta crocuta | reverse complement strand
GGGTTAGGCCTTTTACTTTCTCTCTCAATTCCCAGTAATGACTCTCGAACTTTCGGCTGATTAACTTGACTGCCTGTCTCCGATACATTTATTACTCAGCATTGTTTACCAATGGTATGTTGTTCAAATAGTCATTTCCTAGGAGAGGGTTGTAAATGTCTTCTGGGATCATAAAAGGCGGTGGCTTAACAGGGGTGGGAGGTTGCGCAGGTCAAGAAGTCACACTGCAGAATCCCCCACGTCGCTGCTTGGATGTGTTGGTCCATTGGCACAGAGATGGTGTTCTCCACTAGTGAGAGAGTTTGTCCTCTAATTTCTTAACTTCAGCATCCCGGTGAGCGTTCTGGCAGGGACTATACTTAATTTCATTCACAGTTTCAGAGCAAAGTAACAAGTAGCAGATATGATTACAGCTCTTTTTGGCGTTACAAAACCCTATTTAATTTTCAATGTCTCCCTCCTACACTTGGCCGTCTTCACACCACCTTGTGCTTTGCCAGATTTCCCAAGGCCACTTGTTCCAGCTAGCCACCAAGCTGCCCTGGGCCAACAGAGCCCCTGTTCATTGGCATAAAGAGGTCCTGGACTCCTCACCCTTTCTTGTGCTTCGAGATGATAACGCACGTGCCGTTGAAATCGCCGCCACACCCGATTGCGTGCATCTTCACATCGCACGGCGCTCTCTCCCCCACTTCCAGGCTCTGTGCGCTGTCAGGACCTTTATGACCGTGCTTTTAGACTCTCTAGAATGCTTTTATGATCTGTTTCACCTGGACAACTCCTCGTTGGTTTGGAAGCCATGGTTTAAGCATCACCTTCCTTGGGAAGCCTTTCCTGAAATTTCCCAGGGTGATTCACACTTCTCCCTTTCCATACCCCTTGTGCTGTGCGTGCCTATATTTTAGTGGTGCTTCCAAGGACAGAGAAGGAACTAGTACCCTCTGAGCCAAAGGGTGGAGACGGAGAACAGGAGTACGGCCGGGTATGGCCCCAAACAGCCTTCTGTAGATCTTAAGATTTCTTTCTAAGCCTATGCGTCGTCCTAAACATTTCTCTCAAATTAACACTCTTCTCTAAGTGTTTAATCTAAAATAATCTCCCCACCCCAAACAACTATTGAGTGAAACTAGTAGTTCAGGAAGCTCCCTCCACATCTATCCTGTGGCTCCCTGAGCCCCCAGACACAGCACAGTGTACCTCCGGAGGATGCGTAATTCCCTCTGCAGAACATGTATATAGTATAGTGTCTGTTTCGTCAGCCATTCTATGGGCTTCTTCAAAGTCGGGACTAGGCCTTTCATCTCTGGCATGATATTGCCTAGAGTATTTTAGATACTCAAAAATATTATTTTTTTCGAATGAGTGACTCTTTCAATTGATATTGGGCATAATAAACAACCAGTGTCATTAATCCTCAAAGAGGCAGCCACTCCAGCTGTAGACCCCAAGGTCTCTATCATCTGACTACTCTTTCTCTAGGTAGTCTTACATTTCAGTGGGCACTGGCATTTAAGATTAATTTTTAGTATTTTTATTTTGTTATTTTTTTAATGTGTGTTTATTTTTGAGAGAGAGACAGAGTGTGAGCGGGGGAGGGGCAGACAGAGAGAGAGGGAGATACAGAATCTGAAGCAGGATCCAGGCTCTGAGCTGTCAGCCCACGGCCTGACACAGGGCTTGAACCCACGAACTGGGAGATCATGACTTGAGCCGAAGTCGGATGCTTAACCGACTGAGCCACCTAGGTGCCCCAAGATTTATTTTTAAAACCATCTTCTTGAGTTATGTTAACATTTATTCACTGTCATGATACCTATATTGTTTTCCACTGTCTCTCACTGCAAATGCATATCTCCCCAGCAGTACTCTGGAGGACATAAGCCTTGATGGGCCGCCCTGGAACGCTAAATGCCATTTGTAACTTCTTTTCCATAGGAAGATGTGTCCTGAATTAAAAAGAAAAACTTAGAAATGCACCCTGGGCCATTCTAAGGCTGGAGACTGACTGTGATCAGGCATCAAATCCCCACATCCTGCAGCTTCAGTTTTATAGCTTACTGTCCATAGCCAGAGGGAGTGGGGCAGGAAGTCTAAAGCCAGAGACACAGAGTGGCATCCTAGAATCACTAGAGCGGGCTGAGATGGCCTCCAGTTGGTCTCTCCCTTACATCTCTCAGGGTTCTACCAGCATCGTCATCATCGGGCCACCCTGCGTGTGTAGTAACCTTCCCAAGAAGCCAGAAAAATTCATTCTTACAAATCTTACTGATATTTGCATCTCTATGATCCTAAAACTGTTCCCTCTCTGAGACAAATGAACACCTGAACCACCTGGTTGTCTCTCCTTTTAAAAAATCAATTTAAAAAAATCTTAATAAGAAATTTTTATGAGGGGAGCCCTCTTACACTGTCGGTGGGGATGCAGACTGGTGCAGCCACTCTGGAAAACAGTATGGAGGTTCCTCAGTAAGTTGAAAATAGAACTACCCTATGATCTGCAAGGTATTTACCAAAGGACCCAAAAATACTGATGCAAAGGGATACAGGCACCTCTGTGTTGATAGCAGCATTATCAACAATAGCCACATTATGGAAAGAGCCCAAGTGTCCATTGACTGATGATTGGATAAGGAAGAGGTGGTATATATACACAAGAGAATATTACTCTGCCATCAAAAAGAATGAAATCTTGCCATTTGTCGTGATGTGGGTGGAGCTCAAGAGTATTATGCTAAGCGAAATAAGTCAGTCAGAGAAAGACAAATACCATATGATTTCACTCATATGTGGAGTTTAAGAAACACAACAGATGAACATGGAAAAGAAAAAGAGGCAAACTGAGAGACTCTTAACTACAGAGAACAAACTGATGATGGCTCTTGGAAGTTGCGGGGGTGGGGGGTGGTGGGGGTGGAGAATGGCTTCAACAACAGGTGATGGGCATGAAGGAGGGCACCTGCTGTGATGAGCTTTGGGTGTTGTATTCAAGTGATGAGTCACTGAATTCTACCCTGAAACTAGTATTGCACCGCCTGTTAACTAGCTGGGATTTAAATAAAAACTTAGGGGAAAAAAAGAAACATTTATGAGTAAAGGAGTTCCTAGGTGCAAAGCAGCTTTCTGACACATGATCTATTTATTATGAAATTATTCTTTGGAAACCTCCCACTGCTTCTCCTTCCTCTTCTTAGAAATGAATTACTCTAAACCAAAATCCTTCAAGAACAGGCCAAACCGTGCCTTGATTCTCCATGTCACACCCCAGGTGATAAAACATGGTTAGAGGGCTCCTGACAAGAAAGGCTGCCTTCTCGACCTGGCTTCTGTAGCGTCGCTCCTGGGACACCACAGGGACCATGGATTCTCCCCACTGGGTCACTTTTCTTTCTGTTGTTCGATTTGACCCCATCCTTAAAGGACCCCATCCTTAAGCCTTCCCTGCCAATGGGGCATGTAATAGTATTTTTATGTCTGCCGCAATCTAGAAGTTTCCGTTCGGGTTCCACCTAGAAGGCAACTAATGGAGGGCCCAGCTTACAGCCTGAATCCAGTCCTGGCCACATTCTCAGACTGGGAGAAGCTGTTGGAAAGTAAGTTTAGAGCCCAAACTGGGAGAAGCTGCAAATGCTGGTATAGAGAGGGTTTTTTTTTCCCTCCCATAAAGTTTCTCAGTAAAACATCCCCTTTTCTGGAACATAATAAGTACGTGTTTAAACCACAAATGTAGAACAACTGTTTAGGGTACGGACCAACATGTTTTCTCAGGACTGCAAAGATGGTTCCTTTCTCTCTCCTCCTTTATGTGCCCCTTATAAAACCTTGCCAGAGTCAACTAAAAGGGACCCCCTTTCATTACATACACTTTTCCCAAGAACTAAAATGAAGTAAATTCATTCACTCAGCGCTGTAAATACCAAATGAAAAAAACCATGGATGTATAGATGTAAATAGTGCCTCTGTAATTACTTTTTGTGTTTGTATAACTAGAGGGCACTGAGAGAAAGAAAACAGGAATTATTCGAAGTTCAAAGGTTCCCAGGTTTACTAAGAACATAAGAAACAACAAGCCCAAGCATCCACATGCGAAGATAGCCAAACAATGAACTAATCGTTACTCACCAGCATTTTCTTCAAAAGAAACAGCTTTTGTTGAAACTGGTGAGATTTCCAAATGCTGAACATTTTTTCCTATTACATAAAGTTGGTAATTAATGTAGCGATTAAGAAGAGCGCAAGGGTTGAAATTGCAACGTACAGCCCAAGTTGAGAACCATTATTTCTTCCTTTCTACGTTCACTTTGGCCCTAAGTTGGTTTGTAATTATTCCTTTCTTCCTTTTGAGGGTTTCCATCCATCTGTAAGTTTCCCAAGTGTGTGGGAGGGGGAGGGGGGACATCTCTTCCCCCTCCCCCAACCTGTGGCTTTGGGTCCCTTAACTTAAGAAGCATGAGCATTGTTGTTGAATATTACAAAACCGACGCCACATGCTGACACACACTGTGTTTCTTGCTCTGTGACATTGCTCCTCTGTTTCCCGGAGGGGTGCTGGGGTGATGCGTCGGCATTTATAAATAGTCTTTCAGCAAATCATCTCTCCTCTTCCTTCCATCCACTGATGGTCTCTGGAGGGTGGCTCTGGGCCACTCACCTTGGTGATTCTTTTCCCAAAACCATATAACTCAACGTCAGCCTGACAAGCCCAGACTGGAAGCGGGAAGGGGGGCTTCCGGGACTGAAGGCTGTGTGCGGGGAGCCTCCCCGAACTGGCACTTTCACGGGACATAATTGAGATGGTGTGCAGACTCTGAGCTATGACGGTATTTGGAGGCATCAAAAAGGATTTATTTTGGTTTTATTTTCTTTCATTTCAGTTTATGGAATTTGTGTTCGTACCAACAGTTCTCAACCAACAGTGTTTGTTTTCACATGTGACTAGGAATTGATTTTAAATAACTTCCTTCAGTAACCTTTTCTGTAATAACAAGTCACCCCGATGGTTAGTGGCTTGAAAATCAATGGGAGGTTCTTCTGCTCTGGGCTGCCCCCGTTGAACTCTGAGGGGCTTACTTTTTGTCTGTAGTCATTCACCTGGGGCCGGATGGCCTCAGCTTGCCTCATTCAGTGTCTGGTGGTTGGCAAGCTGCGGGCCGCAGTAAGGGGAGAGAATGAGCTAACAAGCACGGTAGCTGTTTTCGAAATCTACCATGATAACCAGACATCCTTATTTGCGAATTTTGTAAATACACAAATGAAAATGGATCTGGAGTTCTTCCACTAATAAAGTAACCCTCACGTACATTCAGATAGACTTTATACCTGGGAAAGAAGGGGGAGATCATTGCCGCTGGCCATGACAGTGAATGATTCACGTGACTACTATCTATCCATCTATCACGGGGGTCATGGCAGAAGAAGGTTGCAAACAGCTGTCCGCAAGGCAAGGTGGTGAGGCAGAGAGAGCGTGAACCTGAGAATCGGACAGACCTGAGTTCAAACTTGCATCTCCCCAACGTATTAACAGGATGGCCTTGGGCAAGTGACCTAACCCCTCTAAGCATCAGTTTCCTTAACCATAAAACAGGAACAGTACGTAAGGCATACGGCTGTTGGGAAGATGAAATGGGATGATGGTGTCACGCCCAGCATGCAGTAAAGAGCCATTTCATGTTAGTTTCCTTCTGTCTCCCTAATTTCTTGAAATTCATAGGTAGTGACCATAGTAACTCTCTTCTACACAGCATCAAAGCTGCCCAGCCCCTTTCCCTGCCAGACACTGGCTTTTTCATTTCCCACATATTGCATATCTTTGAAAGATGACTTTGATATAGTATTTTTCAACCTGGGATCTTGGCAGTCATTGCAAAAACATAAGCTTACATAAGTTAACAACTCCAAGACAATTCTTTGTTTCGGTGCTACAAATTATTTCACATTTCTGAGTTGTGCCTTGCTGGTTTTTTCTTTCTGGTCTGGATATACTGTGGAATTTTGGAAACCCACCCTCAGAAAAGAAGGCTTTGGAGTAATCGAAGTTGGGCACTGATGTATGGAAACGATGTTCTCTCAGAAAGGATGCATTTATATTGGATGAGGTTTTCAAACACATCTACAAACTCTAAGTAGTGAAGTTGGCCTCTGGGGGCTGGAGTAGGCCAGATTGGGCAAAACTCTGCTTCTCCTCAGATGCATTCCGTAGGGCTCCATTTTGGCTAAATCATCGTAATTCCCACCAAGACAGCACAGAATGATAATGGTTTTATTTATTATTTTATATGCATTGCCAGTATATGCAAAGCTTTATAGCACACCATAAATCGAGAGGGATTATCACAGCTGTTACTTATTTTAACAGGTCACAATACAGTAGTTTATGCCAGATGGTTTGGAGAATTTTGAGAGAGAAATTTTATACAGGCAGCCATACAGATACTAGCTTGGGTAGTTGTACCCTGAAATTAATTTACATTTGTTATGATATAAAATATATATGAACAAACACATAGCTCCTTATGAACGAGTGAGCCATTTTATAGCACTGATTTCTTCTGGAAGTCGTGGGGTCTCTTGTGAGCAGGACCAGGACCGCAGCAAGAATAATGGGCAGCCAAGGAGAGATGGGAGTCGAGGCTCAGCCACATCCATCGCCATGAAGAGGATTTTCCAACTGGCTTCAGGGAAGCGAACTTTAGAGGCATAATTGGGCCTCCAGCATTGGAATCAAAGAGAATAAAGCTGGGAAGCCACCCCACATAAACATAGGGAGAGGGTGGTGGGGAGTAGAGCTTTGAATTGGGATCTCCACGTCACGAGCAAGGTCATTCTGGGGCAAAAAGTTTCCCCACCCTGGGCAGATCATAGAACGTATTATTGCCCTCACAGATGCTGAAGTTTATGTGTGGAGTGGTCAGTTCTGAATGATCAGCAGAAATGGGAAGAACAGCTAAGCACTGATGATCAGAAATCATTTCCGAAGGTATTTTAGGTTCCAGGTTTCACAGAACAATAGACTCCAGAATGCCAGACTGGGAGAAGACATTACAGATCATTGCCACCCTCCCTGTTTCATAGATGAAGAAACAGACCAAGTGGTCATCTTGGTTCTTTCAGTAAAAAAGTAAAATCAAAATACCAAAGGGTATTTGGACTCTGTTGGCTTCCTCCAATCTCCAGCTCATTGATCTGCCCCACCAACTCCTCTCCTGTGTTCCACCTTGTGCTGGGAGAAGACCACATCCCCACCTATCAGAATAATCCAAGGACCAGGCCAAAAGCACAGCTCGGTTTTCTTGGTAAATCACCCCAAGACCCAAAGGTAATACCGCCTCTGGAACAGGAATAAAATTATTTAGCTTTTTCAAGTCAATTCTCACTCCTATAAGCTAGGAGCCAACTACTGTCTCTTGGTGTCTGCAAAATAATTAAGCAGAGTGGGGAGTTTGAAACACATTTGGGGCGTACAATGGGTGTAATCTACGTGCAGAAAAATCAGGAAGTGGCAGTATTTTGAAAGCTGAATACCTCATGAATGTCAAGGGATGGAACCAGAACCTTTTTTATGGACTCCTCCAAGATGACTAGTATAAAAACTGAAAATGTGTAAGCTTGATAAGACTGAAATGCCCCACCGATTCCAGAGATGTTGGGCTTCCAGCAGCTTCGGCTCTGAAACATAGCTCTAAGCCTGAGAGTAAGTGAAGGGGGCACTGCCCAAGGCTGTGAGATAGTTGCCAGCAAGCCCATGGGCTTTATTCAGAACCTCACTTGGGTTCTCGCTCAGACCATTAGTAACTCTTGCTTAATGAACAGATGTTGCCCAGCTGTGGTGTCTGTTTTCCTCAGCCCACTGTGGAGCCAGACCGTGGGGAAGGAGCCGGAAGGAGGGTGAGAGGCAAATGGCAGTGGAGAGCTAAATATCAAGGAAAGAGCTTGGAAATCCAAAACGGACATTTTGCAATGTGTTACCATAGAGACCAATAATAAGCCTTCTCAATAAAGACCCTAAGTAATCACCAAAGCATTAAACTGTGTTTTGTACCATCTGATTAAAGAGATAGGAAAGCGGATTGTTCAAGGTATGCTAAATTCTGGCAGTAAAATCCCCAACAATTTCAGACTTATTCCTCACTTCCACTGAAGTCTAATGCAGGTCAGCCTTTGGTCGTTTGGCTACCAAGGCCCCTTCTGTCTTGGGGCTCCAGCACCCCCACAGAGCATCTGTGTCTAGCCAGCAGGGGAGAGAAGGGAGTGTTTGGAGGGATGGGTGGGAGCTGTTCCGGGCCCGGCCTGGGGGCACACTTCCCCGGGCCCATGTCCCACGGCCAGCACTGTTACATGGCTATACCGAACTACAAGGGAGGCTGGCCCCAGGAGAAAGGTGGAGACGGGGTGGTCAATGACCGACTAGCCAGCTTCTTCCAGGGAAAGTATACACTAAGCATGAAAATAAAAGGGGCCTCGGAAAACTGCCGTGGTTGCATAAACTTTAGTTCCACGCAAAATCACCTACGTAGACCTCTGTATTTCCTGGCAATACCAGGTAAAGGGAATATTTATGTCCTGAGCCACAGTATAGATCATAGACTGACAAACTATGGCCCGTGGGCCAAATCTCACCCACTGCCTGTTACTGTGAATAAAGTTTTATTGGAACACAGCCACATCCATTCATTTACACCTTGCCTGTGGCTGCTTCTGAGCTACAGACAACAGCAGTGTGAACTAGTTGCCACAGACATGGCGTGGGCCACCAAGACTAAGTTATGTATTCTCTGGCCCTTCACAGAACGAGTTTGCCGATCCCTGCTCTAGGTCAACACTGGCCTGGAGGAGGACACATTTGTCATCGTTTCTTCCTGAGACCCAGCATCCTTGGCTTCTAGTAGAAACAAGTGGGATACCCACATGGACCGGGATGCAGCCTCTGCCCTCAGGATGCCAGCTCCAGCAGGGCCCAGACTCTGCTGTCTCCCCACCAGCGCCTAGCTCAGTCCACGGCATCTAAGAGATGTTCAATAAGTGCTTCTGTTTGAACCCTCAGCCACAGGAAGCATCAGGTACCCGAACCGCCATACAGGGGATGGGGAGCCCCAAAAAACTAGGATATGAGCATGCGGCGGGGGAGACCTCCAGCAGTCAGGGAGGCACTGCCTTCGTTGGGCTTTTATTATGCACCAGGCGCCGCCATGCTGCTTTATATCTATTATTTACTCTTCCTAACAACCCTCTAAATTAGGTGTTATTGTTTGCATTTTACAAAGGAAGAAACCAAGGTTCAGAGAAGTCCAATGATTTTCCCAAGGCCACACTGCTAAGAGGTGGAGGAGCTAGGATTCAAACACAGGTCTTGCTGGGATAAAAGCCCATGTATTTTCATCTACACCATGGGAATTGCTAAAACTTTATTCACATACAGTCTAGTTCTATCGTTTATTTTCGTCGTCATTGTTAACAACAACCTCATTCTGGTAAAGATCACTGTGGAGGGGAAGACAAGGCCATTTCCATTGCTTTACGGAGTTCTGCCAAGGCTCTCCCTCGATAGAGCAGCCCTGAAAACCTGGGGCAACGCAGTTCAACCCTTGGGATGTATGATTAGTGACTTGGCCACCAGCTCCCCGTGATCTTGCCAGGGATCGCCGTACAAGGTGGCCGTTTTGCTCACCGACACATAAATTCTCATCTCAGGGCCTGAGATCTTCCAGTGTCCCGAGTGGAGCGGGGCCGGGAGCTGGTTAACACACAGATGTCCAGACCTTGCTGCGTGCCCCTCTCCCGTCCTGGTGCCACTGATCCTCTGATGAGCAAGTGTAAGGGCAAGACTTCCCTTTACTTTCCAGAAGCTCTGACCAGCCATCCCACCCACCCCATGCTTTCTACTCTGTCAGCCCTTCCTGAAGTCTAAGGGGCCCAGGTCTGCCCTTGGCGGGCACAACTGTTCCCACGTACCTCTCACGTGACATCTGGCCTTCTGGATCATGCTGCCTTCGTGAAACCTTCTTGTCCCTTGGTTTCTGAGACAGGGCCCTCCTAACCTCCGGGTCTCCTGCTTCTCCGACACTTCTCATTCCGATGGCCTCATTTCCTCACCCACCTACCCCTCTGACTTTGGGGTTCATGGCTCTCAGCCTCACGGGGGGGAGTGGCCACGCCACTTCCTCCCTTCTCATCCCCCCTGTCCTAGGCACACTCTGTCTCCCAGGGGGACTCCACCCAGACTCCCTCGTCCTCCCTGGTGGCTGGCAGCCATCTGAGGAGCTTGGTGTGAGTGGGGTCAGAAGAGAGCAGCCAACCCAGACGAACTGGAGTTGGATGTGATATTTCATGTGACCACAATCATAATTCAGAGTAATGCCAATTAGGAAGTGCCCTCCCCATGCACATGCAAACCCCGTGATTTCTCATGACCTTGGCAAGTCCAGTGTTTTGCCACAATTTGTCAATTATGGAGGAGTCGCAGGCCCCATGGACAGGGTGCTGCCCACACATGGAAATCCGCCCAGGGCATAAACCTCCCTATTGGAAAACATGACCTGGCCAGAAAATGGTCAAGTTTTCCTGAAATGGGTTTCCAAGGCATCAAGACAGATTACCCCAAACTGTGTCCCACAAGCCATCTTTGGGTAATTTCCCTCACTGGTCCTTCCCGTGTTACAGGTTAGGATATACCCCGAAAGTGTTGCAGTGGCCCGAAATGGCCTTTTGTCTTCCGCATGCCTTTGTTACATCTACAAGCTACCAGTCTCGGGCCTGGGCACACGCTGCCGTGGTTTTTAGCCCTGGTTCGACCCCATAGCTGGCTTCGTAAATCACCCTTCCCTGGAGAGGAGTTCATGGCTCTGAAGGCGTCGTCTGTGCAGTGTTTTTCAGCCTGAGCTGAGTGAGTTGTATCGAGTATGCAAGGTCTCGGGGACCGGGGATGAAGAGGGGGAAGGGACGCAGCGTTACAATCTGCGGGCTGCTCTAGTCCTGTTACGCGCGGGGCACAGGCTCCGTGCCAGTCTCTCTGTCTTCCTTCTTGCCCCGGGGCTGGAGGAGTTGGCACGGTCTTCTCGGCGGCGGCGTCTCTGATTCTTCTGCTGTTGGTCAGAGACCGGGGACAAGGGAGGTGAGAAGGGAGCCACGGGGGTGCGGTGCTGAGCAGCCGCGGTCGGTCCCGCCTGTTGGTGATGTGCCGAGCCCGCTGCCACTCGGGGCATGAGTAACACGCAGCCCGGGCGGCCGCGCGACTGGAGAAGGAGCCGCACAGGTACTAGAAATCCGGATCCAGGCTCCTCCGCAGCCCCCGGCTTGTCTAAGCTCCCAGCGCTGGCTTTGTGGCCCGCTCCCGCGCACCGCCGAGTTTGGGGCTGGGGGCTGAGTCCTGCAGCTCACTGCGGCTGGCGGCAGGGGACAGATTATTTTTAGCAGGTTCCACTTTAGCCCAGTGGAGCCGGGAGATGTTCACGGAGCCGGGTGGTTGTCTGCAGAGCGTTGGTGCAACCGTGCCTGCTGCCCGGGAGGTTTGGCTGCCGCAGTCCCCTCCATTCACTGGGCTGTAAATCGAAGCTGTCTACACCGGCAAGGCGCTCGATCTCAGCGTGGCCCTGGGGCTACGTCCCGCCCAGGTCTCCCGGCACCTGATCTCCCAGTGGTCAATTAGGTGCCTCAGCCTGCAGCATTGAAGCAGTGGAGGGGCCAATGGCCCGGCTTTGATGGAGCGCGCCGTGCGCAGAGACCTCCCCAGTCGACTTCCTCATCAGAAGGCAGCATCCATTCATAATTCTCTCTCTGCCTGTGGACAGAGTTAGGCTGGAGCTGGGCATGGACTCCTGCGATCTCCCTTTTTGCATCTGAAGGAGAAACTAAGATAAAAGGCAAAAGGAAGAAGGAATGCGGTCCTAACGCAACAAGGCGCTGGAAAGCCCCCCGAGAGGCCTCTCCTTTGCGNCCCCAGCCAGCTGCTGCTTCGCTGCGGAGCCGGCACGCATGCCTACCTCACCTGACGGCCGCATTCCCGGGGAGCCGGCGCGGGGCCCGGCAGCGCGCCCAGGGCGCACGGGCGGTAGGATCTCTGCACCGGGGGAACGATGCGCGGGCGGGCTTCCCAGGGCCGAGCCCGAGCCTGAGCAGGCGCCCGCGGAGGCTAGCCTTGGCGCGGGGCCCCCCCGCAACCCCCCGGGATGCTCCGCGACTCGCAGCCCAGGCCACTCCGGTGTGTGTGAGATGGGACTAGCCCGGTGGGGGGAAGGGGTAAGGGCAGGTGACATCATTTTAAACTAACGTTTCCCACCTCTGGGTGGTGNCCAGCCCCGCAGCCCCTCCGCGCGCCGGCCTAAGAGGAAATCTACCCCTCCCTCCCTGCCCCTGGCCGAGGTCTGAGAGTCAGCTCCGCTTGGCAGAACAGAGTGAGGGTGAGCGGGCGGTCAAGGTGCACCGCGCAGAGCTCTGAGGGCCGAGGGGGAACTGCTCTGGCTTTCTGGGGTCTTTTATTTTAAGCATATTGCAGCTGCAGCTTTGAAGTTTGCCGCCGCC
>NW_027529583.1:90814-98193 GCF_008692635.1 Crocuta crocuta | reverse complement strand
GCGTGGGGACTCGAGGGCTCTGTGAAAGGGAGTGTGCCGTGAGGCTCAGCGCTTTGCGAGTCCTGACGGCTGGGGAGAGGTCGCGGATCCAGCGAGGTGTTCCATCCTGCTTTTCTGCCTTGCCACTTGGTGCTGGGTGACATTTTGCCTGTGCAGGGGTTTCACTGTCATGGAGCTGGCTGTGATGCCGCGAGGCAAGCGGACTATCAGGATGAGCTGGAAGAGAGAGGAGAGAGAGCTGGAGCTCGTGCTTTTGTGGCAGTGTTAACCCTACTGCGCCTGCTCCCTCGGAACACCCGTCCGCCTGGGTCCCCGTCTGCGGGCACGAGTGGGGCGGCCTGGCTGGAGCGCCCCGCCAGCGCTGGTGGGCCGCAGCCCAGGGCAGGCCAGGCCAGGCCAGTGTGGGCCGTAAAAGAGCAAAGCCGGACTGGTGCCCCCTTGGGGGAAGGCGAAGCGGCACCGGCCATGATGGTGCACGGTGCGGTTTGCTCTTGAGTTGGGGAGCTCTTGTTTTACGAGGTTTTTATTTTGCAGTTTTGTGCCTCCTGGTCACCAGTTTGTTTTCCACAGCTGCTTGTGAGCAAGGCAAAGATAACAGCATCTAAAAATAGCCTCGCGGCTGGCGATGCAGCTTACCTTGACCCCACTATTACAAGACTGGGGTCTCCCTTCCCAGCTGCCTGAGGGTGAGCCCGACTTGGGCCCCCCGACGGCAGGAGAGCGGCCCCACGCGTCCCTCAGAACTGTTCCATGTCCAGTCTGAGGGCAGGGCAGGGGCGTTGTGGTGCTGGTCTCTGTGAGAGGGGCAGTGGCTGATCCGTTCCTCTGTGAGGCCCAGAGCAACTGGGCTGCAAGATTGGGGGATGGGAGCCCAGACAGGGACCCCTTCTCCGTGCCAGCCCTGGGCATCTGCAGCTTTGCATTCCCTGGGAGGTCCGCCTGGCCATATATATGGGGCTTCCTCCTCTGTGCTTCAAGGGCCAGCAGGCCACCCCCTCCCCAAAGGATCCCGGCCCAGAATACAGAGGGACCCAAAGGTCCAGGGTGGCACTTAAATCATATACCAACTTCCTCAGTGCACATAGCAGCTGGGATACCACTCTTTGCTTTCCAGATGGAAAGCCCTGGACAGTTGAGTGACAAATCTCTTCCTCCTAATTGAAAGGCACCCATCTGTCTAAAGGGAGCCCCCCACCCCCCAGCTGATGGAGAAGGTACCACATGGAATGGAGACAGGAAGGCAGTGAGGACTTCTTAGTGGTCCCAGGGGATGTAAACCCAGGTCTACTCCTGTGGCTCATGGATCCTGAGATCCTGCTGAGCCTCTCCCATTATTTATTTTCGAAACCCACGTTCACTTTTTCTTGGGAAGCAAAGGTGGCAAAGTCCAGCTTGAGGAAAAAAGCCCCCCTCTGTTCTTGATTGGTTGAACTATGGTATTTTATTTTTGCAAAAATGCATCGGCGATTGCTGAAAATGTAAATGCCTAACTTTCTACGGTGAAAGAAACAAACTGATGGGCATGGGAGTCTAGGAAGGAAGGTGTGAGTCCCCACCATTAGTTCTCCATTCAGGATACAACCTACCAGGTCATTCTCTCCTCCTTTTCAAAGTGAATTTTGATCTTAACATTTTACCTTTCTTTTCTGTAGATCATGAATATAATCACTGGGCAAATATTAAGATAGAGAACCTGATTTGGGGGAAGGAGGGGACCAGGGAACAGAAAGCACCTCGGAGAAATCCATCATCTAGTAGACACTTGAAACCACTTGCTAGTTTATCTTTAAAATGTTCCCAGCATCTTTGTGTTCTCTACAGAAGATGCAAAATTGCTGCTGATTCAAGGTAGCCAAGGGCCCAGAGCACCAGTAGCTAACTCTTTGGCCCACTTAGAAGAGTAGATGGGAAGACCAGGAGTTGGGATTCAGAGTTTACAGAAATGTCATCAACTTTGATCTGCCTGTAGCAAAAAAGATGTCCGTGGTCTTTTGCTCTGAAAAACCAAAGTAGGGGGGAGGGGGTGCTTCCTCTCGCAGTTCAGAACCTGAATTGGCATTAACTAGAGACATTGAGCATGTTGGTCACAGAAGGACAAATACCGTCACAACTAAGCCCCAAATCTCAGGAGTTTAACACAATGCAGATTATTTCTTTTCACATAACGTCTAATCAACTTGTGGCTTTTCATGACAAGGAACCCAATACTCTGCCTTCTTGTGGCTCTTCGATCCCATAGGGCCTTGGAGTCCTTCCTGGGTTGCTCTGCACCCAGCCACCAGAAGGGGATGGAGAGGGCGTGGAGGAGTGTCCCACATTCCACTGGCCGGAACTTAATCACGTGGCCGCATCTACCTGACAGGGTGACTGGGAAATGTAGTCTGTGCCGTGGCAATAAGCCATCCGGTATGAAAGACACCCTTTTTTAGCTCTACTCTGGGATTTGGGTTTAGCTCTGGACAAGCCAGGTAGCTAGCTACGGATCTCCATCTTTAAGATGGTGGTAATTCCACCTGCCCTTTCCTGTCTCACAGGGATTTGGAAAGGTACAGAGATATAAAGGCTCCAAGGAGGGACCTTCTGGTCTAGCCTTTTTAGGCAGGGTCATTGTCATTATCCTCAAGTTATAAATCACGTGCCCAATGTGACACAGCTAGTTTATGGCAGGGCCAGAATCAGAACGAGTTACATAGGATATAGTTTCAGAAAGCTGATATATAGTCTCTAGATAGCCTTTTATTGTGTATAATCACTCGAAACGGCTATTCAGATTATTTGAAATCCATGTGAGACTTTTCCCAGTTCTTAAGTATCAGACCCCTTTTGGTCGGGCTTAGAATAGCCAGGGCACTGGTCTATGCCTTGTACATATATTAACTCATCTAATTTTCACAATAACCCTGGGGACTAGGGACGGTTATTATACTTGCTTTATAGCACAGAGGTTAAGGAACTTGCCCAAGGTTTCATGGATAACAAGTGACCGATCTGGGACTCGATCCCAAGCAGTTTGGCTCCAGCATCTGGCCCTGGATTATTTCACTACACAGCGTCTCCGACCTGGTGGCCTCCGTGTCTAGCCCTCTCTGGTGTGTCCAGTCAATGTAGACCCCGATACTCAGGCTTTAGTATTCCGAGTTTCCTCTCTCACTGAGTGACCTTGAAGGTCCATGATAGGGAGTCACTTATAAATTTGCTGAGGCATGAATTTGAGCCCCAAGCATATGAAATTGATACACAGGATTGTGCTACTTTGAGGAAGCCCAATCCCCAACCTGCAGCTCTGACAGCCCAGTGAGGCTTTTTTTTTTCCCCCCTTTAAAAAATTTTTGGCCTACTCATTACCAGGTAGGCAGTAACTGCTGTGAAGTAATAAAAAGATTGCTTCCTTGTGAAAGGCAGCCATCAACTGAGGGAAGGACTCTTCAGTGCCAGGTTAAAAGGGACCTTGGTGATTCGGTGGGGGTGGGGGAGGTGAACATTGTCACGTGGCTCCAGGTAATTGCTAATTGGGGTTGTTTTGTTTATCGTTGCATAAGAAATCACCCCCAAAGCTNGGGGTTCAGGGCTGGAAGTGTCTTCCTTCTGTGTTGTCTTGGCACTTCCCCTCTCTAAGCGGCCTCTCCACACAGTCGCTCCGGCGCCTGGACTTCTTACCTAGTGGTTTAGGGTCCCCAAGTGTGCTAAGGCAGAAGCTTCCAGGCCTTCTCAAGGCTGGGCCTGTGACTTGTTTTATCAACGGAACGAGGCTAAGTCACAGGTCCCACCCAGATGCCAGGACAGAGAAACGAGCCGCGGTCATGAAGGTCCGGTGCTGTGGAGACGGGCCCTTACGGTAGTGAGCTCGGAAGCCGCTGGATTTACAAATGTGAGGATTCTTGTAGGTTTCGGGAGAGGCCGACTCTACAGTAAAGTACAGGTTAAGCAACATCCATTCCTTTCACTCCAGCGGAGAAGGATTGCTACGCATGCGTGGTCCTTCCTCCATCCCCAAACTAACAAACCAGCTCTGCCCGTGAAAACACCGAGGCTGAAGGTGTGGCTGCCCGCAGGCGAGGGGAGGGAGGTGTGTGGCTCCTCTTGCGCCTCCCATCCTTGGTCTCAAAGGTGTCAGGGCTGAACAAGGAAGCAGGATCCACCCTCAGACATAAATGAAGACTAGTTTCTGAAAAGTCAGTGGCATGACAATTGCGTCGGAAGACAGGACTATTTCTGATCTCCATCTACTCGTCCCCGGCAAGTCACACATTGCCTGGTGACAGCACGCGCGATGGGAGCGCCTGGCTGCCTCAGGAGGCAGAGCTGCGTTCCTGCAGCCCCGGCCTGGCGCGTGCAGTCCTCGGGGCTCCATTTCAGAGCGGCTTCCCGGGCCCTTCAGTCTGCAGGGTGCGGGGCTGCCTGCACCCCCACGGCCCTCCTCGTCGTCACGACTCAAACACACCAGTCAGGGCTGGGCACCGGTGGCTAACAGCTCACAGCCAAGTCCCTCTTCCAGAACGGCCGTTGGGTGAGGAGAGCCCCGTTGCCCAAGGTCACACCCCTTCCCAGGTGAGCACCACTCCAATCACTGGTCGCCTTGCCTCAATTCGGGACAGTTCTGCAGGGCCGAGGCGGCTCCAGACCTCCTCCCGGGGCCTGGCCGAGCCTTGCTTGTAACTGTGTCACAGCCCAACTTCTCTCCCATCTCTCTCTGCCCGGTCCCACTTAGTTCCTCCGTAGGTGTTGATACCAAACGCATTTGTTCTGAGCTGCTCACTCGGCAGGCAAAGTCTGTGTCACAGTCTACCTCCAGGGAACCTGACCGAGATAGGGGGCTTGTAGACCGGGTTACTTACTACTCCGGGGTGGGCCACTGGGGACACACACAGAAAGAAGCAGGACACCCAGCATGGGTCTTCCCCAAATTCTTCCAGCTGGGAAGAGAGGACAAGTACTAAACCAACAATATGAGAAAATGAGCAAACATAATATAACGGTCGTAAGTAAGTCTCATGACTCAATGATTTTTCCCTCCTCACTCTACCCCTCACAAAGTTTTCCCCTCCTAAAGTTNATGACTCTGGGTTATAGAGAAGGGTTTGCATGCAGAATACTAATAGGTGGTTCAGCGCTCTTATCTAGACCTTTCCAATAGCGTCTGATAATGCAGGCCCATCAAGTACTGTTTCTCTGCTATTATTCTCAGAGGATAAAAGCGATGAAAGATACAAGCAGGGTTTTATGAATGAAAAGGTGATTCATCAGATGTCTTTTGGTCTATCTCACTAGAGTTAAGAAACAGTAATAATTTTGTGGTGTTACCACAAAATACAGGGGACAAAAGCTTTCTCTTATTTCCTTGCCTCCTCTTTTATTGTAAATAAAAACATGATGTCTTAGATACTGGGTTATTGTTTTGTGTTGGGAGACAGGGACCTGCATTTGAAATGGTGTTGACTCCCAGGAAAATGGAAACAGGGGAAATGTGGATCATGTCATATTCTAATTTTTCTTTACCTTTCCTTTCCCCTTTATTGCCTGGGTATCACCGATTCATTCATTCAGCAAATACGGAATCTTAAGTATTGTGGGGGTCCTGCCGAGGGATCTCAGAAAGTTTAAAGTGGACAACCACGTATGAAAATAATAAATAACAGTATAATACAGTAGCACCAACATGGGGTTTTGGGGAGGGGTTGGGGGTAATGCTTTTATTGAAATAGAACTTATGTACAGTTAAGCTGTATACAGGTCTTAAGGGTTGAGTTTAATGAGCTCTGATACATACATGTCTGTAACCACCTCCTGAAAAAAGATACAGTACATTTTCATCACCCTCCCCCGAATTTTTAGTACTCCTTTCTAATCATCCCCCCACTTTGGCAACTATTATTCTGATTTCACATAGATTAAATTTGCCTGTTCAAGAGCTTAATATAAATTGAATCATACAGTAGAATATTTTAAAAGTGTCTAGCTTCTTTCATTCAGCAAAATAGTTTTAAAATTCACCCATGTCGGGGCGCCTGGGTGGCTTAGTCGGTTAAGCGTCCGACTTTCGCTTGGGTCATGATCTCGCCGTTCGTGGGTTCGAGCCCCGCGTCGGGCTCTGTGCTGACTGCCAGCTCAGAGCCTGGAGCCTGTTTCAGAGTCTGTGACTCCCTCTCTCTCTGACCCTCCCCTGCTCACGCTGTCTCTCTCTCTCTCCTAGAAATAAATAAAACATTAAAAAAAAATTTTTTTAATTCACCCATGTTGTTGTATGTATCCGTAGTTCATCCCTTTTTATTGCTGAGCAGTAATTCATTGTAGAAATATACCACAGCTTGTTTATCCATTTAGTTGGGCTGTTTCCAGTTTGGGGCAATTCTGAATAAAGCTGCTGAGAATATTTTTGCACACATCTTTTTGTGGATTTAAGTTTTCATTTCTCCTGGGTAAATATCTAGGAATGAAACTGCTTAGTCATAGGGTATGTGTATGTTTAGTTTTATAAGAAACTGGCAGAGATGACTACAAAATGATTGTACCATTTTATACTCCTCCTGGCAAGCTCTCAGAGTTCTAGTTGCTCTGTACCCTCTTGAACACTTAGTATATTCGTGGTTGTTCCAGTGGATGTGAAATGGTATCTCACTATGGTTTTCATTTGAATTTCTCTGTTGACAGATAATATTGAACACCTTTTTATGTGCTTATTGGACAGAATCTTCTCTTCTCAAATGTCTAGTTAATCCTTTTTCTCACTTTTAATTGGGTTCTTTGTCTTTTTATTATTGATTTGTAGTAGCTCTTTATATGTTCTGAATGAAAGTTCATTGTCAGGTATATGGATTACAAATATTTATTTACAGTCTGCCTTGCCAGTTTATTTTCCAGTGGTGGTCTTTTGGTGAGTAGACTTTTTAAGAGTTTGACAGAGCCCAGTTCATCAGTATTTTCTTTTATGGCTAGTCTATTTTCTGCCCTGTCAGAGAAATCTGCTTCCCTCAAGTTCATGAAGATTTTCTCATGCATTTTCTTCTAGAGGTTTTATAGCTCTAGCTTTTATATTTAGATCTATGATCCTTCAATAGCTACTTCTTGTGCATGGATTCAAAATTCAGTTTTTTCCCATATGTACATTCAATTGTNGAACAGTGTATAAAATTTTTTTCTTTTCCCCCACTGAACTGACTTAACATCTTTCTCAAAAAACAAATCACTCAATTGTATGTGTGTGGGTCAATTTCTGGACTTTTTGTTCTGTTCCATTGATCTATATGTCTACTCTCTTGCCAAAGCACCACTGTCTTGACCTCTGTAGATTTACAGTAAGTCTTGAAATCAAGTAGTATAAATTCTCCAAATTTTTTCTTCTCTTTAAAGATTATTTTAGCTATTCTAGATCCTTTGTGTTT
>NW_027529583.1:90124-90769 GCF_008692635.1 Crocuta crocuta | reverse complement strand
AGAGAGGCAAACCATGAGAGACTCTTGAATGCTGACAAAAACTGAGGACTGATGGATGTGGGGAGACAGAGGGAGGGGACAGAGGATCTGAAGGAGATCTGCACTGACAGCAGAGAGCCAGATGCGGGGCGTGAACTCACAAACCCTGANGGACCAGATGGGCCATTGATTTGAATCTATTAATGTATTTGGGGAGAATAGACATCTTTAACAATGTCCTCTGATCCCTGAATGGAGCATAGCTTTTAATCTTTTTTAAAAAATATTTTTAATGTTTTTATTTATTTGTGTGACAGAGAGACAGCAAGATACAGAATCTGAAGCAGGCTCCAGGCTCTGAGCTAGCCGTCAGCACAGAGCCTGACGCGGGGCTCGAACCCACGAATCGTGAGATCATGACCTGAGCCGGAGTCAGACGCTTAACCGACTGAGCCACCCAGGCACCCTGTTGATCTTCTAGGTCTTCTTTAATTTCTCTTAGCAATGTCTTGCAGCTTTTGGTGTAGAGGACTTGCAAATCTTTTGTTAGATTTATCCCTATAGATTTTATATTTTGGATATTATTGTAAATAGCATTCCTTTTTATTCTCCAATTTTTTATTAGTAGTATATATAAATACATTTGATTTTATAGATTGATTTTAT
>NW_027529583.1:87834-90085 GCF_008692635.1 Crocuta crocuta | reverse complement strand
TTTCTATCAGTTTTTATAGATTCTGTAGGGGTTTTAACCTATACAATTATGTTGTCTGATAATGACAATATTTACTACTTCCTTTCTTATGTTTTATTACATTAGTGAGAGTAGATGTTTGATTTCTTCCCAGTCTTAGGGGAATGCAGTCAAGTGTTTCACCATTAAATATGATATTAGCTATAGATTTTTCAGAAATGACCTTCATCAGGTTTGGGTATCAAGACTTCACATAATGAGGTGGGAAGTGTTCCCTCCTTCTCTATTTTCTGAAAGAATTCATGTAAATTGGTATTATTTCTCCTAAAATGTTTCTTGGAACTCACTAGCCATCATCTGGGCCTTGAATTTTCTTTGTGGGAAGGGTTTTGATTAAGAATTCAAGGGGTGCCTGGGTGGCTCAGTCGGTTAAGTGTCTGACACTGGCTCAGGTCATGATCTCACAGTTCCTGGGTTTGAGCCGGTCCTTTAGGAGATATAGGACTATTTATATTTTCTATTTCTCCTGGTTGTTGTTTTTTGTTTTTTTTTTTAAAGAATCATCCATCTCATCTAAGTTGTTGAATATATCAGTACTGTAGACTGGAGTAGGCAGAAAGACCAAAGATACTACTTGAGGTGAGACTTGAAGATAAGGGACTTAGGCAGGTGAGGAGGTGAGTCCTGAGAGCATAACGGTATAAGAAAAGACATGGAGTGGGATCTCCAGTGGTATGAGTTGTTGGACATGAATTGTAACAGTCTGGTTGAAAGAGAAGTTTTGGGTAAAAAAGAAGTGGAAACTAATGTTAGAAAGCTCAGACCTGGATCAACACCATATTGAGAAGTTTGGCTTTATGTAGGCAATGAGAAAGCCCTGGATGATTTTCAAACAGGGGTGTAGCCTACAGAAATGGCACTTCAGGTAGACTGATTTGGAATAATGGGCTGGTAGAAAGGAGAGAGTAGTAGTAAGTGTAGATCTTTAGAACTGGTGCTTAAAAGGTTTCTCAAGATGACGGCCCCTCAGTATTTTTCTCTGTGCACAGCACAGTGTTCTGCACCTAGTAGACATTTAACTCACTGTATGATTACCTCTGTCCCCATATCCACCTCTTTAGACACCCAACTCCTCTAGGAGAACCTAAAGTTTATTCATGCTAAAGTACTCGTGCCCAGGGGCACCTGGGTGGCACAGTTGGTTGAGCGTCCAAATTCAGCTCAGGTCATGATCTCACGGTTTGTGAGTTTGAGCCCCGCATCAGGCTGTCTGCATCAGATCCTCTGTCCTCCCCCCTGCCGCTCCCCCCACTTGCATGTGCGCGTGCACGCACTCTCAAAAAAAAAGGTACCAGTGCCTAGCATGTAGTAGACGCTTCATTAATACCAAGTGAATGAAGGACATGTGAAAGAATGAGTGAATGAATGAATGAATGAATGAAAAGACAGAATAAAGGAAAACTGCGTTAGTCAGGACAGGCTGTGATGCTCTGAAAACACATAAACCGACAAAGGTCAGCACTTTAACATAATAAAAGTTCCAGTTCTTCATCACACAAAGTCTGATTTAAGCCCCTAAGGAGCAGAAGAAAAGAGAGCAGCAAGGTTTGGGGAAGGTTTTGTCAGGACCAAGCCTATAAAAGGCAGGCACTGATTCTGCCCACACCCCACTGGCTGGTAGTTGACACTCTTGTCATCTGGCCCCAATCTAACCATACGGGCAGCTGGAAAGTATAGATGCGCACACAGATATTCGGTAAGCACCGAGAAGGACAGTTAGGAAGGAGTAAACGGAAGCCCAGCAACTAGTCTTGCTTCCAGCCTGGAGAACCCAATCCCTGGAGACAATGAGAGATTTACTGAGGGCGGCCCGCACCGCCGCAGACCAGCTCGGCCAGTAGAGCCCAGTGCCCCTGGCCTGCCTGTTAGGCCTTAACAGTTACCGCCTCGGGGCTCGCATCTTGCTAACTAATTTTTAGAAGCCAGCTCCTCCAGAAGGAACTGTGAGCGGACCGAAGCACTAATAGACTCCGTTGTCAGTTACCCGGTAGCTGCAGCCAGAAGCACGACAGAGAGAGGCACCGCGTGGGTCAGGGCAGGCAGTTTTGATGACGAACCTCCCAGGGGGCAGCAAAGCAGTCCTGCTGCAGGAGGCATGTGTGCCAGGCTCATGCCGGCTGCCTGAAGAGAACTCCCTGTCCTCTGTGATCCGGAGTCTCCTGTTCGGGATCAAAGTAGCCACCTCGCCAGAGCCCAGAATGCGTGGCGGGGG
>NW_027529583.1:85317-87818 GCF_008692635.1 Crocuta crocuta | reverse complement strand
AGCGAAATAACACATGCACATAAAAGGGCAGAACCCAGAAAGTGAGCCATCGGAGAAATGAGAAGCGAACCAGTTGGAGGAAATAGTGAGCGAAAGGATGAGAAGAGATCCAGTAACTATAAATGAATTAAGAAGGAGAGCCGTTCCTACTGCCCTTTCCCTCACTCGTTCTGTTCCCGTGCTCTGGCTCCGCCCCTCCCCCAACACTCAGCCACGATCCAGATCCAGATCCAGCCGTAGGGGCCTTTGCTTTTGCTGTCTCTCTGCTTGAAATTCTCTTCCTGCACCTTTTCACTTAGCTCCCTGCTTCACCAGATCAGGTATCTGCTCCGAGGTCACCTTTGAGAGAAGCCTTCCCGAACTATCTAGTTTAGCCTGGGTTCCCCCACAAGTAGATCCTGAGACAAGGGGGAGGGGGTGAGTGCAAGTGGCTTCTCTGAGCACACACCCAAGTAACAGCTGCTGGGGAATGGGGAAGAAAGGGGAGGGAAAGAATCGACTGGCAGTGTGCTACCGAGCAAGTACCTGGGGGCCAGGGGGACCTGGGCCCTGCTGCGGAAATCCAGGGAGGTGAAGCCCACACTGCTGAGGGAGCTTAACCTCAGAGGAGGGCACCGGAAATTGTGGGGGGCCGCCCCCAGGGGCGTGAATTCTCTCATACTTCTTGCCCTGCTTGTGCCCGNTTGCCAGAAGAGAAATCACCCCCAGGCAGAGAGTCTCAGGAGGTCGTGGGAAGCAGCCTTTGGAGTGAGCGCCAGGAGGATGCGGGCAAGGCCCTGGGCCGCTCTGCTGCGCCACGCTCTTCACAACAGCAAGCCCCTCACGCTTTGTCCCCTGAGCCCACCTTCCGACTTGCTCACGGAACTTCTGGCACCTGGTATCATAGCTGTACGTTGACCTGTTAGCTGTCTCTCCTGCTAGACGGCAAGCTCCGGGGGGCCAGAGCCCGCAGATGTCTCTCATGCCTCAGGCAGACGGCACTCAGCCTACGCTCAGTGATGATCTGCTGAATGAAGGGAGATTCAGAGAAAGATGGCAACTCATTGTCCGACATCGTTACCATCTTCAGCGCGTCAAAGTGTGGGAGAAGCAGGGCAGAGATAGGTTGCAGGAACAAAGGCGATCATCACACAAGGGAGGCCCTGGCAGGTGCCTGATTAATATTTGTTGTTTTTGCTTTTTTATTTCAATCCGCTAGTTACCACACGGTGTTATTTTAATTTCCGGTGTACAATAGAGTGATTCGACACTCCCAGACATCATCCTGTGCTCATCATGAGGAGCTCACTCCTTAATNTCTGGGCAATCCATGAGCATATTTTCTGTTGCAGTAAGTTATTTGATGTTCTTTGATCTATATTGCTTTTTTTTTATTACTTACCTTATTTTTAAGTTTTCGTTTACATTTCAGTTAGTTGACATATACTGTAATAGTAGCTTCAGGAGTACAATTTACAGATTCAGCACTTAGGTACATGACCCAGTGTTCATCACAAGTGCCCTCCTTAATCCCCATCCCCTATTTAACCCATTCCCCCGCCCCCCCCGCCCCTCTGGGAACCATCAGTTTGTTCTCTATAGTTAAGAGTCTGTTTTCTTGGTTTCTGTCTCTTTTTTTCCCCTTTGCCCATTTGTTTCTTAAATTCCACATGAGTGAGATCATATAATATTTGTCTTTCTCAGACATATTTCACTTAGCATTTTATTCTCTAACTCCGCCCATGCCATTGCAAATGGCAAGATTTTATCCTTTATTATGGCTGAATACTATTCCATCACACACACACACACACACACACACACACACACACACACTCCACAGTTGATGGACACTTGGGCTGCTTCCATATTTTGGCTACTGTAGATAATGCTGCTATAAACACAGGGGTGCATGTATTCCTTAGAATTACTGTTCTTGTATTTTTCGGGTAAGGAGCTAGTAGTGTGATTGCTGGATCATAGGGTAGTTTTATTTTTAACTGTTTCAGGGACCTCCGTACTGTTTTCCACAGTGGCTGCGCCAGTTTGCATCCCCACCAGCAGTCTAGGAGGGTTGCTTTTCCTCCAGATCCTTGCTAACATAGGTGTGATGTGATACCACATTGTAGATTTGATTTCAGCATTTCCCCGATGATGAGTGATACTGAGCATTGTTCATGTGCTTCTTGGCCATCTGTAGGTCTTCTTCGGAGTAATGTCTGTTCATGTCTTCTGTCCATTTTTAATTGGATTATTTAGTTTTTGGGTATTGAGCTTTGGAAGCTTTTTATATAGTTTGGACATTAACTCCTTATTGGTTATTTCATTTGCAAATATCTTCTCCCATTCCATAGGTTGCCTTTTAGTTTTGCCGTTTCCTTCACTGTGCAGAAGCTTTTTATTTTGATATAGTCCCAATAGTTTATTTTTGCTTTCGTTTCCCTGTTGTTTTTCTTTTTAATGCGTAAAGAGGAAGACCAGAGAATGATTAGTCATTCCAGTTTCTTGGTCTGATTTTTCTG
>NW_027529583.1:80718-85305 GCF_008692635.1 Crocuta crocuta | reverse complement strand
GAGTTTCTTTACAGGATGGAAAATGTAATATACCCAGAAAGGTCAGGCTAGTCTTGATCTGTTAAGAGAGCCCAGGCCTTCACCCAAGACAGTAGGGGACAGTGTGAAGGGGACAGAGACAGGGAGCAGAGTAAGATTGATGAAGTGCAGTCCAGGGAAGGAGGCCATGGAAGGGCCTGACAATCTGAGTCCTCACTGACAATTGACTATTCAAGTAAGATTTCCATAATTTTTGACATGACCCTTTTGAGGTATATCCAGATAAACACAACCCACTCCCCTGCCACAGCCACATACTTGTTATTAAAAGGCCTTGATAAGTGCACAGTTTAGGCCCTGAACTGTCTGCTCCAGGCCACTGGCTTAAATTCACCCCAGGAGGACAGAGCCTCCTACCACAGAGGACACTGGTATTTCTGGAATGGGCTCCGGCCAGTAACCAGTATCTGAAAAAGACCTGGGAGGGGACAGTGGTAAGCTGACACAGTGGTGACAGAGGTGGAAATCTGGCACCTCTGCATGCCACTTGCCCCAGGTGGCTTTTGTTCTAGAAAGAACAAACCTTTGCCTGGGTGGATGAAAGGCAAAGAAATGTTGGGCTTACCAAAGCTATTGGTTTGACAGCCTTTGAATGAAAATTTTTTAAAAAGTCAGAACATTGACTGAAACTCATTCTTAAACAAAATGAGATTCCCAAGTTGTGTTTAGGCACTAGCTGCTTTCTCTCCAGTATTTTCACATCTTCATGTAAACATCCCTGCCCTAATATTTAATTCCCTGCGGAAATCACAGAAGGGGCCTCATGACCGCCCACTCAAAGAAGTCTGTCCCATGTCCACACAAGACTGCATCTATACCTTTGATCGAATTCACTGTCAACTTTTGGGAAACAGCCAGTGTTGAAGGTGTTTTATAGGTTGTGTGAGTGTAATGAAATAATAAATGGTTCTCATTTATTACCTGAATGACCAGATTAGCCAACTGCTTCTGCAGTGGGTGAAATTCTGTCACAAATGCCTCTTCCTGAGATTGATCTGTTGTTAGAACAAGTAAGGTGACCCTACGTGTGACTTGGACCGCTGCTGGGGCTCAGAACAGGTCTGGGGGCTGAGGTCATTGACTCATGCCATTTGCTGTGCAGGTTGAATGACTTTTGTGTTCTAACGTCAGTCTCTATTGCCGCATGAGTCTGATTTCCCTCCCTGATTGTGCTCCTTTGCCAAATGGACCTATAGCCCTGGTGTCTCTTCCCAGGGCAGCTCTGCTTTGTGACTCTCAGAGTTGCTTCCAGAGCCAAAGGGCACTTTGGAGGCACCAGCCCACGTGGGCTCGGGACGCTTGCTCTGGCGGTGCTGAGAAGGTGTTGCAGTGCAGGCTGGTGGTAGGCACTCCTGGGCACTCATCCACCGCCTGGCAATTGGCACTGAAGAGAAATAAAGCACATTCTTTTGGCCTGCGAGGTGCCCGCAGGTTTCGCTGGCTAGGTGACTTAGGGAGGTGTGTGCACGACAGAGAATGACTCTGCCTGGAGAGTCCTAGAGATCCTTTGCAGGTAAAGAGCAAATGAAGGTAAAGAAAAAGCCAGCACTTAGAGCAGCAAGAAAGCTGAGTCCTATTTAGCGTGTCCTCCCTCACAGTCCTCGCTCCTGTGGATGCCCCAGCGCAACTTATAATTCAGCCTGATTTCTATGCGTCTGATTTTCAAAAACAAAAACAAACAAACAAAAAGCTTTTGTTAATGCTTACTGTAAATTGAGGGGTGGCTTCAGAGATGTCTGCTGAAGAACAAAAACTTTTGCAGATTATCTCCATAGCACACCAGCATATCTAACACCTGTAAATAACCTTATTTGTTCTTTGGGCAGGCATTTACTGAGCATCTACTATATGCCCAATACTGTACACGGTGCTGAAATAGAAGAAATAGTCTTTGTCCTGAAAAAGCATACAGTGTGACAGGGAAATATGCAACTACAGCCATGTACGGATAATACTGTGATGTCGACTCCAACCCCTCCAATTCGGAAATTATCGTACTTTGGGGAAGGACCAAGATAAAGACTGTATTTTTTGATAGTCTAGAAAACAGGTCTTCTAGGCAAACGAAAAGAGAAAAGGTGAAAGCATTGATCACTCCCATACTTAAAATACAAATGACTTAAAGGACCATAAACGCCTCCACTAGCATGATCCAGCAATGAAACCAGAATCCCGCTTTAATGACCAGATAAGCTATCAAAACATTTGCCTAAGAAGGGCAAGCCTCTGACTGTACCGTTGCCAGCTGAGTTGAGGGGCTGGGACCTATGGGAAGGAAAAGTGAACACAAAGTCTGAAGGTAAATGGTAATACAATAGAGGCCATGTCCTAGGCCAAGAAGGGGCCAAAAGAGTAGGCATGGCAATGAGACAGTGGCTTCAGTGAGTCAGTATAGTGCAAGGTGCTCTAACAAGTAGCCCTCAGTATCTCAGTGGCTTGATAAAATTCAGCTTTATCCGTAACTTCCATATTATCCAAAATTGGTTTATCTTCTTTGGTGACTATCTCCTCTCCTAGCTAGAGTTCAAGGATCTGGGCTCCTTCTTTCTGTCTTATGAATCTACCATCGTTGGTATGTAGCTTCTAAGGTGTTAAGAACATGAAGGAGAATGTATGGGAGGTTTTTATGGGCTGTGCCGGAGGTGGTGAAAATCACTTTTGCCCACATTCTGCTAGACCTCAACACCTGGCCACACCTTATTGCAAGGGAGCCTGGGAAATGGGGTCTAGCTGTGTGCCCAGGAAGAAGAAGAAATGACTTTGGTAATCAGCTAGGCCAGACTGCCATGCTGAGCTAGAGGAAGAGGTCATTCCACTAAAGATCAGGTCCATATGGACGGTGACCCCTTGCTCCCTTACCTTGGTTATCTCTGATGCCTAGTTGAGAATCCCAGGCCTTCTGGGTCATTAGGTGTCCACTGTCCTTTCCTCCATGCCACGCCTCCCACTAGCCTTGCTTTCTCTCACATCCCGCCGTTTTATCTCATCAAAGTGTTTATTACTACCTGATTACATCCTTTCTTACTAATCTGCTCACTTCCTGGCATTCTTCGTACCCGGATGTTAGCTCCACAAGGACAAGGGCCCTGTCCGTCATGTCCACCGCTATGTCCCAGTGGCTCGCACAGTGCCTGGCACATGGGAGGGCCTTAATCACTCACTGCTCAGTGAACGAAGGAACCAACTGGGCCCTGGGGGTCTTGAATGGCTTCCTGGAGGAGGTGTGACTTGAGCTGGGTACTGAATAGAATGGATCTGGGAAAAAAGAGATCAGGGGAAGAAGGGGTAAATTAAAGGAGACAGAAAAGGCCCCAAGATGTGTAGATTGAACCATTAACAGAGTTGAGCCACATCCGTTCAAGCCACATAGTGAGCTCCTATAACGAACATTGAGGTCAGCATTCTAGGCTGTTGCGTAGCTAGAGGATGTAAAAAACACCCACTAAGTCCCATCTTTATCCTCAAACAGGCTGTGTTGAGCTCCGCTTTGGGGGCAGCTAAGATACTTCCTGGTTGTATAGCAAGTCCCTCATCCTAGTCACCAGGGCTTTCCACTGAATGACTTCAGTCTCCCCTTCTGGGATGACCATAGTCTTCCCACATGGAGATCTGCTTCTGTGTGGAGCAGCAGTGTGAGCCAGAAAGTGGGATAGTGAGGCAGAAAGTAGCATGGCGCATTGGAATCAGATGTGCTCCCTTCAAGTCCCGCGTGTAGCCTTTATAAACTCTGGGCCCTTGGGCAAGTTTTTTAACCTCTCTGTGCCTTTTCAGTAAAGCGCGGATAATCAGATGTGCTTCCTGGGTTTATTGTAGGAACCACACGAGATTACCTCTTTCAAAGGCCTAACCCGGCGCCCGGTTCATGGACGTGCTCAGTGGTGGCATCTGCCCCTTGGGTGGCCCCTAACCTGCCCCCCTCTGCTTCAGACAACTCCTGCTCCAGCCGCGAGGAGCTTCTCCTGGGACCCACATCGACTTTTTCCAACCTTCATACTGCATTGACTCATGGGAACCGCAAATTTCCAAAACCTTTTTACCTCACAATGGAAATTCCATGTGGTTCTCTTCACGTGTTTTCCAACCTCGCTGCTGGTCCTGTCCAATCCTGTCAGCCAGCCCCCCACTTCTGCCTCTTACCTGTACCCCCTCCCGGGCCACAGAGCAGTTCTGTTGAACCTGTACGGCGCTCTGTGCCCCTCTCGGCACATGCTCGATCCCACTTGGGCTTATCCCCTCATCTGTCTGATGTGGCTACTACGTTACAAACTCCCAAGGGCACCAGTGGTTTCTCTTTCTCCTTAAAGTACGTCTACATGGTACCTTGAAGTTAATAAGAGGTGACACATTCTATTTCCCAGCCCCGAGTGTGATTAGACAGGGACTCCGGTGTACTTGGAGGGACGAGGGCTGTGATCGCCGGTGAGCCTCTGAACCGTGCCAGCCAGCTCTGGGGCCCGAGCTTTGTTCTCTAATGTGGCTGCTAGCCTCAGTTGCCTGCTAGGACTTTTTTCTCTCTCTTCTCTCACCTCTGACTGCCTCTTTCGTAAA
>NW_027529583.1:80195-80539 GCF_008692635.1 Crocuta crocuta | reverse complement strand
CCGGGAGAAGAGAACCAAGACAGAAATTCCTTGAACCTGGGAGGGATCCTCACTTGCTTATTTAAGAGCCATAAAGTTGAGCCATATGAACTTGACAATATCCAATATCATATGGTTCAGCCGAGTTTTGATATTTGGGCTTATTCACAGTCATTCGCAGGTAAAGTGGTCTGATCCCCGTGTGTGGTCCACTCACCCAAAGGCTTGGTAGCGAGATCCCCAGAGATGCTCTGCACGGTGCCTGACGGGTCTGTGCCTTCGGTATGTTCTGTCGGTGCTTACGGAGTTTCTGTCACAGGCCCTGGATTCAAAAATGGCTCGTTCATTTCCCTTTTCCCTGCAGG
>NW_027529583.1:77850-80082 GCF_008692635.1 Crocuta crocuta | reverse complement strand
TGGAGATCAAAGGCTCTCCTCATCACCACATGGCTTTCTCTGTGCTGTTATTCACCAAAGCCAGTCCAGCTCGTCCAAGGCCCAGTGGCAGAGTTCCCAAGAGACAAGGGAGGAAGAGAAGGAACTCCCATATTTCTAAATATTGCAGCCCATGGGGCAGATGAGTGTGAAGGGCAAGAAGGCATGTATGTTTTTTTCTCAGATAAGCTCTAGAATAAAGATGCAGGAACTTTAGATCGATTCAGTTATTTATGAACTAGACCCACCTGAATGGGCTGGCCAGGAGCCTCTCTGTTTCCTTGGGGCGCCTGGGTGGCTCAGTCGGTTAAGCGTCCAACTCTTGATTTCAGCTCAGGTCATGATCTCATGGTTCGTGAGATTGAGCCCCACGTCGGGCTCTGTGCTGACAATGTATGGAGCCTGCTTGGGACTCTCTCTCCTCTCTGTCTGCCCCTCCCCCCACTTGTGCACGCACACACACTCTCTCTCAAAATAAATATTTAAAAAATGCAGAAACTTTAGATAGATTGTTATTTATGAACTAGATCTACCTGAATGGGCTGGCCAGGAGCCTCTCAGATTTTCTTTTTATGCACCCAAAGGAATATACAGGACCTTAACAATCCTTGTATTTGACACCTTCAATCATTGCATGTGACTTTTAAACAAAGTACTCCATTTCCAGTAGAAAATACCCTAAAGACAAAAGAAAAACAGAAAGAAATCCAAAACTGAATTCGGTTGTCTTATTGTAGTCATTTTGAGACTATTCAAATAAGAAATTATGCCACTGTCATTAACAATCAAGATTTTTAGCATAAGTGAGAAGAGATCAATTATAAAATCAAGGCAGTTAAATTAAAACCTGTAATCTTAGATTTGAATTGGAAATAGCAGTTTGAACTCATGATTTAGCTTCACCTTCTGAAACTTACATATCCTCTCGCTCCCTGGAAGAAATCTTAGAGTCAGTGACAACCCGGCAAAAATGAATGCCTCTGGCGTGCAGAGTGGGGTCTCTTAAAGCCTGCTCCCTCGGATCGGAGCCAGGACTTTGTGGAGAAAGGGCTGATTCCAGGTCCAGGCAGCAAACAGGCAAGATGAATTTGGGACACCTTATCACACCCGAAACTCTGACAGAGGAGGAGACAGACCTTGACAGGTCCAGCTCAGTGCCACACCGGAGGCAGCACCTCGGGAAGAGCAGGGATGCCTGGTCCCTGCCCCTGCAGAAGGCCGCCTCACCCAGGCAGGCCTCTGAGCCACAGCCCTTTCAGCTAACGTTCCTACCAGAATCCAGAGCTGTCTGTCCAGGCTTCCTCATGGCCACACTGAAGGGATTTTGACAGCAAATCCATTTTGAGCCATTTTGGCACAGGAGAACTTCAGAAATTAGCAGCACAATCGAGACATCCCAAGTCTGAAATGCACGTGTTTGTGTGCTGTAAGGGTTACATTCCTGACTCCCCCCAGACTACTGGTACCCTGACCAGTCTCCCTTGCCCTGTCACTTCAGTGCACAGAAGCCTGATTTATAGCTCCCAGGGATTGTGTGTATTGTCATAAGGCTTTCTCTGACCAGGGAGCCTGCTTTTCTGGAAGTACCAGGGAAATACTGCTCTGGTACCTCGGCAGCCCTCAACTGATTGACAGGAAGTGGTACATAAATACCCCAACTCCCTCACCTCTAAAATGTGTGTTCTGCACGGACTCCCAATAGATCCAGCCCTAGTTACTCACCGTGCCTGTGAGGGCCCCCTTTATTGGCTTTCTTCCCTTCCTTTTCTTGCTTCCCCCAACACCCCCTATTGGTAGTGTCCTAGAATTCCCTCCTCAATAAACTTGGACCTGAATCTTTGTCTCAGTGCCTGTCCTGAGGGAAACCAAACTCTTCATTCTCTGAGTCTGTCTACCATGGGCAAAGAGGACATGAGCAGAGCCACTGTCCACGGAGAGTGAGTCTCCCTCAGTATCACTGCAGACTCAGCTAGACTAAAGCCAATTAAGTCATAAGAGAACACATCATTTCTGACTCCAGATGCAATATATCATGCATTCAGTGTTCCCCACTCATAACTCATGCCTTGTCTTTTTTAAATTTATTTTGAGGGAGAGAGAGAGAAAATACACACGTGTGAATCCCAGTGAGGTAGGGGCAGGGGGAGAGAGATTGAAAAAGAGAGAGAGAGAGAGAGAGAGAGAGAGAGAGAGAGAGAGAGAGAGAGAATGACA
>NW_027529583.1:73516-76690 GCF_008692635.1 Crocuta crocuta | reverse complement strand
AGAGAGAGAGAGAGAGAGAGAGAGAGAGAGAGAGAGAGAGAGAGAGAGAGAATCCCAAGCAGGCTCCATGATTAGCAAGGAGCCCAACGTGGGGCTTGATCCCATAACCATGAGCTCATGACCTGAGGACCTGAGCCGATACCAAGAGTCAGACGCTTAACCAGCTGAGCCGCCCAGGTACCCCATGCCTTGTCTTTTATAGAGAGCACAGAACTCATTACAAATGTCTATGTTTCTGGAGTGGAAAGGTCCTTGGAGAAGAATTCCTTTTGGCTAGCAGGCTGACGTATTTATAGCTTCTTTGTTGGCCCATTAGAGGGCATTACTTCTCCTCTACCTACGAAGATACTAATTAGCAAATAATAATTCTAAGAAAGTGCAGTGGAGGTGGTATATGGGGTCTTTTGCAAGTATTTTTAAATTTTCCATGGTCACTGATGATTTCCAAATAAATTTTAAGAGCCTAATCTCTACCTAGGAGAGAGATTGATTAGCGTATATAATTGGATGTCATGTGCTAATTACCTTATTGCTTCACAATTTAACCAAGCCAAGGGCATCTGTCCAAGAAGAGAAGAGGCTCCATGAACCATACTGGGAACAGAACCCTTCCCTCTTACATCCAGAGGCTGTGTGCAATGTCTTCTGAAGCAGAAAGGTGATTTTCACAGGCTTTTACTGACCTGTCTCTCCCATTCCAGCTCCACTTTCTTCCCTGGAATGTCACAGATGCCCATGTACATGACATCACAACTGTAGTTTGAGCAGAAATGAAGGGACTTGAAAACACCATATTCATCTAGTGGGCAGAGTGCCTTCTTTCCTTTTCATTTCCCTGCTTGAGTTTAAAGGAAAGAACGCCACCTAATTATGATACTCATGGTCTTCCCTGTAACCAGCCTCACCTGGTTCTTTGCAAATAGTGAAAACAAATTTGTGACATTCACCCTTTTCTAAATCTTGGAAGTACTTCTTTTTCTAATGTTTATTTTTTTATTTTGGGTAGGGGGAGAGAGAGAGAATGAGAGGGTCAGAGAGAGAAGGGGATAGAGAATCTGGAGCAGGCTCTGTGCTGACAGCAGAGAGCCTGACACGGGGCTGGAACTCACGAACCACGAGATCATGGCCTGAGCTGAAGTCGGACGCCTAACCTACTGAGCCACCCAGGTGTCCCCTGGAAGTATTTCTTAACTATCTGTTTGGTTCTCCTGAAAGATCACATTCCTTATTTCTGATCAGTGTTACCTTTCTCCACTGAAACGCGTTTGCAAACCTGTAGAACTGCCTGTATCTCTTTAAGGGGTGTGAGGCTGGTGAAGCAAGTGCTGAGCCAAACTCCCATCCTTCCCTCTCTGATTTAAGCTCCTGTACGTGTGCCTTGAAAACTGGAACAAATGTGTCACTTGTTGGTGACAGGCTGGTCATTTGCAGTGAGGTTGTTGGAAAGGAAGCACTTTACCACTAAGAACACGATGTCCTCTCTGGCAAAACTAACCTTGGGTTGACCTAATTATTAAATTGAGCAGTTCAGATAGTTTTTGTAGAGCAAACAGTTGAATATCACTAACTGAATATTTTTCACCCTAATACCTCCCCTGTCGCCTTGGTCTCTCCTTGAAACTGGTGCTACCTGAACATGGTCTGCTGACCGGCAGTGTGAGCATCCCAGAGGGATTTGTTCTTTGCTCGCCTGGCTCAAGTGTTTCTGGAACCCTAAGATACAAATGACTGATTCCTTAGAGAACAGAGGAGAGGTGTTGGGTTTTGCTTTTGTTTCGGAAGTAGAAGCTGGACGGAGGTGTTAGGCGGCAAATACTGACGACGAGAGCTGAGGGGCGCAGTAGCCAGGCTCGACACAGGCATGGGAGGAAGACGCCGTCAAGGGAAGTGCATGGGTCGGGACACCGGAGCGTTGGTTTTGCCTCTGCCGAAACTCGTTCTGTGATCTTGGGCCAAACCTTTGGATCTTGACGTCCTCATCGGTCCATGACAGGGGTGGCCCAAACAGCGGCTCTCGGTGTGTTGACTGCTACCCGCAGTGAGAAACCTATTTTTACCAGCATGCATACACGCGACAGAAGCAACAGCTTCACCAAACAGTCCTCACTGCATGCAGCGCATTTTGGTATTTTCTATCCTACTCTCTTCCGTTTCATTGTTTTAAAAATGCTAGTCTTGACCTGCTGAATGGATTTCACAATCCACTAATAGGTCACGCCCTAGGGTTTGAAAAAGAACACCCAACTCTATAATTTCCGAGGGCCCTTCCAGCGGTAGAATTCAATGACTCTCTTAGATGTCTAAAGGAATTTTCTTAAAACTAAAGCTGAGCTGCGACAGATGGCTACGTGCTTACATTCTGGAGGAAGTGCATGGTGTAGAACATGGCAGCAGAATGACCTGAAGATAAACAAGCAGATTATCAACCGCTTCCGAGAATGTGTAGCGCGGCAGCTCTGGCAGTGACGCGGAGAATTAGGATCTCCAAGTCCTTACGGTGAATGCCGCCCGAGTAAACCAGTAGCAGAGACTGGGGACTTGCGACGTGTCAGAGGCCACAGACCCCCTGACTGTGGGCAGCCTTCTTTCTGGTTTCCAGATTGCGAGCCCCTCCTCCCCCAAAGAGCGATCTCTAGTGGCCTCAGCTGTGTTTACACTTCATTCACCAAGAAGACAGGCAAATAAAGAAAAAAGAAACTTTGAGAGCTCCAAACTTTCCCCTTTTGAACTGTGAGCCCATTCCTGGCTTCTTGGTCTTCTTTTGTGTCCAGTCCAGGAAAGGGAACAGTATTTAGTGAGCAGGGGCGTGGCAAGGACTTTGTCATTTCATTGGCTTCTCAGAACCACTCTAGGAAGGCTCTGGGGTTCCCACTTTGCAGAGGAGGGCACACGGGCCTCAAGAAGTGAGTCCCTTGCTCTGGGTCCACTGCTGCTGTGCAGAACCCCCGTCCTTCCATCCCAGAGCTCAGGGTCCTCCCCGGCGTGAATGCAGAGTCCTTCTGGTGAGTACCGCAGCCTCGCTTATTTTTGCGACCGGCAGAAAATGGGTGTAAGTGGAACAGGATAGGACTCAGAGAGTAGAGAGTCCAAACCCTCATTTGTAGAGATGGGGAAGCAGACTCCTGGGAAGGTTCAGTGACACATACAAGGGCACAGAACTGCCAGTAAGACTCA
>NW_027529583.1:62139-72940 GCF_008692635.1 Crocuta crocuta | reverse complement strand
AACGGTGACAGCAGTAATTAAACAGTACTCCTAGTATGAAGCCTCATTTTATTTTAGAAGTTGGGGAAATATTTTTAGGGGAAAAATCATTCTAGATCCTTTCAGCGTATAAATAAATACACAGACGTGTTCTGTTCTGTGGGTGCTGGAATAGTTCAGGACACTGAAACTTCTCAGAAAGCCTAGATTTTTCTGATGCTGAGGGGTCCATGTTGGATGCTTTGTCCCCAGTGGGAAACAAGGCTGAATCACGTGGCTCTACGGAAAAGAAGTCCAGCAGGGACAGACTGGGAAGCTGGCCTGGTGTCAGGCTGCTCTGGGAGGGGCAGGAGCTCAGTGCTCCCTATCTGGCCCCTCCTCCACACGGCCCAGCAGAGTGGGCTGGGCTGCCAAGGACGGGCGGGCAGGTGGGAATGAATGGTTGCACTTGGAGAAACCCTCCCTCCATAGCTCCCCAGCAGATCTGAGAACTCAGGCAGCAGTAAGAGAGACCCTGAGCTCACCTCGCTGACAGTGGCTGAGGATTGGCTTCAGCATAGCAGGCAAACGGTGACACATCTGCGACACTGACCCTTTCAGACGCTCATTAATATATTAATGTGCCAACACATGCCCTGCCACTGTCTGTCACAGGGCGTCAGAATGGACGGTTTATAGAGAGGTGTGTTCTCAGCAAGAAATCCATGTGATGGGGTGGGCGTGATGGGTGGGAGGCAAGGAAGGGGCGTTAGGTGGATGTGGGTAGTTAGACCTGTAGGCACTCTAAGAACATTTAAAACTCCAAAAGGCAATTCCGTTTCTGAATCCCTTTGCACATCTTTCTGAAATTTTCACCACACACAGCATTCAGACTTTGACGTCAGCTGCCACCTTCCCCTTTTCGATTCTGGAGAGCTCAGGAGAAGGAAGGAGTGGCGCAGGGAAGGGGCCAGCGGCAGGGGTGCAGCCTTGAGGCAGAGAGGCTTGGAAGACAGGCCGGAAGCAAGCGTTTCGCACTCCTCCTTGGGCTTATCAAGCTGTAAGGGAGTGAGGAGTTCGTGAGGCCAGGAAAGGCAGTACTGAATGAGTACCAGCCCTGGCAGGACCAGAGAGGCTGAGGGCAAGGCTCTGCTTCCGCCTCATCTTTAGCCCTTCGCAGCCGTTCCTAAACACGAGCCTCCTCCTGTCAGTTCCTTTCAGATGAGCCCAGTGACCAGATCTGGGCTTTTGATACATCACTGTGAATCAGGTCTGGACAATTCCATTATATCCGGAGTGTGACAGGGGAATGGACTAAGTTCAGTCTATATAGACTTTTTGCTGCCCTGTGGACATTTCCTACAATGGTACTGTCTTTCAGCAGTTTGGTTTTATGGTGTCTGTCTGTATTTCTGGAATATGGCAGATCTACAGGACACTTTCTGGAAGATTCACTCAGTCCTTGGTTACACCTAATCCTATGCATAATGCAAACAGTAGCAATTCGGAATCTTTGATTTTGATTTTGAGAAGCGCTAGATAACTTTTTATCTAGAGTGGCAGACAGCCGACTCTACACCCGCTCTCAATCAGCCTTAGTTTAGGCAAACATTTCCGTATTTATTTGGGAAAGAGCAGCAGCTCGGAAGCCAAACAGACATAGTTTCTAGTCCCAGATCATCCACTGGCCAGGTGTGAGACTTTGGAAATTTACATACTCTCTCTGATTTCTTTTTCCTTATCTGTAAAATGGGAGCAGTACTTTAATCTTTGGGTTGTGCAAAGATCCCGTGAGTGTAATACACCTGATGACCAGCTTGGCATGTAATGGAGCTCTCTGTGAGAGCCCATAGTTTTGGGGAGGAGTAATGAAGCAGCCACGGAACCCTTTTTCTGCTTTAGGGGCTAAAAATGAGACCTAGAGCCCTATTTCCCATTGTAATCCATGCCCTTACCCACCCCTTCTTTGGAGAGCAGTGACAAAGCAAGGGGAGAACAAGTACCCGGCAAGGCGGGCAACTGGCTCTCGTAAGGCAGATGGGATAGTGGGAGGGTGTGTTCGTTTTCTCTTACCCCATAACAACGTATTACAAATGTAGCAGCTTAAAACACTACCCATTTATTATCTTGCAGTTTCCATGGGTCTAGAGTCTGGGCACAGGTCCACTGGGTCCTCTGCTCAGGGTCCCTATTGTCTGCAATCAAGGTTTTAGTTGGGGCTTAGTTCTCATCTGAGGCCTCGGGGCCTCTCCCAGTCTTAATGGTTGTTGGCAAAATGCATCTCCTTGAACGTGTAGAACCGAAGCCTTCAGCTACTAGAGGCCATCTGCTATCCCTGTCCACCATTACTTGCCACGCAGCCTTCTCTACAGTGTGGCAGTTTGTTTCTTCAAGGGCAACAAGAAAGTTTCTCTGTTGCTTCTTGTCTTTTTTTTTTTTTTAAGGGTTCACCTGATTAGGCTAGGTACACTCAAGAAAATTATCTCCCTTTTGATTAACTCAATGAGGATCTCANGCACAGGAATTTTGGAGGCTCTCCTAGATTTCCGCCTCCCACAGAGAGACCACTGATGTATCCAAACAAGCAGAGGAGAAACTTTCTTCTCTTTGTATCATTTTTATGAGGACAAACATTCCTGGGAGTACTAAGCCCGTTAGCTTTCATGGCAGAGCCACGGTGTAACTGTTAAACAGGGTAGAAAAGGGGGCAGGGCGCACGGGAAGATGTCAGAAGACTTTGAAATGGCAGGGGTGCAATGAGCTTATGAATGAGTGTATTCACCTTTCATTGAACTGTTACTTAGACAAAGGAATTTTTCTTTCTTTTAAGAAGGAAAATGGGAGTTTTCCCTGGAAGAGCTCCATTAGTGCCTGTATGTCTGCCTCCAGTGGACACATAATACTAGTTAATGCTCTGGAACCAAAGGACAAAACTGAAAGCAAAGGGATTAAAGAGTTTTCCTTCCCTTCCCCGTCGAAGAGATAATAAACACAGTTGTGGCAGCTGATGAGTAAAATGTTTACCTGCTAATGCGTGGCAGAAATCCATTACAGCTTCTCTGCAGATAAAGAGAGAGACTGGATGGGGAGAGGCAGGGATTCCTAGCCCTGAAGGCTGTCGTTGAGAGAGCTGGGTCCCCCCAGGAGCTGTGACGTGGCTGCCTGTGCTGGGACGTGTGCTAGTCTTTGCATCTGTGGACCCACGGCCCTGAGCAGCAGGCACGGTTCTGCAGCCCAGGAACTTGGCACTGCCTTGCCCAGTAGGGCACAGCGAGAATGTGTTTATGGCATCAGCCAGCCAGAGGGTACCCGAAAAATGCTTTTTCTCAAATAACTTTGTATTTAATATTCAGTAACGAAGAAAGAGAACTTTACTTTGTGATTGCCAACTTATGCTTTAATTTGGAATTACCTGTGCAGAAAGGTGGGGACGGAGGAGTGGAGACGATGACCTTTCTGGTGTTAGAGCCTCTAGAAGCCCGAAGGTCTTAGACTATCCCTCAGGAATGGCAGAATAGTAAAACACAGGAGTCAGCCAGGGGTCTCTTCTCCCAGCCTCCTGCCTCCAGGCAGAATTACATCGAAACCATTTTCCCACAGAACCAGAGAACCTACGCTCCAGGAACGTGAGGATTCTTGTGGGTTTTGTCCCATGCTGTACCCCAGCACCCAGCACTGTGCCTGGGACATGAGAGCTATTTGGAAGACATCCCAGGCCTGGATAGAGGCTTTCATTTTCAGTAGTCTCTTGCCTCCCACTGTGTCGCCCATCTCCCTTCACTCATAAGGTCCCAAGGCATCATTACATATAACATTTTGTGTTTCTCACATACGCCTCTTGAAAAACCTTAATCTGAGGCACTTTTCAAATACAGAGATTACTAGGCCTCTGTTGGAAATTCTGGTTCGGGATGCCTAGGCTGGAGCCCAGTCATTTGTGTTTCTGACAAGCACTTCTGATGAGCCTTTTCTTCAGCCGAACACTGAAATAAGTAGCAGGAGCTCAGCTCTTCCCCATGCTGAAATTAAGGAGCCATGGTGACTTGACCATGGTTTCTGAGGGGCTATCGAAAGTTAACATCCTGAGCTTCCGGTCAGTGGTGCTGTGGGAATGAGGGGCTACAGAAGCCTCTGATCTATCCCCAAGTCACCTGGACCCAGCCTTAATCCTGGCTCCTACCTTCCTGAAGAGATGGGCCTGGGAGAGGAGGCGCTCGGGAGTCCCTCTCTTCCTAGAATGCCCATGGAACTTCTTGGCCTCTTCTTTCCTCCAGGCAAGCTCTCTCTCTGTCCAGTCCCTTCCAGCTGTCACGAGCACATGAATTCCCACCTACCTCTGTTAAGTCTGGTAATGACCTCTGCCCTCTTAGATGGCAGTTGACCTCTGCATGCAGGCAGGGGCTGACTTTTTAGGCAATCTTGGTCACTGAACCAGAGGATTCCTCTGAGGGTGGCTAAATAAAGCCTCTGTCTCAGCACTTCCCCAGCTTGACACAGGAGAGACGTGAGGCCGTGATCTAGATGTGACCTGCCCTTTCCACCCCAAGGCCTCCCATACCTCACGTGAGGCCTGAAGAGGCTGGTTTCTCCTTCAGTGATTCCTCCCAGGTTTTCTCGTCCCCAGGACTCTGTGACCCCTGACTGGTTCACCAAGCACTTAAGAGTTTACAAGAAAAGGGTTGAAGTTATAGAGTAACTCCAGAAAGAAAAACTGCTGCCTTTATGCTTGGCCCCATAGAACTTTGCCCTAGGAACACTCTCCCCTACCCAGGAAGATAATCCTGGGATCTCTAACCCTTGGGCCCGAATTTCTTCTTGGAGATTAAACACCAAGGAAGAAAACAATCTTGGTCAAAGGGAGTAAGCTGCTCTGTAGTTGAAGATGAGGCAATACAATAGAGTATTTGCTTATTGGTTGTCCAAAAGAATAGCTACATATAGCTATTTAAACTTACTTACATTTAAAAAAAAAAGTGTTTAATAGCCAGTGTGCCAGGTGGCTACCACATTGGATGGCACAGCTCATAGGGCATTTCATCATCACAGAAATTTCTGTTGGATGGCACTGTTTGAGAGGTATGCCATTGTCCCTTTGACCCCGTCCATGTGATGTTTCTTTAGCATCTTTGGAAATATGTCTTTGTTTCTATTGGCAGTCCTTGTGGTTGTGATGCATTGTTCTAGGAGAAAACCCCACTACTGAAGACTGGATTGGGGGAAAAAAAAACAACAACCCAAAACCAAAAATAGTTGCCATAAATGCAGCACCGGGGTGGGTGGTGTGGATTAATTATCAAAAGTTTCCATTTTCCCCAGTTTTCTTCTATTTCCCTTCTACAAAAGTATCCTTCCTCCTTTTCCATTTGCCTTTCTGCTTTGTGTGTAGATTATCTGGTTCTGTACAAGGTTTCCCAGACAAGTGAAATGATAAACCAGGCTTGAAAAAGAGAAGGATCAGAGAAGAACCAAAAATCTGTTTGTTTGGGGTGCAGGAATAAACAGGCACAACATCCCCAAATCCCACACTGGGGGAAGGGGGGAAAGCAGTGGAAGGAGACCATGAGACTGGGAGGAATAGGGGTCTGGTCTGGAGAGCAGGCCTGGCAGGGGAAGCTGGGGGCCAGTTCTCTCCCTTCCTGAGGCCGGCAAGCTGCCCGGGGGCTCGGGAGTTCCTCTGTGCAGTCATTTCCTAACCCTGACTCCTCCTGCTTAGGACCACTTCCTCCCATAAGAATTTATCTTCAACTCATGGCGGATCTCCATCCTAGACTCAGTGTGTGCATGAAGAAAGCCTAGGGTTTAAATGCTGTGTTGGGGGGAAAGAGGCCTCCTTCCCTATGAGCTGCAAAGACGGTACACCTCACCAGCGCTGTCTGCTTTCCTCACTGAACCCCTGGCACATCTGATAATGGGCTCTTCAGTGTCCTCTCCCCTACGCGGAACTAGGGAAGCTGAGCAATGCTTTGAAAGACAGCAAGCGATGGAGTCAGCAGGTGGAAGGCAGCGTAAGGTGAAGCAGTGAGGCTCGGGGGCCCAGGGTCACAGGAGGTAGCAGAACAGGGGAGAAGCACAGTTCAGGTGGGGATCAGGAGCAGGTGTACACAACTATAGTTCCGAGGCCCTGTGGCCAGAAGACTGGAGCTGGGGTGACCTTTCCGATTCAGTCCTGAGGCTTTTCTCTGCATTCTTTTTTAAAAATCTTCATTTACTTATTTGGGGGTGTGGAGGGGCAGAGAGGGAGGAGAGAAAGAATCCCAAACAGGCTCCATGTGGGGCTCGAACTCACAAACTGTGAGATCATGACTTGAGCCGAGATCAAGAGTCAGATGCTTAACCAACTGAGCCACCCAGGCGCCCCTCTGCATTCTTGGAAGGCTGGCCCTCCCATGCCACCCCCTAAGCATGGCTGGCCAGGACTTCGTCCAGGTTGATGAGCGACTGTGTCAGAGAGCATAAAGTGAAGGTGTGGAGAGGCCGTTAACTGGTCACAGGCAGATGGTTGGTGTCCTGGGGTCTTCCAGCCCTTAGCTCGGGAGCAAAGGTGTCTCTTCCATGCTGTCAGCCGCAAACCTTTCCCCCGCCCCGCTTGAGTTCCAGCAGTTTGGACTTCCACTCTGCACAGATTTCCGCCCACCTCCCCACCCAGAGTCTGCCAGATGCACAATTTCAAGTTTGTGTTTAACGCCCCGTTTCTCTCTTTGTCTCACAGCCGTCTCCAACCTGGACATTGAGAGTAAGCTGAGTGTATACTACCGCGCCCCGTGGCACCAGCAGAGAAACATCTTCCTCCCGGCCACGAGGCCGCCCTGTGTGGAGGAGCTGCACCGCCGTGCCCGNTGAGGGGGGTTCTCTGTGCTATCAGTTCCAGCACCTCCCCTTGTTACAGTAAGTACTTTGAAATGATCCCTTTTCTACCCTGAAATGAAATTCACGGGTAGTATCACCTGCTTATATACACAATTAAAAATAGCATCATGGTCTGAATATAATAAAAAGAATTTTAAAGGAAAATTATTTATAATATTTGCAGTATACAATGCCTGGGCATGACTGCACTAGAAGACATAATGCAGCAGTCAGATGTTTGTGCCTATCAAAAGTAGGGTTGGATTAAGTCAAGACAATCAGAAGCCATTCTGAACAAAGAGTAGAGGGAAATGAAGGAGTGGAAGGGCAGAGGACACAACCATAAAAACTGGTATATTCTGCATATGTTAAACATGAGCAAAAAAAAAGACCAGGAAAAAACCTTTGGATTATAATTAAAAGACAATTAGGTTTGACTCAGAAATAGGTTCTAGGCTTTTCCCTTATAAGAAATTCTGGTAGGACATTTGTGGGACCCAGGGCACTATTTCATTGTTTAGGAACATCCTGTGCATTGTAGGAAGGTTGTCGTCCTTGGCTCCTGCCTAAATCTCTCCCAGGAGATTCTGCTCCCATTGAGAACCTATGGTCTTGTCCATTCTACAGCATGTGGAAGCCTGGAGAGGTCAGAACCCTTGCTTAGGGTCACATAGAGCCCATCGGGTAGAGTTGCCAAGGCCCAGATCCAGGCCTCCAGACCCCCAGCCAGAGCTCTTTTCCTCCTCACCATACACTGTGTCCTAGGAAAATAAATAATTTCTCTTTCTCTCTCAGTCCTAAGAAAGCCAGAGATAGGCACAGAACAGCCAAGGTACAAGGTAACAGTCTTCTCTTACTTTGCAGTGGCTTAAAACCATTCTAAGTAGGACACAGAGATTAAAAACTGGCATCACCCTGTTAGAGACCCCTAAATTGGGTATGAGAAGTTGGCATGCCGACTCTTTTGGCCTTTAGATTTTCGCTGTAGAGACAGATGGTAGTTGTACATTCAATGTCTTTTTTTCCAAAGTCCCTGTGTTCCTTTAAGGAATGGTATTTTCTGAAAGCATTACAGTTCAAGTAAAATAATGTCATTAGCAGGATGAAGAAATGACAAATTTATTTTCAGCTTATTTTCTTCCACACATGTACGACTTCTCCCTTTTCCCATAGCCCTGTCTTCTCCCCCTTTAAGGAAAGAAGTAACCTACTCATATCCGTAATGCAACCGTTCCTAAAAATTCCCCTTGGTTATTAGTAGCAGATACTGTGACACTTATGATGAAGAGTAGTGATCAGTATCCTCTACAAGTATCTCTGGCATTCTTACTGTTCACTTTGATTTTTTAAATTGAGTCACTTGGATTTTGTAGCTGGCTGAAAAGTCCTTCTTTACCAAATTTTTAGTGCAAGCCACCTTCTGGAAATCTTCCTTAACATATTCCCCATTCCTTAGCAGCCTCGATTAGGCCCCCTTCCTCTAATACTATCCTTTGAGTCCTCCCAGTCGTGCCATTTATAGGCTTACAGCATAACTAACCTCTTACAGGCCTATCGCCACTCTCAATCCATGAGCAACTCCATCAAGAGCTAGGAGGATGTCTTATTCATTTTTTTATTCAAATCACTTAGCAGGAACCTGACATGGAGTAGGTCCTCACTGAATGTGTGTGTGAGTAAATCAAATTCTGTAGAAAACTGGTTGAGCATTGAGGGCATAGAATGACAGGGGAAACTGATCATTCTCACTAAACATGTTCTCTGATCCCGTCATCAGAGAGCTTGAGTTACGTTAGCCCTTTAGACACCATTGTTTTTATCCCTTTATTATTATTCATAAGTCATCCCCGATTAGATTTTTCCAGACTCAACCAGATAACATTAAGCTGCTTGTAAGCTATCACATTTCACTGTGTTGTCAGGTTTGGACTTAATGACAGAACTGAGGAACAGCAAGTGCCAATATCAACTTTCTCAGAACTTCCTCCTGGGGGCTCAGAGCCGGATACAGGGCCTCCTGGGGTTTCGGAAGAGGACCTCAGAGCTGTGTCTTGCCCTCCACAGACTGGCTTTCTTTGAGGTTGTCTCAACAGCAAATCTTGGGTGTAGTAGTTTTAATAGCACTGCAGAGAGCCATAAACAGGAATTATAGGCATCATAGAATTAAAAACATGCAGTGTGGAATTAAAATTAGAAAGTGACTTTTTTTTTTTTTTTTAACCTTGTCCAAGAAACACAGTAGCTTAGCAGTGCATTCATCAGAACACCACTTCTGCCATCTGGTGGCTGTGACGAACACCTAGCCTGCCACAGCCTTGCTCCACCGATGATGCCGCAGTGACCTTCCCTGTAGGGTCCCTGTGTGGACAGCTGGAAGATCCGGGCTTCCACCAGGAGTGAGTGGCTAACGAAGCACACGCAAGCGAAGCTGTGGTGGCGGCAGCGCTGTGCTCCTTTTGGAGATGAGGCTGTAAGGAGGGAGCTGAGGGGACAGAGAGCAGAACCTAGAAATTCGCTGTTTTCAAGATCTGCTCAATAGCAAACCCCTCAACACAGTCTACTGAGGTCCAAGCACTGTGCTGAACCTGGGATTCAGAGGGTGATCACTGACCTTCGGTCCCTGTCCACTAGGAATACTGTGTAGTGAGGGAGGCACGCAAGTAACCAGGGAATTTCAACAGTGATATGGGTACTCAGAGGAAAGGCCCCGATCAGGTCATGGAGCTTCAGAGAAAGAAGGCTGCCCAGAGCAGTGGATTTCAGATTATTCGGTACCTGATTCCTCTTTTTCCCCCCTTTTTTCTTGGCAGTTCTTTATGCTCAGAGCCAGTAATGGCTTTAAGTGATGCCACTGTCTGTGTCTAAGAAAAGAGAGAAATTACTAAGTGGCTATGAAGAGATAGATATTTATATTTCCTTTCCTTTCCGAGTTCAGAGCTGAGGCCTAAGTTCCATTAGCCTAAGGGAGGAAGGACCAAGTCTACTGCAGCTTCAGACGCTAGGAGCTGACTGCTCTCCCCACCCCACCACCAGAAAAAGTATTATTAGGGAGTCATTAATCTAGCCTGCCTCTTCCCAGCCTAGGGCAAATGAGAGAGAGAGAGAGAGAGAGAGAGAGATTTAAGAAAGTGTAGGAAGGGAGCAACTGAATGGGAAATCGAGTTGCTGTCTCCCTCCTGATTCCCTTCCTCTGACCTTTTCCTAACCAGTGACACCTGTATTCTACTCGTCATGAATTTTAAAGTGTAACTTTTTCTTTGTGCTGCCCATTTAGAAAAGCCCACTGTTTGCAGAGGAATAAAGAAGGTGGCACTGGACGTAGGCACTTTAACAAGGAAGACATTTATTTCAAAAGGTCTGATAAATGCCGGCTGTGGTGGCAGTTTAGCAAAGACTAACCTATATGTGCTGTGGATCTAGGACTTAGGAGGGGTCCTGAGATTTCAGGCCCTGGGCAGGAGTGTGGGCGGGAGTTAGGCAGGCACGGGGGCGGGGGCTTTTAGTGTGCTCAGTGTGCTGGGCAGGGTGTGCTTTGCAGCTTGCCGAGACACCCGGGGAGCTAAACCTTGCTGCTTCAGTGATTCTTGTGAAGAAGTCAGGACCGCTTCATCCCACGCATGGAAGTCTCTTGGCTTTCCCCAGAGGTAGCTTTTACTCCTAAATCAGACAACAGTCATCATTGGGATTCCTTTACTGACTGTTATGCATGATGGGGCTTAGATAGCTGCAGTGATATGCTGGTCACAGGTTTCTTTCAAGAAAATTAAATGTAGATAAATAAATAATTACACCATAGAAAGATAAAATAAAAGCCCCGATGTGTAGCACAAACTAATTTCTGTCATGTAAATCCTCCCACCTTGGCCTGCTTCAGGCTACCAGTAGTTTAACAACTGGCTTGCAAAGCCCCTCAGCGTCCAGCAGTCAGCACCTCTGAGCCGGTGTGAGGCCCCTCACCTGCCCCACAGCTGGGGGGGGGGGGGGGGGGTTCCTGGGG
>NW_027529583.1:54361-62116 GCF_008692635.1 Crocuta crocuta | reverse complement strand
CCCCTGCCCGGCAGGTGGGGGGGGGGGGGGCGGGGCTCCTGGCGCTCCCTCGGGGCTCCGCCATGCCTGTGCCTACCATCCGCTCCAGCGTCAACGTCAACAAGTCTGCCACCCTTGTTCTAGACCTTTTTTTTGCTCATGTTGTTTTGAAATGAGGTATGTTGAAAAATGTACTCCTTTTTCCAGACTCAGAGTGAGCCATCTCGTAGAAAGATTACAAGATGGACCCACTGAAATGTAAGCACCAGTCTTCATGTGAAGTGAACGTTTAGTTTGGAACCACTCTGAAGATCTTATTTGGTATACAGATGAGCTACAGTAGCAACAACTTTTTTCTAGCCTTCTGCTCATCCTCCCAAGGGGGAAAGAGAAATGGAAAATGCCAAGGATGTTTCTGTATCATTGCCTTTTCTGCCTCCAGAACATCGTAGCCGGAGCGACCGCCGGGAACAGAGAGCCTTGGCCCCGCTTGCTGTAGCGGCCCCTCCGCTGCCTGCCTACCCCCCAGCACACAGCCAGAGGCGGCGCGAGGCGAAGGACCGGCACTTCCTAACGGTGAGCTTGGCGGCCGGCCAGCAGCCCTGTCCCTGCTCATCACAAAGCATGAGTGGGTTTTGGGAGTCACAGTGTATGAAGCTGGGCCACATGAGAGAGAGCAAATCATGGGCATTGGAGAACAACTGGATTACCCCCTCCCTTTCATTCATGCCTCTTCTGGGGAATAGAGTGGGGTTTTAGAATTATTTTTTAGGGAACTGTTTGCACAGTGCAGCAAAGCAATAATAATTAAGGACTTGAAAGTCAGAGGGAAAAATGTGCCTCAAGCCCTAGTTTTTCGGCATACAAGCTGAGAGATTTAGGGCAGGCTACTTCTTTGCCCTCAGTTCCCCCATCTCTAATATGGGGATAGAATAGCATCTACCTCATAAAGTTTGAGGGTGAAATGAGGGAAGACACGGAAGGAGTGTAGCACAGTGCCTGGCACAGAGTGAGACCTTAATATACATTAACTGTTACTATTAAATGCTAACTGGCCANCAGACATGTCCTCATCTCATGCTCCCCATCCTCTAAGGGAGGCTAGTTCTGCAGGGTAACCAGTTACCAGAGCACCCCCGTCACTGCTAGGCATTTCAGCTTTGCCTGGGCAGGGAGGGGTGGTGGCTGTAACTCAGTGCAGGCCCCAGGGATGGAGGCACAGAGGAAGCCGGGCCCAGCTCAGACCCCTGCCATTGCCCCGGCTGAGCTTTCCCAGGCCTCGGTGGGGATAGGTGAGCGCTTTGTGCCTCTGAGGAGGGCAGCGTGGAAGTGAGGGGCTATGATTTCTGTGACCAGATCAGCCCACGTGGCGGCCAGAATCTAAAGAAGTTACAAGTGTGGGTCCAAGTTGAGGTTTTTACATGAAATTAACTTTGTATGTATGATGATAAACCCTGCACCTTCATGGTTTTCACACTGTGCAAAATATTTGGACCACATGACCCCCAGCTGAGAACAGGCTTCATCTACACGAGTCTGCATGCTGGAACACTTCCGGCTAAAACAGTAAGCGAGAGTGGACAGCACGTAGACAGTCTTCCTACTCGTGGCTGCACAGTAGGCTTCATGGACCTCAGGTTCATCGAGTCTGTTCAGTGCCCTAGCACACTGAGCTCCATTGCTGCAGTGTAGCCCAGAGAGGAGAAAGGAAGGTGAGAGACTCTTAGGGCCTTCTAGGTCTTTATATAGCACAGTTACACATGCTAGTGATTTGTCACAAAAGCCCCTGCTCGACAAAAGTTCTTATTAAGCTCAAATCTGCTTGCTAAAGCATTTGCTTTTAATGAGGCATTTTCTGCATAAAAATGCTAAAAATATTTTTNGGATGGGAGAAAAGAATGCTGAGCATTTACAGAAATGACATAAAATATCACCATTTGTCATAATCTGCATAATTTTTAATAAAGCCTAAATACCGAAGTAAGGCTATAGGAAAAAGCCTAAAATAACAACAATGAAGGTGCTCCATTGACCCAACAAACATCAGTGAGAGAAGGGGTCTAGATCATGCTTACATAAACCAGAAAATGTACCCATCTCAAATGATAATACTTACTATTTCCGAGCAATTGGGGTAATTTTAACTTTCATTTCTCTGAGTTGAGGTCACCAAGTTCATTGGAAGATCTTCCATTCAGGCTTTATCCCTCAGATCTGGAGGGGACACAGAATACAGAACTATGCATTAGGCTCACACGGGCTACATATTGCTGCAAGAGAAAAGTCTACAGGGACAGGACATTTGCAACCAAATCGCTAGACAGACCTTTTCTTACACAGCAAACCGCTGGATAGACATTTTCTTAGACAGTAACTCTCTTTTCATTTATGAGACTTTAGTGAAGCCATGTTTTTTCTTCCTTTAGAAAAGCATTCCTAATGAGATTCTGATACACAATCTTCCACAACCCTGCACTCCGTTGTACTGTAGTTTGCTCATTAATAGTGTAGACTGTGAAGTCAACTAGCTGTGTGACCCTGGACAAGTTCATCATTTCAGGGTCTCAGGGACAATAGTACACAGTACCTCATAGGTTTAAAGACTGAATGTGTTAGTACATGTGAACAGTACCTGATGCACAATAAGCACTCAATATGTGGTAGACATCACCATCATTAATAGCCAATCAAGTTCGTGAAGTATCAGTGATATACAGTAATAAGATTCTGGAGCTAACTAGGTTTAAGGCCCAGCCCTCTCATTTTTTTGGTTGTAGGAGTTTGAAAAATTTACATCTTTCTGAGTCCCAGTTTGTCTGTAAAATGGGGATAATAACCTCAATTTTAGAAGGTTGTTATGAAGACTTAATACGATGTTATAGAAATACAATTAAATTCTATATGAAAAAGTGCCCAGCATAGTACCTAAAACAGATACCAGAATCTATATTCATAATCACTTCGAATAAAACTTTTGCCACCAAATGAAAAGCCTGTAACGTATACTCACATATAAGACTGGAGGAAGTATATAAGTTGTTACACTCTTTCTAGAGAACAATTTCCCAATAATTATCAAAACTATAAGATATTAAATTATGCTAGGTGAAGTCAGACAAATACCATATGATTTTACTTTCATGTGGAATCTAAAAACCAAAACAAGTGAACAAACAGAAACAGACCCGTAAGTACGGAGAATAAACTGATGGCTGCCAGGGATGGGTGGGGATGGGCAAAATGGGTGAAGGGCAGTGGGAGGTACAGGTTTCCAGTTAGGGAATGACTAAGTCATGGGGATAAAAGATGCAGTATAGGGAATAAAATCAATGGTATTATAATAGTGTTGTATGGTGACAGATGGTAGCTACACTGTGGTGAGCATAGCACAATGTAGCATAGACTAGACTTGTCACATCACTGTTGTACACCTGAAACTAATGTAACATTGTGTCTCNTGTTGGTTCAAGCCTTATGCTGGGTATAGAGATCACTTAAAAAAAAAAACAATCTTCTAAAAAATACTGTTTGATTCACCAATTCTATGTCTAGGAATTTATCCCAAGGCAATAATGGGCATGTATGCAAAGATTTATTCACTAAGGTGTTCATCAAAGCACTGTTTGTTTAGAATAGGAAAAATAATTACAAATACATTAAATGTCCACAGTAGATACTTAATTCGGATATTGTATCCTATCCTATGAATATATCAAAAATAGTGTTATGAATACATCAAAAATAATGTTATAAAACAACACTCAAAGAAATGGAAAATGTATATATTTNGAGCTCAAAAAATTTTTAAGGGTGTATATATACATACATATATATATGTATGTATACACACACACTCATATCCAGGAACAAGACTGGAAGGCTATATACCTGTGGTTCCCAAACTGTGTGATGAGGTACTCCAGGGCACTGTAGTCAGATCCTAAGGGTACACTGGGATACTGTAAATTTTCAAGAGGTACAGTGTCCTCTGTCTGTAGCTGGTGATGGCTCCAAAGTAGCTTCATAGCCCTTACAAGTGGAAAGCTTGGTTTCTTGACATGTGATTTAAATAAAAGTTCTCCAAGGGGAATGCACAGGAAACCGACCAATTTAGCTTTTTAAAAAAACCCTCTGCTGAAAATTCAAGGTTTGTCTCCCAAGTTTACAGTCCATCTGGGAGTCCTCCTCCTTCAAGGGTGGCAAAGGAGATAATCTCAGGCTGCCCAGATGGTTTTCCAGAGGAATTCCACTAAACCTTCAAGGTTTAGATAATCCCAATGCTCTAAAAATTGTTTCAGCGCACTGAAACTAAAGTAAAACTTCCCCATTTCTTTTATAAACCTTTTTATGAAGACTTGATACCTAAACCTGGTAAAGACTGGGAGCGTGGGAGGGGGTGGGAACTATAGACCAATATCACTCATGATTATTAATGCAGAAATACTAAATTAAACGTTAGCAAACAGAATACCACATTAGAAATTAATATACCGTGACCAAATGGGATTTATTCTAGGAATGGAAGGTTGGTTTAATATTAAGAAATCTGTTTGTTAGTATCATATACCATATTAATTGATCTAAAGGAAAAAACCCATATGATTATCTCCATAAATGCTGGAGAGGCCTTAAAATTTAACACCTATTCTTTATAAAAAGACCTGAGAAAATAGGAATTGAGTGGTACTTCATTAACACGATAAAATATATACACCTTAGTCCTAAAGGCGGTATCTTAATGGGGAAACACTAGAGACATTTCCACTAAAATTAGAACAAGGCAAAGATGCTCACTATCTCTGCTACTAATTAGCATTAGAGAGATTAATCAATGCAGTCAGACAGAATAAATCAATTACAAGCATAAGAATTAGTGAGGAAGAAGTAAAGCTATATCTAGTTGCGGATGATATGATACTCCAGGATTTTCCTGGTAGACAATCAATGATAAATCTCAAACAGTAAAAGAATTCAGTAAGGTAGTAGCATACAAACAGAAAAATCAATACCCTTCATTTAACAAATGATCGCCAATTAAAAGCCCTAAGAGAGAACACTCCATGTATAGCAATAACAAAGAAGATTAAATACTTAGGGATTAATTTACGAGAAATGTGCAAAACCTGTGTGAGAAAAACTGTAAGGCATTCCTAAAAGACACAAAATTGGACTTTCTCAAATGGAAAGAGGTCCCCTGTCCTTGGATAGAATGATTCAGCATTATAAGCAAGTCAGTTCTAAGAGAATTTAAATCTAACACAATCCCAGTAAAAATATCAATAAGCTTCCTTTTAAATTGAGTTAGACCTATTGTTACTAAAATTCTTACGGAAAAACAAACATACAAGACTAGCCAGGAAAACAGTGACAAAGGAAACCAATAAGGAGTGAATAGCTCTACCAGGCATTAAAATATCTTTAAAGCCTTTAAAATTACAACAGTGTGGTACTGATACATGAGTAGAAAAATATACCAGTAGAAAAGAATACAAAATCCAGAAATCAATCCAAACATATATGAAAATACAATCTACGATCAAGGCAGTATCTCAAAACAATGGGGCAAAAGATGGGGGTTTTTCTTAATGATGCTGGAACAACTGGGTAGCCACTTGGTAAAAGACAAATTTCATCAGGGTTTCTCAATCTCAGCACTACTGATGTTTTGAGTCAGATAACTTCGCTGTGGGGGCTGTCCTGTGCATTGTGATGTTTAGCAGCATGCGTGGCCCCTACCCAGGAGATGCCAGAAGCACTCTTCCCCCTCGCTGTGACAACCCAACAGATCTCCAGGCAGTGCCAAATGTCCCTGGCGAGACAAAATTGCCCCTGGTTGAGAGCCATGTAATGAGATCCATACCTCACGTGATATACACGATAAAGTTCCTAATGGATGAGGGACCTAAATATAAAAAATGAGACCATACAAGTACTAGAGCAGACTAGGGGTGAATTTTTTTTAAGGTTTTAAGTAACGTCTACACCCAATGTGAGGCTCGAACTTACAACCCCAAGATCAACAGTTGCATGTTCTATGGACTGAGCCAGCCAGGCACCCTGGGGTGAATTATTCTTTAACCTCAGTCTAGGAAAAGACTCTGACTCAAAATACAGGGGCAGTAGAAGAGAAGAAAAGAGTGATGAACAGTAAATATTTTTGCATGCTCAAACACCAGAAACAAAGTAAAAGATAAGCAAAAACTGGGAGAAAATATATGCAATATGTACCACAGATAAAAGATTATTATCACTAATAGATAAATACCTCTTCAAAATTGAGAGACAAAGAAAGGAACAAACACCTAGTAGAAAAATGGGGATGGAGGGGGAGGAAGCCTTGAACAGACAATGCAGAAAACACAAAACTGTTGCTTAAACTGTTCAAACTCACAATTAGAGACATGCAAACACTGAGAAACAATTTATCACCTAATTAGATTGGCAAAAATTAAACAATATGACAACATACATATTTTATTGGTGAAACTAGGGGGCGGGGGTTGGTGCAGACACGCACTCACAAACAGTGCTGGAGGAAATGCAAGCCTGGTACAGCCTATCTGGAGGGGAATAAAACTACACCTTCGATAATACAAAAAGATCAATCACTGCACTGTTGTTTAAAATCACAAGATACTGGAAACGACCAAGATGCCTACACATAGATGGATGTATTTAAGACGTATTTATCTGTTAGTGATATTAGCCCTTTTTCTGAGGAATAAACTACAGGACATCCACACAGTGGAGGAGCACCCTGCAGCTGGGGGAGAAAATGAGAAAGGTCTTTCTGAACTAACAAGGAGTGATTTCCCGGACATATTCTTAGGTGAAAAACGCAAAGCCCAAGGTCCTGGGAACAAGATGACAATGTAGGAAGGCGCTGAACTAAACACCTCCATGGAACACACCAAATTGCACCTGTCAATAGAACAATTCCTCCTGAAGAAGAACTGAGGGCTGACTGAACAGCTTCTGAACAACCAAAGATGGAGAGCACAGCAAGAGAGAGAAGAGCCACAGTAACAAAGGGAACTCCTACAGCCACGCTGGGAACAGCAGTGGGGAGGGACAGCGCTAAGGAACGGAGAACAGATCCCTCTGTCCTTGGCCACAGAAAAAAACAGCCACAGTTTTAAAGAGCAACTAGCATATAAAAGACCACACTAGAACTCTGCTAAGCAATGGAGAAGCTGTGGGAATGTTCTCCGGGTCAGAGGGACTGGACAACAGCAGTTTGTGTTCCTGTGCCACCTTAAAAGCTTAGAATGGAACAGGGTCCAGCCACCATAACAGGTGGGTCTGGTCCTCACAGTGAGCCTGCAACTTCAGCAAGCCCAGGGTCTGCAAGCCCCCACGAGCCTCAGTTGCACTCAAGCACGGGGGAGGGGGGGTGCGGCAGAGCCAGGTTTAAAAGGGCTAAGTAGCTGCAGGAGCACGCTCTCCCCTCTGCCTTAAAAGCCCAGACAGGAACAGCATCCCTGGCAGGTCTGGATGCTGTAACTGGCATGTCTGGTCATCACAGGGAGCTTGTGACCTCAGCAGGCCCAGGGTCTGCAAGACCACACCAACCCTGGTCATAGTGAGACACACAGAAAAAAAGTCGTAGTTTCAAAGGGTCAAGGAACAGATAGGATGCTCTCTCCCACTCCACCTTAAAAGCCCAGACCGGAACAGGGCTTGGCTCACAGTGAGCTTGGGACCTCAGCCATCTCCGAGTACACAAGCCCACAACAGTCCACAACCACCCTGTGGTGCTGGAGCACAGAAAGTAAG
>NW_027529583.1:51317-54274 GCF_008692635.1 Crocuta crocuta | reverse complement strand
AACAAGAAAGAAAGAAAAAAAAAACCTCAGAAAAAGAACTAAATGAGAGAGAGATAAGCAATATTCCTGATAAAGAATTTAAAATAATGATCATAATGATATCGGGCTGGAGAAAAGAGGGGAAGAATTCAGTTAGGCCTCAATAAAGGAAAAGAAAATATTTATAAAAGAACCAGAGTTGAAGAATACAATAACTGAAGTAAAAAACACCAGAAAGAGNNAGAGAGTCAGCAGTAGATTAGCAGATGCAGAAGGAAGAGTCAGCAATCTGGAAGACAGGGCAATGGAGAGCACACAAACTGAAGAGCAAAAAGAGAAAAGAATTTTTAAAAGTGAGAATAGATTAAGAAATCTCTTGGACAACATCAAGGGAACAAACATTCACATCATAAGGGTCCCCGAAGAAAAGAAAGAGAAAGGTATAGAAAACGTACTTGAAGAAATAATACCTGAAAACCTCCCTAACCTAGGGAATGAAACAGACATCCAAGCCCCAAAAGCAGAGTTCCAAACAAGATGAACCCGAGTAGGCCCACACCACGGGGCACAATAATTCTGAAATGCAAAAGTTAAAGAGAGAATCTTAAAGCAGCAAGAGAAACAAAAAGTTACCTATAAGGGAAAACAAAAGGCTATCAGCTCATTTCTCAGCAGACACTTTGCAGGCCAGAAGGGAGTGCATGGGTTTTCAAGGATGCTTAAAAGGAAAAAACCTGCAACCAAGAATACTTTACTGGCAAGGGTATTATTCAGATTTGAAGGAGAGATAAAGTTTCCCAGACAAATGAAGGATAAAGGAGTTTATCACCACCACTAAACCACTTTCACAAGCAATGTTAAAGGGACCTCTATGAGTGGAAAAGAAATGGCTATAATTAGACATAAAAATTATGAATAAAAAGATGTAAAATATGACAACATATACAGTAAGTGTGGAGAAAGGAGTAAAAAAGGGAAGAGAACGGAAAAAGGAGGTTTTCTCCCTCTTTTTTTAGAATGTATTTGAACTTAAATGTCCAAACCTCATGAAAACCACAAACTCAAAATCGATGATATACAAAAAATAAAAAGAAAGCCAAACATAACACTGTAGGAACTCATCAAACACAAGAAAGGAGAGCAAGGGATGCATGGCTGGCTCAGTCAGTGGGGCATTCGACTCTTGATCTCGGGGTTGTGGGGGTGAGGCCTACACTGTGTGTAGAGATTACTTAAAAATAAAATCTTGGGGCAGCTGGGTGGCTCAATTGATTGAGCGTCAGGACTTTGCCTAAGGTCATGATCTCCCGGTTCATGAGTTCAAGCCTCAGGATGGGCTCACTGCAGAGCCCCTTCAGATATTCTGTCCCCTTCACTCTGCCCCTCTCCTGCTTGTGCGCGCGCTCTCTCTCTCTCCTCTCTCTCGCTCTCTCTCAAAAATAAACATTAAAAAAACAAAAAGTAAAATCTTAAAGAGAGCAAGAGACGAAGGAACAATGAAGAACTAAAAAAAACAGGAGACAAATTTAAAAATGGCAATAAGCACATACCTATCACTAATTACTTTAAATGTAAATGGCCTAGGGGCGCCTGGGTGGCTTAGTCGGTTAAGCGTCCGACTTTCACTTAGGTCATGATCTCGCCGTTCGTGGGTTCGAGCCCCGCGTCGGGCTCTGTGCTGACTGCCAGCTCAGAGCCTGGAGCCTATTTTGGAGTCTGTGTCTCCCTCTCTCTCTGACCCTCCCCTGCTCACGCTCTCTCTCTCTCTCCTAGAAATAAAATATAAAATAAAATTAAAAAATGTAAATGGCCTAAATGCTGCAATCAAATGAAGCAGGGTAGCAGACAGGATAAAAATAACTAAAAAGAGCCCCCGGGAAAGATAGTAGAGTAGGAGGATCCCGGGTTCATCTGTCCCATGGACACAGCTAGAAAACACTCCCATCAGTGTAAATAACCCAGAAAACAACTAGAAGACCTGCAGAACAGACTCTCATTGCTAAATGTAGACAAGAAGCCATATCCAAGAGGATAAGAAGGGCTGAGACTTGGTNATCCCCATTACATGTGCCTTTGAAGGCTAGAGGAGCCTGGCTTCACACATTTTTACAATCAGTAAGATTTTAAAAATCCTGCCCAGCTCTGCAGGAGCTGGGAACACAATAGGAAACCGAGTCCCCGCCCTTAAAGAGACAGCATAAAGAACAGCCCCCACGGAGATACAACATAGAAGTCACAGTTTGGAAAACCACCTGAGGTATTCTGGAAGGAGATTTATTTACCAAATTCAGAGCAGGTGCTAGAGGTGCAGGGAACTTTAGGAGTCGTGTCCAAGAACAGAAGAGCTGGGAGGCGCCATCTCCCTCCCCAGTGCCCCTTCCCCCCCAGCCTGGACACATGGACGCCTGCAGAGACCACTGCAGCGCGGCACTCTCCACCTAGCTTGCTAACAGCTGGCCACCCACCCCCTGCACTCTTTGGTGGATCTATCCCCTCCAACCCAGCAGGTTTCCACGGGAGTTTCCCTGGGCACCTGCAGCTCCCCACCCACAGCTGACTGGCTCAAACCTTGTTGGCACTACATGCCTGGCCCCTGCGTTCTCCTACAGACCTGCCCCCTCCAGTATACCCTTGGCACATCCAAAGCAGTGCCAAAGCCTGGCTGTGTGCAAGCAGCCCGGACAGGGGCCAGCAACACTCCAAAGTGACTCCTGGGGAAGATAACCACACACACCAGTCTGACTGCAGCCCCAGCGGTGGGCTGGGGACAGACAACGTATCTCACTGCAAGCCCAGCCCACTAATGACAGTTTCTCAGGGCACAACATAGGGAAAATGCCCTGCAGTTTGGCACCACCGCAGCACTGACAAAAGCCTGATCTAATTTAACTAAAACCCAGGGCGGCCCCAGACTGGCCCACTAACAACACAGGAACCAAACCCTGCCCAGAAGAAGCAAAGAGAGTCATTGGAGACCA
>NW_027529583.1:48427-51136 GCF_008692635.1 Crocuta crocuta | reverse complement strand
CTGTCCACAAGAGGGAGGGATGCTGCAAAGCACAAAGAGGGGGGAGGAGGAGACCCTGCACCACGCACCCCACACACAGGGACTGCACCCTAAAAAAGAATCCCCATTACATGTGCCTTTGAAGGCTAGAGGAGCCTGGCTTCACACATTTTTACAATCAGTAAGACTTTAAAAATCCTGCCCAGCTCTGCAGGAGCTGGGAACACAATAGGAAACCGAGTCCCCGCCCTTAAAGAGACAGCATAAAGAACAGCCCCCACGGAGATACAACATAGAAGTCACAGTNCACAGCCACAACAGTAGGGCGCATACAGCACACATAGGAGACACCCCTCAAGTGCCAGGTTCTGGTGAACAGGGAATGTGGCACTGCAGGGCACAACAGAACCTCTTCATCATAAGGACACAACTCTCAAAAGCAGGAGACATAGCTGGCTTTCCTAACACGGAGGAACAAGCACAGAGAATGAGACAAAACGGGAAGACCCAGGAAAATGTCCTGAATGAAAGAGCAGGACAAAATCACAGCAAGAGAGCTAGATGAAATGGAGATAAGTAAGGTCCAGAACAGAGCATATATTAGGTCACATAACAAGTGTCAACAAATTCAAAAAGACTCAAGTCATACCATGCATCTTTTCCAACCACAACAATATGAAACTAGAAATCAATCCAAAGAAAAAATCTGGAACTAGCGCAAGTACGTGAAGGTTAAATAACATGCTACTAACCACTGAGTGGGCCAACCACAAGTCAGAGAGGAAATCAAAAAGTAACATGTAGACAAATGAAAATGAAAACACAACAGTCCAAAATCTTTGGGATGCAGAAAAAGTTGTTCTAAGAGGGAAATGCATAGTGATTCCGGCCTACATAAAGCAGCAAAAAAAAAGTCTAAAATTAACAGCCTAACCTTACACCTAAAAGAGCTAGAAAAAGAACAAACAAAACCCCAAACGAAGAGAAGGAAGGACATAATAAAGACCAGAGCAAAAAAAAAAAATATGTAAGTGAAATAGAAACTAAAAGAACAATAGGGCAGATCAATGAAGCCAGGAGCTGGTTCTTTGAAAAGATCAACAAAATTGATAAATGTTTAGTCAGACTCATCAAAAAGAAAAAAAAAAATGAGAGGGAGAAAAACAGAGGACTCAAACAAAACCAGAAATGAAAAGGGGGAAATAACAACCAACACCGTAGAAACACAAAGGATTATAAGAGAATATCATGAAAAAGTACATGCCAACAAATTGGACAACCTATAAGAAATAGATAAATTCCTAGAAACAGACAACCTACCAAAATTGAATCAGGAAGAAAGAGAAATTTTGAACAGACTGATCACCAACAATGAAACTGAATCCATGATCAAATATCTCCGAACAAACCCAAGTCCAGCATCAGATGGCTTCATAGGTGAATTCTACCATATATTTAAAAAAGAGCTAATACTTCTACTTCTCAAACTATTCCAAAAAATAGAAGAGGAAGGAAAGTTTCCAAATTCATTCTATGAGGCCAGCATTACCCTGATACCAAAACCAGATAGACACTGCCAAAAAAGAGAACTATAGGCCAATATCTCCAATTAACATAGATGCAAAAATACTTGACCAAAAGATTAGGAAACTGAATCCAACAATACATTAAAAAATCATTCACCATCATCAAGTGGGATTTATTCTAGGGATGCAAAGATAGCTCAATATTCACAAATCAGTCAATATGATATATCTCATCAACAAGGAAAAAAGCCTTATGATCATTTCAATGGATGCAGAAAAAGCATCTGACAAACTACAACATTCATTCATGATAAAAACCCTCAACAAAGTAGATTTAGAGGAAATACTTTAACATAATAAGGGCTATATATAAAAAACCCACAGCTAACACCATATTCAATGGGGAAAAACTTAGACCTTTTCCCCTAAGGTTAGGAACAAGACTAACGTCCACTCTCACCACTATTATTCAACATAGTACTCAAAGTCCTAGCCATAGCAATCAGACAACAAAAAGAAATAAAAGGGATACAAACTGGTAAGAAAGAAGTAGAACCTGCACTATTTACAGATGATATGATACTACATACAGAAAAACCCTAATGACTCCACCAAAAAACTACTAGAACTGCTAAGTGAATTCAGTAAGGTTTCAGGATGCAAAATCAATATACAGAAATCCATTGCATTTCTATACGTTGATAAGGAAGTAACAGAAGTAGAAATTAAGAAAACAATCCCATTTCCAATTACACCAAAAATAATAAAATACCTAGGAATAAACTTAACTAAGGAGGTAAAAGAGCTCTACTCTGAAAACTATAAAGCATTAATGTAATAAATTGAAGATAACACGAATGGAAAGATATTCCATGCCCATGGACTGGAAGAACATTGTTAAAATGTCCATACTACCCAAAGCTATATGTTAAAATGTCTATACTACCCAAAAAGATATATGCACTCTACAGATTTAATACAAATCCCTGTCAACCCACTCACAGCATTTTTTCACAAAATTGGAACAATCCTAAAATGTGTATGGAACCACAAAAGACCCCAAATAGTCAAAAGCAATCCTGAAAAGAACAGAACTGGAGGTATCTCAATCCCAGATTTCAAGATATGCTGCAAAGCTACAGTAATCAAAAGTGCGTGGTACTGGCAAAAAAAAAAAAAAAAAAAAAAAAAAAAACACCAAAAC
>NW_027529583.1:32353-48338 GCF_008692635.1 Crocuta crocuta | reverse complement strand
AAAAAAAAAAAAAAAAAAAAAAAAGACACACATATCAACAGAACAGAGAGCCCAGATATAAACCCATGATTAGATGGTCAATTAATCTTCCAACAAAAGAGGCAAGAATATGCAACGGGAAAAATTCTCTTCAGCAAATGGTGCTGGGAAAACTGGGCAGTACATGCAAAAAAGATGAAACTGGACCACTTTTTCACACCATACACAAAAATAAACCGAAATGGATGAAGGACCTACATATGGGACCTAAAACCATAAAAATCCTAGAAGAGAGCACAAGCAGTAACTTTTCTGACACTGGCCATAGCAACATTTTTCTAGATTTGTCTCCTGAGGCAAGGGAAACAAAGGAACAATAAACTACTGGGATTATATAAACATAAAAAGCTTCTGTACAGCAGAAGAAACAATCACCAAAACTAAAAGACAATCTACTGAAGATATTTGTAAATAGCATATCCAATGAAGGGCTGGTATCCAAAATATATAAAGAACTTATACAGTTCAACACCAAAAAATAATCCAATTAAAAATGAGCAGAAGACATGAACAAACACTTCTCCAAAGAAGACATACAGATGGCTGACACAGGAAAAGATGTGCAACATCACTAATCATCAGGGAGATGCAAATGAAGAAACCACAATGTGATATCACCTTATACCTTTCAGAATGTCTTAAAGCACAAAAAATAAGAAATAACAAGTATTGGAGAGGAGGTGGAGAAAAAGCAACTCTTATGCACTGTTACAGTGATGCAAACTGATCCAGCCACTGTGGAAAAAAAGAATGGAGGTACCTCAAAACATTAAAATAGAATTACCATATAATCCAGTAATTCCACTACTGGATATTTACCCAAAGAATATGAAAACACTAATATGAAAAGATATATGCACCCTATGTTTACTGAAGCATTACATACAATACCAAATTATGTAAGCACCAATTGTCCATTGACAGATGAATGGATAGAGATGGTACGTGTGTGTGTGTGTGTGTGTGTATGTATTACTCAACCATAAAAAAGAATGAAATCTTGCTATTTGCAACAACATGGATAGACTGAGAGGGTATAATGTCAAGTGAAATAAGCAAGAGAAAGACAAATGCATATGATTTCACTCATGTAGAATTTAAGAAAGGAAACAAAGAAAAAAAGAGACAAACCAAAAAACAGACTCTTCACTATAGGGAACTGATAGTTACCAGACGGGGAGGTGGGTGGGGGATGGGTAAAACAGGTGATGGGGATTGAAGAGTACTCTTATCATGATGAGCAGTGAGCAATGTATAGAACTGAATCATTATATTGCACACCTGAAACTCATACACTATATGTTAATTATACTGGAATTAAAATAAGTTTTAAAATAAACTTAAAAAATGGGGCGACTGGGTGGCTCAGTCGGTTAAGCATCCAACTTTGGCTCAGGTCATGATCTCACAGTCTGTGGGTTCGAGCCCTACGTCAGCCCTGTGCTGACAGCTCAGAGCCTGGAGCCTGCTTCGGATTCTGTGTCTCCCTCTCTCTCTGCCCCTCCTCTGCTCACTCTTGTCTCTCTCCCTCAAAATAAAATAGACATGAAAAAAAATTTTTAAATAAACTTAAAAAATTAAAAGAGTATGCATATTTTTTTAAAAAGGACACATATATATGGAATATTACACAGCCACAAAAAGGGATGACATGCCATTTCAGACATGGACCTACAGGATATTATGCTAAGTAAAATAAGACAAAGAAAAACAAATACCATAAGTGGAATCTTAAGAAAAACACAATAAATGAATAAAGAAACAAAAAGCAGAATCAGACCTATAAATACAGGAAAAAAAAACTGATGGTTGCCAGAGGGGAGGGCTGGGCGGGGGGCTTGGGGAAAATGGATGAAGAGGCGAGGAAGAAACAGGCTTCCAGTTATGGAATGAGTTAAGTCATTGGAATAAAAGGGACAGCCTAAGGAATACAGTCAATGATGCTGCAAGGCAATATAACACTATGACAGATAGGAGCTACACTTGTAGTGAACACAGCATAATGAATATACTTGTCAAATCACTAGACTGTATGCCTGAAATTAATGTAACATTGTATGTCAACTATACTGAAATAAAAAATTAAAAACTAGAGTTAAATGTCTTTAAAAAAGGGGGGGGGCAAAGCCCCAAAAAGCAGCTACAGCATGCTACCTTTCATGTTAGAAAGAAGAGTATATAAGAAAATGTACAGGTATCGACTTACTTGTGTAAAAGAAATAGTCTGAAAAAAGAAATAGTCAATTCTGCTACACCACCATATATTCATCCCTAAAAACTTCCCCGCTATGCAAAATTGCATGATAAAAACCAAACAGTTTATGGGGCACATAGGGCACAAGACTCAAAAAACTTCTTCTATGATACACACACACAAAAGGTTAGGAACCTAATTAGAAAAAGCAGTAGCACAATTTTACACCTTAAATAGTTAAGAAATATAATATGATAAATGTATCACCTTACCTAGAAAAAGCCCTGAAGTGTGCTCGTGGAACGAACATCCGGAGGGCTGTAGCTCTGTGAATCAGTGTAAAGGGGGTGGGAGGCTCTAGCCCCAGGTGTTGATAGGTGTGGCTTCTCACACATGGGGTGAAGCAGGGAAACTCAGAGATGTCTGAGGTATGTGCGTTTTATGTATTCTTACCCAGCTCAGGTCAGCTGGGTGCAGTTTCTGGGTTGACCTAGACTTTCTCATGCATGAAACTGTCCATAAGAAAACACAAAATTCACATGAAGCTCAGACTGTTCTCCAAGATATCTCAATCACGTTGGTGCAAACTCAAAACAAGCATTATTTCGAAGCTAACTACACAGGAAGGACTAATCAGAAACTAATGAGATTGGTTTACCGACAGGTGGTAAGTGGGACCAGGCTAGAAAGGATGGGGGTGGGGGGAGGAGGTAGTAGAGTCTAGGGAGAGTGCCACTTCTGAGTTTATTTTTGGGTAGGTCTAACTCTTAGAACCCAGGTAATGTTTTACATACCAGCCCGCCCAATAAATAAACAATCAATATCAACCCGAATGTGAGCAGAACCCAAAATGGAAAACAAAGAGTAACAAATCAACCTAACAATATCCCAAATGAATATCATAATCACACTGAAGGAAGTGGGAAAGAAAGTAGCTAAGCCTAAGTAACTTTGGAAAGAAGTATTTTTGCTTTCTTTCATTTTAATTACAAATATTTGTTGATGGATTAATATAATTTTAAATAGGACAATAAGGCATAACCATGGACTTAAACAGTTCAAACACAAAAAGAGAGAAAAGCCATAAACAGGAACCTTAAACATTCAAGTCAAAGAGCTTCTGACGTACTGAATAGATAAGTATCAGACAGTTCTTCCCTTCTGTACGATTCCTATGTTACATCCCTTGATCACAAAACCAGAATGATTACTTGTTACAGAATTCCTCATTTATTTATACTTGAGCCATCCCACCTGGCTGCTCCTCTATTCCCCATTCCTCTCCTTTTCCTTTGCAGTGATGTTCTATAGCCATTTCCTTCCTAAGGAACTGTGTGCACATCTTCCCTCCGAAGCAAGGAAGCAAACAAGCTAGGAGTCACAGAAAGTTAGCCACAGGCAGATACATAAGGGAACAGACTTGGACATTAGTATGGCAACTGCCTAATTCAGTGAGGCCTAAACCCAGCTGACTTGGGCAAAGAAGCTGCTCTGGCTTGCTGAAACGTCTATAACGCCACGTCATATGGTGCCAGCAATGCCAGATCTCACATTTCTAGGAGGCTAATAGTGGTCTGCACAGGGTCAGGGGTAGTCAGTGTAACCAGGCAGCTAATGTGACAACACCATTATGTTGTCCAATGCTTTGGACTTCCACTGGGAGTGGACGATGGCTTCCCGTGTGATCATTTGCCAAGTACAAAAACCTTTAGGATCCGGAGGATGATCTCTCAATCTCCTGGACAGATAAATTAGGCACCTCTGTAACTCTAGCCCTTCTACTTGGAAATGTGAAAGGAAAAACATCTCAGGGCATGCACCACTGATGCATAAACTATGGAGCAGAGATGGGAATAAACGGGGCTTGTAGGGTGCCCTGCCTCCTTTCTAAAAAGCCATGAGAAGGTCTCCAAGCATATTGTCAGAGCAGCCATTCTGGCGCTGACAGTGCCCCAAAGCTGAGCAAACATGCAGGCATATGGCTATTTTCTGAAGAACAAGAGAAGCCGCATATAGGTACCCTCTGTGTGGAGAATCAGAGGCCAGACACTGAGTGACCTGAGCAAGCCCCCTAGAAGACTGGGCTTGACACCTTTCAGCTTTTAAGAGGAACATCTGCATGACAGAGCAGAGTGCTGGGGATCACGAGATGGTCAAGTTTCCTGACAGAAGTGTTGATTCCCAAAAAGTTCCCGACGATACATCCCAGAGGCTCATTTAGGAGCAAAGGCAGATAAAACTGCCAGACCATAGAACGACCTTGTCAAGTTAGATACATATTTAACAGGCATGACTTGGAGTGCCAGGTAAAACAGAGGCAACTCAGAGCCATAATAAAAAGCAGAAGACTGAAAGATCAAGTGAATGGTGTGCTGGGTGACAGAGAGGCAGGAAGCAGAGGGCGTAAGGAAAAGGCTGCAGGCGCACGCTGACGCCCAGGTGAAGGTGCACCCCGTGAAAGCTTGCTTGGCCCGTTCTTGGCAGGAGGGGCCTGTGGCATCTGGCAGTAAAACTGGGGGTGAGGGGGATGATAGTTCCACATGGGGAAGCCGTGAATGGATACTGAAGAGAAACGGTGGGTGTGCCATTCTGTAATGCCCTGTGTACACCAAAGGCAGGTTTGTGTTAGCAGAGCACACGTGGGGTCTTCACACAACAGTGTGTTATCTTGGGAGGAAAGAGATGCTAGGATAGAGGTGGGGCTGGGAGATAGGAGGACTCTCAAGTTCCAGTTTTTAAATACTAGAAGGCAAGGAACAGTTTGGTCTCAGCCTTTTAGTCAAGAAATTGGATGCTCACTTTCCTGTTATATGCCCACCTTCTCCAAAACCTTAACAAGTTTCACGAAAGATATGGCATCACCCACATCCTCATCAGCCTCCGGGATGGTCGCGTGATGCTGCCTCAGTTGCTCGTGTGAGATAATCATTCCAACCATCATGCGTAGCATCTGGGACAGCTTATTGCAGGAGAGCTTGCCATCTTTATTCAAATCATAGAGCTGAAAAGCAAACTGTAGTACGTTGCTTCAGCTCTTCTGTGGTTCTGGTCCATTCTTACCTTCGCTCTTTGCACTATATTCAGTGGATTGGAAATGAGCCAAGGTTTTTATGAATCATTGGAAGTTGACCTGGTCTTCCCCCTCTGGAAAGAAGGTACCAGTGGGCCAGTCCCCCGGGAGGGTGGATGACAAGTCCTGGGAAAATTTCCAGGGCCCTGTTCTCGCCTTTGTCCAGGCTGGTGACCCTGCTATAGAGGTGGGTGGTCTGACTGTGGGAAAAGCTGGCTTACTTGAACTCCTCCAGTTCTTCCATCCCCAGTAATGTGGAGGCATGAGCCCCATCCCCAGACGGGGGTGTCTGTAAGAGCAGCCGCACCTGAGGCAACAGGGTAAGGACAAGAGGAGCTGTACACAAATGGTGTACTCTAGTTGGCAAATTTGTTCTTCACAAGAGAATGAGCTAGAAATTCTGAAACTATGTGGATAATAGGACTAAGCAAATAGGTTGTGGATAATTATCGTCAGTTGGTCACTGTTAGGGAAAGGAGTTACAAATAAGGAAAGGGAAAGTCTACAACGAATCCTTTGGTATTGGATTACATCTAAAATATCAGTATAAAGTCATAATATGTTCTCAAACTGAGAGGGGTATAGACATGTATAAGCAGATGGATAGGCATAAAATAAGTATGTGCATATGTGCATGTATGAGTATACAAACATATTTCTTAGCTCTGTCATCTGAGACAGCCTTAGAAGCAATGATACTCGGATAACACTGAGCACATCTACTGCCCAGATCTTCTTTCTAAACACCATTCTCTAAAAAAAATAAACCAGGGATCCTTGGAGAAATTATTTATTGAAGGGCTGGGCAAGGGCTAATATATAAGATGAGCCTAGACTATCTTAAGATGTTTAAAAGAGAGTCCTCAAAAAATAATAGGAGGCCTGTCAAAAAGGCACAGAAGCCAACTCGAATGAGCTCACAATGTCTAAATCTGGGACCCCTGGAGCACTAAGATAATGATAGTAATGGATTATAACACAGAATAAAATGAATATCCATGAGTCTATAGTGACAAAAGTAAATTGGGATAAATGCATACATTTATGGGAGTGAGGTATCTCTTCATTACAGAAGAGTTCTAATTAATAAATATAGAAGTATTGATAAATTTTAAAATCACCATTGGCCAAATATGAAAGTAATGATTTTACAGGGAAAAATCACTGATGAAAGCTAAAATTAGTTGGGTGAAATTATGTTGAGAAATAGGATGTTTGCATAGTCTCAAAGTTTCTCCCCACAAGATACTTGATTACAAACAGAAAATAGTAACTTTAGCTGCAGAAAGCTGACAGACACCATCTTAACCAAGTGATCCAAAGTAACATCACCAGTAATAGGGCACAGCTATATATGAACCTCCTGATAGAATACAGTGAGCTGACACTTCTGTGGGATTCTTGACAAAAATGTATAACCACAATCTAATCATAAGAAAATGTCAGACAATCCTAAATTGAGGAACATTCTAGAAAACCATTGGCCAGTACTCTCCCAAGGTGTCAAGGTCACTGAAAACAAAGATTTAAAGGATTACCACAAATTGAAGGACACTAGGGAGATCTTGACAGCTAAATGCAACGTGGGATCTTGGACCAGAACAAGAACAAGGACAGTAGTGGGAAAACTGGCAAAAGCCAAATAAGGTTAATAGATTAGTAAATAATATTTATCAGTGTTAATTTCCTGCTTTCAATAAATGTGGTATGATTATGTAAGATGTTAACATTAGGAAAAGCTGGATAAAGAGCATAAGGGAGGGGCGCCTGTGTGGCCCAGTTGGTTAAGCGTCCGACTTTGGCTTAGGTCATGATCTCACAGTTTGTGAGTATGAGCCAAACATTGGGCTCTGTGCTGACAGCTCGGAGCCTGGAGGCTGCTTCAGATTCTGTGTCTCCCTCTCTCTCTGCCCCTCCCCTGCTCATGCTCTGTCTCTCTCTCAAAAATAAACATTAAAAAAAAAGAGTATATGGGAATGGGAATCCTCTCTTATTAATTTTGCAACTTCTCTTTAAGTATTCAATTATTTCAAAATAAAAAATAAATATATATCTATATATGTATGTGTATATGCACATACACCCAGTCATAAATATTACACAGTTACTGGGTTGGAACTTATGCCCCAGTGCCTATGACAGATATATGGCTTCTCAAGAAAGTAAGATCAACCAGGACATGCTTAGTTCATAATTTCTTTAAATAGCAAAATTCAGGGGTGTCTGGGTGACTAAGCAGTTGAGTGCCCAACTCTTGATTTTGGCTCAGGTCATGATCCCAGGATTGTGGGATCAAGCCCCACATCAAGCTCCATGCTGAGTGTGGAGCCTGCTTAAGATTCTGCCCCTCTCCCCAGCTCATTCTCTCTCTCTCTCTCTTTTAAACAAACAAACAAACAAACATAGATAGCAAAATTCAGAAGACCAAAGAGAATCGAATCTAAGATAATTAGAAGCTGCTGTGGTATGTGACACCCTGGCCCCCAGGGCACCCTCGTGGCACAGATTCCCATTTCAGAGTGTGGAGACAGTCGGCCATAGCGGTGCGCCCCCATCTTCTGCTGAATGGGATGTCCAGCTCATCTGTCCTCATCAGTAAGGTCCCTTCGTCCAGGCCTAGATGTGCCAATACTTGAGACCTTCATCTGCTCTTCCCCTGTGCAAGCTTAAGCCAGGCATTATCAATAGATCACAAAACTCTTTCCCATGTAGACCAGACAGCTGCTACTGATCGGGGTTGGCACTTGAGCTGAAATATCTCCTATCACTGCATTCAGCTTGCAGTCAGGTCCATGGGGACCCTTGGAGTCTAAGTCCCTGCTTAGATGCTGATGTCTAGACAGACAGGCATGGAAATCATCCTTCGTCAAATGTGGTAAGAGACTCCAGCAATCTCACCAAGTGTCCCTCTCCAAGCTTCATCAGTGATCCAGGGGTAGAATATCTAATGGTCTCTGCGGTAGCAGATGACAAAGCTTGACATGAGATGGAGCCTTATGGCAAAATCTGATCAGGTTCCTGGGGAACACTGAGGCCTAAGTCCTTATCAACAGGATTGACAGTTAACTCCTTCCAACATATTGTGTTCATATTTAGACTCTTTGTCAGACTTCATAAAATTAGCCTGGGAAGAACATCAGGGATTCTTTGTCATTTCATTGCATGATAGTAGTTTTCTAACTTATTACACCGTGGCATCCAGGGATTTTACAAGAAAATTCTGTCAAATCATACTTTTCTGTTTACCAAGGAGGTACATCTGAAGGATAGGGCACATTCCAAGAGCTTTACTGGGAAGTAAATGAAGGAGATCGTTCAAACTAGGACTCAGACCTCTTTGGTCATAGTCCAGATATAAACAATGACCATGTTCACTCTTTCATTTTCTGTCAAGAAGAAGAAAACAGGTCTTATGAGAAAGCAGCTTCTGAGAAAAACTAAACCGGCTTACAGAAGAATTAGAAGACTGGGAGTGGAATTCCAAGCCAAGCAAGGGTTAAAGACTAGAGCTGGGCAGGAGGGACATTTCAACAGTATTTGACCTGCCTGGAATAAAGAGCTTCTCACTGCCTCACTCTGTCTCCCATCCCCAGCTATGTCTTCTCTCATCCAGCCTCTCCCTTCCTTCCCTTTCTCCATGAGTCCTCGTTAGAGGTTTCTGATAACTCTCTTGGCTTATAAGATTGGGACTGACAAATGCTGACCAAGCCTTTCCTTCTGTAAAAGAATTACACATACCAGGTCACCTGGGTGGCTCAGTTGGTTAAGTGTCCAACTTTGGCTCAGATCATGATCTCATGGATCACGAGTTCAAGCCCCACAATGGGCTATCTGCTGTTAGCACAGAGCCTGCTCCGGATCCTCTGTCCCCCTCTCTCTCGGCCCCCTCCTCTGCTCGTGTGCACTCTCTCTCAAAAATAAATAAACATTTAAAAAAAGGAAAGAATTACACATACCACAATGTCCTAGACAGGTTATGTTTTGTTTTTATAAAATATCTTCATATTTTTCTCTCAGAAATATTCTTTTGTTTTATGCCCTGTCTCAAAATGGTTCTGTCCACCTAAATTAAGTCTCTCTCTTGCTTCAGTTTAAGTGTTTTCCTTTATCTCACCCAGTTTGCTCCTTTAAGCCAATTAAGAAAAATTCTAACATTTGTATGAGAATATTTGACATAAAAATTCTTCCCTAATCTGAAACCTTCAATTCCTCCATTCTGCCTAAAGCAATAAGTTCAGATCCTTAGTCTGACTCTCCATCCTCTGTACAGTATGGTCCTAACTCGCCTTTCCAGATGGATTTCCCACAAATCCTTTGCAAAGACCCTAGACCTCAGCCAAACCAAACCACATGTGCTTCTTGAGATGCTATCCTGCACTCTCCAAACAGTATCTCCACTTGGAATGCCCTCTCTCCCATCATGGCCTCTTTCCTGTTCCTTCATTTTGAAAAACTTAACTGATATAAAAATTAGAGACATAATCTCTGCCATGCAGAGTACATGGACACTAAAGACAATCATATGTTATCAAGTACAACTGGTGTGTGGTGTTAGGATGGAACTGGGTGTTAGGATTAAACTTCATGATAAAGGAATTGAAAAGGCCTTGAAGGATGGGGTAGAATTTTGATATGAATGCTGGGAGGAGACAGATTATGGGCTGAGGAAACCATGAGAGCAAGCTCACACAGGCAGGAGAAGATGAAGTACATGTACATAAATTCAAATACTTTGGTTTGGCTGCAATAGGCCAGATCGTGATAGATCTTGAAGGACCCTGAATGTCAGACTAAAAAGTATAAATCTATTCCATAGACCTAGGAAATTACTGAAGAGTTCTGAGCACAGAAATGACATGCTCAGAGAGAGCAGTGCTTTATGAAGATATTAGGCTGTGCATGTATAGGATTAACTTCCTCAATTTCTAGAGGTTCCTTCTTGGTATAGTAGGGAGAGAGGAGCCTGACATTAGTTTCAAATCTAAGATCACAGGAATGGTGATTCCTATCACAGTCTCCATTTAATTCAGGTGTCTGGTCTTGCAAAACGTAGACAGATCTTGGAGACTGGCTATAAGTAGCCTGTGACTTTACTTGTAGCTGTTGTTCGATACAGTACAGTATTTTTCTTGGAGCAAATCACAGCACCTAGGGCGTGGAACTATACAGCTACTGGCCCCAGCAAATAAATACTTTTTCCCTCTACACCTATGTTCGAGAATCACCAGAAGCAGTTTGCTTTTGAGACATTAGTNTTTAGATGCCTTAGACACAAGTAAGCCAGGGGTGAAAGCCTGGTACCACATACTTGACCAGCCAGGAAAAGAGAATCCACACCAGTTATTTTAACAGAGAGAATTCAGTATAAGGAAGGTACTATAAAACAGACACAACACATGGGAAACCGAGGCAATACAAAGATAGTAACTGCAGAAAGGAGCTCACGCTCCTAGAGCAGAACCTAACAGGGAGCAGCTGGTGGAGAAGAAAGGTTATCTGCAGGGTCCCAGCATCACAGAGCAGAGTTATGGAGGAAGAGATTTGCAGTTGACAGACAACAGCATAAAAGGCAGCACAATAGCTAATGAAAGTATTAGCTAATGAAAGTATTAGCCAATGAGTGCAGTTAACAGCAAATACTGTGAGAAGTAAAGAAAATTCCTTAGTGTTGGAATTCCTTCTTTCTTTTGAAAACATTAGCCTGGCTGTGGAACAGCTAAGAAAATTACTTGTTTGTACACATCATTACCGACTATTCTCAGGTTCACATTTTCTTGCATGCCTGAGACACTTCACTGTTCCAAGTCTAAGCAGACAATGGAATACTACTCACAATAAAAAGGAATGAATTACTGATAGGCATAACAACTTGGATGGATCTCAAAGGCATTATGCTGAGTGAAAGAAGCCAGGCTCAAAAGGTATGATTTCATTTATATGACGCTTTCAAAACGACAAAACCGTAGTGAAGGAGAACAGATTCTTGGCTGCCAGGGACTAAGAGCTGGGTGACACTGTGACTCTAAAGGGATAGCACAAGGGACCTTTTTGAAGTAATGGAAATGTTCTGACTCCTGAATGTGGGAGGGCTACGTGAGTCTGTGCACGTGGTAACACTCATGGAGCGATATTAAAAAAGGAGTCAATTTATAAAAGTGGGGGGAGGACAGGGAAAACAGTAAAGGTGGAACATGCATGGCATGTGCGTTGAGAAAGTTTTATCTTTTTATTGTTTTAATTTGCCGGGATAAGGTCACGCATGACCCTACTGAGCTCTTGCAACACTTGGCATGAGTTACAAGGCTAAGGTGTCGGTCGGAGCGAGACCAAATGCACAGCACGTCCTCGTTACCGCACACCTCAGAGCGCCCCGCTGACAGCGAGGCAGGAGGAGGGCGCAGGAGGGTTCTCCCTGCACCCCTGGGCCACTGCGGGTGAGGGGATTTGCGCCCTCGGCAGCAGTTCAAAGCCTCCTTCTTCCCTCCGCTTCAAAGCCTGGCCTGCCTTTTCCCCACTCATGTCTTTTATTTGGTGCTAGCCGCCTTTGAGGACTGACGCTGAATGGCCCTTGGCAGTGACCCCACTAACTGGCAAAGCTGGCCGCAGGGGATGAATAAGACTCTCACTGGCGTCAACATCACAGTGATCGTGGTCCAGTGGGCCTTGTTTTGTGTTCTCCCTGACAGTCCAGAGCAAGTCCTAGGAATAAATGAGCAGCAGCAGGAAGTGTTCTCCCTCCCAGCCTCCCTGGAGCCCTCTTTTCCATTCACGTGGGGACTACCTTCCGCACATGCTTCAAAGTAGAATTTTGTTATGCTTGGCACGTTTAAATTGCTTCATTAATAGAACACCATTAAACAAAATGTTCCTGAACTTTAAAATACATAAAATCATTTTTGCATTCTATCACCCTAAGAATTTTCATTCAGTTCCAGCTGAGATCAAAAGGAGAGAGAGATTCTTTGTGGTTACATGCTGTCTTTCAAAAGCCTCTCTTTGGGTGAAAACTTCACCATTGCCACTGCGTTCAAGTTCTGCTCACTAGACACCGATCTCGTACCCAAGATGTCTATCAGACTGTCAACAAGATGAGATTCAAAAGTGAATGAGCACATACTCTTTTGTGTCTGGCTTTTTTCATCCCACATACTTTTTTGAGGTCAATGTTGTATGTTATCAATACTGTATTCTTTTTTTTTTTTATTCCTGGGTAGTGCTACATTCATTATATGAATACAGCAGTCCCAGTTTGTTTACCTATTCTGTTGTTGGTAGACATTTGAGGTGTTTCTAGTTGTGAGGGTTTTTTAGGGGGGGCACTTTGTGAATAAAGTTGCTATAAATTTTTGTGTGCAAGGCTTTTTGTGGACATACTCATGCTTCTTGCCTCCATATACCTAAGATGGGATTAAAGGGTAGACACATGTCAGGTTTGTTAGATACTGCCAGTCTCTGAAGTGGCTATACCATTTTACACTCCCCTCATCAATTTACGAGACCTCTAGTTGCTTTCCATCTTTGTCAACACTTGGTGTTATTGGTCTTTTTAATTTTAGCCCCTCTGATATACAGCAGTATGTGCTTGTGGCTTTCATTTGAATTTTCCTGATGAGAAATGATGTTGAGGGCCCTTGCATATGCTTATTGGCCTTTTGTATATTTCCTTTTGCAAAGTGGTTCTCAGGGGAAGTGAGGAAGTGGTGGTGGCAGTATCCACCAGAGAAGAGAAATAAAGTTGTGGTTTGGAAAAGCAGAATTATCAGTGATAAGGCCATTTTCCCCAGTCCTGAATATTTATGCATTTTGCTGTTGTAAATAGACAGTAATGTGTAAAGCGGTTCAAAGAAGAACCTAGTAGGCACTTGCTCCCAAATATCTCCCTCCTGGCCCACAACCACTGTCCAGAATTCTTCTTCAAAGATGTGTTCCTTCGGGCTTTTCACTAGGAGTTCTCAGCACGTTACCGTGAACACACCTGTGGGCGCCTGTCTAGCTACACAGCTGGCTGGGAGCATGGAGTGAGGGTCTGGGCACTTAGGGGTGCTGCATTCAGGCCCTTTGGGGAAGCACAAAGGCCCTTGCTGCCCGGGAGTGAGTGGTGACAACGGTCGCACCAGGAAAGGGAAGAAAGGCTTAGGACAGAGAAAGCACAGAATGTGCCCTAAACTTTCACTTTACTTCGTTTTCCCAAGTGGAGGGAAAGGGAAGAAGCACAGTATGAGTCAAAACTGAGGTCATTAAGCATGTCTGGAAGAGCACAATGCCAGCCAATAGGAGACTGTGGGGCACCGTCATGGAGTAAAAGTGCCATGTAACTGTAGCACTAAGGGTGCTATGTGAAGGAGGTGTTCCTTCAAGCCCTCTAGAAAGATCAAGGAACTTCATGTTTATGTGCACCACATGCACACACTCCAGGAAAGAAAAATCTGAGGCAGACAAGGTCCCCTCCATCTCACAAACAGGCTCTAAGCTGTGGATAAATGCAGGGACCTGGTCTAAGGACAAGTAAGTCCCAGACTCGAATGAAAATAAGATTCCAGATCACCCCACTAGGAACCCATGTGGCTTGCAATGAACAACTTCACTCTAAAGTTTTATTCCCATATTCAAATGTACCACAACATCCATTCTCTAGTAAATATTTCTCCTGTTTAAGACGGCATGACAGTAATAAATCAGCTCTGAAAGTCAGCTGCTATAAATGCCATGTGTTATCAGTTAGATCACAAACCAGAGCCAAATTTTCAAAACATTTCCTGCTGAAATACCCACAACATTTTAACAGATGTCTTTTGGAGAGTTTGGAAGCACAATAAGCTCCCATCAGCATAGAAAACAAAACCCAAAATAAAGTAAAATGTGGAGGGATTGTATTTTTCTTTGGGCAGGAAGAGAAAGGTTGGGGGGAAATCTTGAGATCTTTGGAGAAATGCTTGTTCACAGCCACAAAAGAAATTAATAATGTCCATTATTTCCTGCTCTGAACACTGACCGAAAAGATGTAACTCTAGCTTCCATTGAGGCAGTTTCCTGGGCAGGTAGAGGAAGGATCTGAGGGTGAAAATTATGGGGCCAGCAGGGACAGAAATGGGATGAAAGCATCAAAAAAGCATCTTCTGTCAGGGACAAGATGGGCAAGACCAGTGGTGGCTGATTCTAAAATGGTGCATCTGGAAGGCTAAGCCCTCTCAAAAATCAGTGGTAGGAGGGCCAGAATGGGAACCTGGAAAAGGAAGGAGAAAGTCTTATGTGTGTGTTTTTCTTCAACATTTTTTATGAAAAAAAATTTGAAAGTACGGAAAAGTCAAAAGAACTCTGCAGTGAACACGCATGTTCCCATTAGAGGGACATCATTTTTTCATGTGACAGTTTGTTTCCACTGGGGCTGATTTTGACCTTTGAAGAAATGCCCCTGAATGAATGAGTGAGTGATCTAACAATCTTCCCACACGTTGATTCTTGGGGAGCCTAGGTTCTTCCCTGCTCCTCCTATGCAGAGTGATCATTTCAAAAGCAGGAGGCCCTACGGGTCTGCTTCTGTCCACTATTGTTTTGGATGCCCCTCGCTCATGCTGTCTGGTCTCCTCTTGCCTTGTTATCTTTGACTCTGTGCTGAATGCTATACTGAAAAATTATATGTGGAAATAATTTAATATTATCTCTTTTGAGAGGATTTCTGCTTGCTTATGCCAGGCACACGGGGACGCTAGCTAGCAGTCCAACAAATTTTATTTATGCATTACCAACGCAGGAGGAATACAGTTATGAACAAGAAATGGTTTCTGCCCTTACAAGTCTTACTAAGAATCAACAATAGAATTCATTCAACAAGAGCCTTTAAAGGATAATTTAATTCATACCAGTTTGACCAGCAGGCAGCTTTTCCTCACCTTATGCATTAGCACCCATTAAGGAGAGGCGTGCTGGGCCACGTGGAGATGCACTGAAGGAGCAGTTTTCTTTCAGTTTTCTTTCTTAGATAATTGAGAAGAAAATTCTATGAAATGATTAGTGCATTCACCATATAAAAATCTAATCAGAAATCACCAGAACACTCTCACTTCCTTTGACCAAACACCTAGGAAAAAGAATGCTTTAAAACACTACCCTTAAGTGTTAAATGGAAACCAACTTGACAATAAACTATTTAAAAAAAAAAAAAAAACCANCTTCCCCAAAGCAGTTACTGAATTCACGACAGAAATAAAACAAAAGTCCATTTGAATCTTATAAACTTAAATATTCTAAACCAACAGGCCATCTGCAGGAACTCGAGTGCTTTGGTTGGGTGGTGGAACCAAAGAACAAAGTCCTTCCACACACAAACCCAAGAGTACCTCGTTTCAGCCCTCACAAGCTGGAAATTGGAGGTTCTGTCAAAATAGTGGAGAGGCCAATTAGCTGAGAAGAAATCTTCTGTAGAGTGTAACCTACAGAGACCCTGACTTCATGACAGTGACCAAAACAGAATGGTCTGAGCTCTCTCTGGACTTGCCATCCTTAGTCATTTCCAGATGTTACCTCGTGATTATTTAATGGGATGGAGGGGTTTCTCAAACTGATGAAAAAATAAAAACCACTCCTCATCCCTCACTCCTGGAAAAATTACTTGACAGGAGAGCTGACTTGGAAGACTGAAGGCAAACTACCAAAATTAACATATTAATATTAACATCGCTAAT
>NW_027529583.1:27215-32236 GCF_008692635.1 Crocuta crocuta | reverse complement strand
TCGCTAATATGCTATGCCCTGCAGCTTCGTGCCATGTAATTTTTTCAGATCCTTTCATGAGACTCCAGAGCCTTTGGTTTCTTGGAAACAGGTTCCTTAACCACGCAGGCTTGGTTTTCAGGCTCCCTTCTTCCTACTTCCATGAGTTTGCTATTTTGCATACCCCAGTGTCGTGAGGCCTGCACATCACTCCCTGTGACCGATTCTTAAGAGAGACCCAGGTTAATGCCTGAACTCAGGGCACATACAGCACATCTGTCAAAATGATCGTTTTCAGTGAGGGAGCCATAGACTCTACAAAAATCATTGGTCTTAAATAACATCGAGATCGAAGTTAATCGGGCCTGAGGAGATGGCATTTGCTTTGCTTAAAAATTAATGAGCAACCCTGTCCGCTAAGTGTTCTAAGAAACTTAGAACAGAATTAGACCTTGAGTGTTCCACCTCCAAAACATGTCTGCCATAGGCTTAAGAACAGTTAGAACTGGAATACATGAATACTGAGCCTCTCGTGGAACCAAATGGTGCTTGTGGTTTCTTCTATTTGCTTCCACCTCTCAGCGCTAAGATGGTAAGCACCCCTGGGTTCTGTGGCGTCTGCTTCCTCCTGATATCTTGGACACAACTCTTAGTTTATTCGGGTTTCCCATCACTATTAAAACACACAGGGCTCATATCATTCAAGTGCACAAAATAATTTGTTGAGCTCTCACAATGAGGAGGCATTTTGCTGGCATCATGGAAGACTGAAAAGAAAATCAAATATGGCTCCTGGCCCCTAGGAACTCATAATCTACTAGAAGAAAAAGACACATCCAGGGATAATTCAGGTTATGTCAAAGCAAGGCTGTATGGCAAGTGCTGTAATAGAGGCCTAATTGAATCCAAAGCTGACATGGTTTAGAGTTTAAAAGAGTTTCAATGTCCTTCTCAGATCCTGAAAAGGGGATTCTGGTTATCTGATTATCCTCTAAATAGGACCAGCTACACAGTTTGTGGGGCCTGGTGCAAAATGAAAATGTAGGGCCCCTTACTCAAAAAAAGCCCAGTGTCCTGAGTGTGGGACCCTGTGACATGCCCTTGAACCTGGTCTTGTCTTCGAATATAGTCTATGAATATGAGGAAGAGGCAAATTTTAAGCAATCTGGAGGAAGACACTGCACCCAGGGAATTTTCTTCCAAGTAGCTCACAGGAAAATAAATTCACTGTAGGGAAGGAAAATTATTCAGTCTTTCCAAAATTAACAAATGGAACTGGGAGCTAAAGGAAAGTTACTATTTGCAAAGACAGTGTCACAGATCTGTCACAGCTACAAGGTAAGGACAATAATAATAATAGTGGCAGTAGTAGTGGCAGTAGCTGACATGGACTGGTAGAGCTTATTGAGTGCCAACAGTCTTCTCAGTCTGCTCTGGATATTTACTCATTTAATCCCCAAGAGAGTCCTGAAGGGTAGATAGATGCTGTTATTTTCCTATCTTCCAAATGAGGAGACTGACCTTAGAAAGGCTGAGTACGTGTCCCTGGTTTGAACTCAGACAGTCTAGCTCCAAAGTCTGTGCTCTTAACCACTATTTATGCTATTTCTTATAAAATAAGGTCATATTCAGAAGGAAGGAAGGAAGGGAAGGGGGAAGGAGGGAGGGAGTCATCCCAGTATATATTCATTCACCAATATTACAGATTCGGCTTAACCAAGGTGTACTGTGTATTGTGTGCATGTTTTTAATTCTTTTCTTTTTTTGCATTTCATGTTCATAGTTTAACAGCACCCGTTCGCCCTCCCCCACTGAGTGTTGCCACATGACCCCATGGAGTAGAAAGGTACTGGTTCTGAGAACATTCCATCACAGCCTTCTCCCACTCTCTCCAGACACTTTCTTCTCTCTTTTAACTATTGCAAACTCTGTTGTTCCTAACTAACAGGTACTCTTTTAAATCCACTTTAAGAGTGATATTTTCTGGGGCGCCTGGGTGGCTCAGTCAGTTGAGCGTCCGACTTCTGCTCAGGTCATGATCTCACGGTTTGTGGGTTCGAGCCCCGTGTTGGGCTCTGTGCTGACAGCTAGCTCAGAGCCTGGAGCCTCCTTCGGATTCTGTGTCTCTTTCTCTGACCCTCCCCTGCTCATGCTGTCTTTCTCTCTCAGAAATAAATAAAGCATTAAAATTTTTTTAAAAAGAGTGATATTTTCCTAATTTCGACAGCAGTGTCCTTGGCTTTCTTTCCCACTTTTTCCCCCCTAAATTGCAAATAAGGCTGTGTTCCAGATGCACATTGCCTAATGCCACTCTTGGACTTTATAGTTGGAAGGGAAGAAATTCCAACTTGCCCTATATTTATCAGAATTGTAAAGGTTCAGCTTCTCAAATCAAAAAAAGAGAACAGGACAAAAGGATTCTCTGGCAGCNAAGGAATCGCCTACAAAATGTGGCCTCTGGTGGTGGGGGTTTCTTTCCAGCTCTTGCTCACTCTCCCTCTTTTTCTGTCTCTTTTTGCATGCACCAAACTTTTTTTTTTCTTTTTGGAAGTTACCTAGGAAACAAAGTCTTTTGTGCTCCAACTTTATTTGAGCTATTCGCTCCGCTGGGAATCTGCACAGAAGCTGAAGAGAGAAAGAAGGTGGCAATGTTTTACTAAAATGTTCATAGCGAACACATTTTTCTCAAGGGGGTAACTCATATCCTGNTTTAAGAGGAAATGAGAACAGTTTGACAACATGTGAAATCCTGACTCAACAGGACACAATGCTTCCAAATGTGAGGATGAAAAAAATTTTTTCGTGATTTTAGGACAGAATATTATTAAAACTTAACTGGAATAAGAGGAAAAAATATTTATTTTATACACTCACCCCCTTCCCCCAAATTATGAAAAGAAAGAAAACTAGGTTCAGTGGTGAAAACTGGGTCTTTTAGGATAATCTGGCTTAGAAACCCAACCCTGAAATCCAAATTGGAATGGAGCCTTTTTAATAATCTGGGTTAGGAGCCCAGCCCTGAAGTAAAACGTAGACAATATTAATATCTATCGAGGGTTTGGATGGAGAATTTTCAAATGTCATACAGAAGTCAAGGCCTCTAACTAAACAGCTAGAAGGAAAGCTTAGTGCTGCAAAGCGGAAAGAAACGCCACTAAGACCCTTTACTATTCTGAATGCGAAAAAAAAAAAAAACCTCTTGAATCTTTCTCCCCATTAACTGCTTTTGCATTTTCCACTGTAGTAAGTGGGAGTATTTGTTTTTCCATGTGCACACAGTGTTGATGAAACTGCATTTTTGAAATGTTCTTCACAAATGCCACTGTCATGCAGTAACATTAAACTCCTTATGTTTTAATCTAGCCTCTCCGGTTAAGATAGGCTTGTCCTGCAGGTGATGTGTTCTGGAATGTCTTCTGACTCCAGGTTTTCTGGCACATTTTCTGAACCTTTTCATGGGCATCTGAATCATCTTCTCCCTTTGATCCCAGTCATCTAGAGTTCTCAAGACTTTCAGTAGGAACATACGGCTAGACAGACATCCAGAACCGACCTCTCACTAGATTAGAGACTCAGGTTTTTCTTCAGTTTGAAGCTGGGGATTTATGGCTACCTGTCTCTCCTCTTAATTCCATTTGACCTGAAAAGCATGTTTATTTAGCCCATTTTTTCTTCTGTGTGGCATGACTACTGAAATTAGAACTTCGGATTAGTTGTGCTTACTAACTATTTCTGTGAATTCTTCCTTTGACCTAAAAGCTTATTTCTGACCTCACTGTTCTTAACTAAACTGGGAAATTCCTTAATATGTGTGCTTACCTATAAACCATGATGGCTAAGCCTGAATGTGCTTCATTTGCAGTCCCATCCCCTGGAAGATGAAGATACAGATGTCATGTTAGGGCAGAGGCCGAAAAACCCAGTCCACAATATCCCCTCGACACTGGACAAGCAGACCAACTGGAGCAAAGCACTGCCTCTGCCAACACCAGAGGAGAAAATGAAACAAGACGCCCAAGTGATCTCTTCTTGCATTATTCCCATCAACGTCACTGGTAACGTTCTGTTCTGTTCTTAGGGGCAGTCGGGTCAGAATATTCTATGTTTTAAGTATGTTCAAAACTGGTGCTTCTGGGTGTACCAGTTAAGAATGAGCACTGGGTGTTAATATGGAAACCAACTTGACAATAAACTATTTGTAAAAAAAATAAAAATAAAAATAAAAAGAATATTTTAGACTTCAAAAACAAAAAAAAGAATACTGCCTTCTAAACAAGCAATACCTTTTAGATCAGAATACGACCCAGAAGATGTTCAGTATGCTTTTGTCGGGTTTTGAACATCAATTTGCATATGTTCTGCTGGGCCGCTTGTTATGTAAATGATGGACAGTTTCTTTTTGAAAAAAGTCATCAAACAGCTCTTTGGTCATAGCTGACTGAAATAGCAGAGAAGGCAGCAGTGATTAATCATATGATAATGATGCACGAATGGCCCAGCAAGAAGGAAAACCGAAAAACCCCAGGTCTCTCAAATGGCGAGTAATGACCCTCGCCTTGGTAATTTCTAGACCAACTAGAAAATCTGTTTTCAGGCTTCCTTAGATGAAGGTAGGCTTGTTTAAATGATCATTGAGACTTCTGCATCGATTTTGGTGATTTCTGACCTAAAAATATATGGATTCAAAGATGAAGGCTGAAATCGATTCTAATCCAGCAAGCCTGTCTTCCATTCCTCTCTGCTTTCCTCCTCTTATGTCTCCAGAGTTTGAATTTTAGTCTAAGTCAAATGCAAGCCTGTATGGACTTTTCTTGAAAAGTTTACCTGCCGCAATTGTAAATTCCAGAATGGGATTAAGTAAAATAATCTTATGACACATTCTAACTTCCAAACATGAACATAAAACGATCTATCCACTGGGCTTTCTATAAACATCTCTAATAGTTCTATTTTAACTCATTTGCATACTGAAAATTTCAAAATGACCATTTTATTACTGACTTTTTTCCTGGTACCATCTGACTTAAAGACTGCATGTCTCC
>NW_027529583.1:25736-27184 GCF_008692635.1 Crocuta crocuta | reverse complement strand
CCTGAGATGCATTTCAGACATGGCTATTATTAACCCCACTCAGACTTCTCTCACCTAAAGTGGGGAGCAAATGATGACCAGGTATCTGGGATAGACATCATTTCCTCCCTGAAAACCAGGAATTCTGGTTGATCAGCTGATTATGAGGTGGGAGTAATTTTCCTGATGATCTACTCAACTTGTAGGATAAATTATTCTAAGGATGTGTACTTTATCTGATCTCCACAATCTAAATGGGTTGGATTAGGTAGATGCCAAAATGATACATTTTGGCATCCTCTTAAACTAACTTTCCATTCTGGGAACATTTGATTATGAGCAGCACCTGCTTTCTTCATGACACTGTAAGTAAATCTTGTTTTCAAATTTAGTTCTTTGATTAGGGGTCTTGTGATTCAGGAGAAAGGAAGATCTTTCCTTCTGCTTTATTTCAGGAACTCTCAGACTAAAGCCTAGATTATATGCTGATTTCAAGAGCTTTAACGAGAAAGCTGCTAATTACGTGCATATGACATGAAGTGTGTCTGTTTGCCATGTGCTCTGTAATGAAAATGAGTAGAATGAAGGATTTTCATTTTTGGTGGGAGCTAAGAAAGGAAAATTCCGTTAGTACAGATTCTCCAATAATATTGTATTATTCATCATGTGATAGCTCACAGATTTTTTTCAAAGTGAGTTCTAGAAACTGTTGTCACTGTGATGTTAGGCAGAACTCAAAGTGCTTCATTGTACAGCTGAGCCAAAGTTTAACACGCCATCCTGCTCCAAGCTTAACAGTCAGGATAAATGATGAGGCATCCAGATTCCAAAGCACTTTTGGCATCATGACTTTCCGAGACAAAGATCACTCTGACAAATCCAGGGCACACGCCCGTGCCAGACAGGAGTTTGAGTTCCTCACCTCCTCCTTCCCCATTCTAGTCTTTTTTTTTTTTTAATGTTTTATTTATTTCTGAGAGAGAGACAGCTTGAACAGGGTAGGGTCAGAGAGGGGGAGATCCAGAATCTGAAATAGGCTCCAGGCTCTGAGCTGGCAGCACAGAGCGTGACGCGGGGCTCGAACCCATGAACCGTGAGATCATGACCTGAGCCGAGGCTGGACGCTTAACCGACTGAGCCACCCAGGTGCCCCCACCATTCTAGTTTTGATAAGACTGCCTATAGCATATCAACGATGTGATTATGGAGAGAGAAACAAATAGGCATCGAGGTTTGGCCCCTATATTTATAAAAGCAAACAGAGATTCACTGTAAAGACTGGGAATTCCAGCTTCATTTACAGTGGATAGAGAAGGCAAATCCACTCAAGTACAGAACTGGAGGCTGCCTTGTACTTTTACCTTCTATTGAGAAGACACGGGTACCAAACCAAAAAGTGTTCAACTGAGTCAGTAGAAGAAAGTAGAAAGAATTACATGAAGATTTAAAAACAAATCTCCAGGCTTCTT
>NW_027529583.1:17894-25480 GCF_008692635.1 Crocuta crocuta | reverse complement strand
TTTTGGTGTAGTGGAGAGAGAGGGAAAAGATACCTCACCAAGATGCTTTTAATGAAGAGCTAGCTGGGTCAGGCTATGTGAGCTGAACGAATGCAGGTTAGCGTCTCAGCTCCAGACCTGCAATGCAAAGACAGCCTCCGAGAGCGCAGTAAATAGTAACTAAAGGTTGCGCAGCCTTAAGGAGCTGTTTCTGTGCGAGACTGATTCTTTGATGTTATTTTTCTCTCCTCTTTGTTTTGATTGTCCTTGTTTGCTTGTTGCTCTTGGCAGTGGGCAAGCAGTTGTGCAGCGCCGCATTTAGAAGTAAAGCTTAATGTACTGCGGGGTGATTTAAATAAGAGCTGAATGAGGGCTCCCTTATATTATTCACGGGCTTAATCCAAACTCTTCCTTTACTTCCAACGAATGAATATCACTGTGTTCCAAGCAAATGAAAATTTGTTTGCCATTTCTAAAGGCTAATGAGACCTATTTGTGGGTTGCAGGAGTTGGCTTTGACAGAGAGGCTAGTATACGCTGCTCTCTTGTTCATTCACAATCCGTACTACAGCGGAGACGGAAACTGAGGAGGAGGAAAACGATCTCGGGTATCCCCAGAAGAGTCCAACAAGAAATAGGTGTGGTATACAACCGTTAATGCTTAACATTTGGTTGGGTGTGATTAGGAGAGGAAATGGAAGCCGGCCTTTTAATCAGCTTCCTTGAAAATAGTCTGTGTGGTAACCTGTAGAGGCTTTGAAATGGTGCATACTTGTATGTTCAGCAAGCCAGGGGTATTACTTTTTGAAACGGTCTTCTTGACCGTGAAGATCTAACCTTATGGATTTAGGTATACATGTTAAGGTCTTAGGGCTGAAATGTAATATTTTGGTAATTTTCAAAGTTTTATTAAGATGGAAATAATGAATAAAAAGTAACAAGATTCAGTGAAAAATTACTTTTAGAAGATTATACCTTTATTTGAAGAGAAATAGACTTTTATGGCATTAACTACTTTAAAAAGGTACATCTCAAGCATATTCAATTAAATACTGAATATTGATAACATGTTAGTTACCCTTTATGACTTTTTTTCTATTTTTTTTCCATTCCATGTGCTTAGGAATCTCTTCCTACATTTTATTATTGCTGCTGTTATTAGTATTAGTATTAGCATTAGGGTAGCATCTCTTTTATTACATATGATGAGTTATAAGAGTTTTACTTTGTTGAGTATATATTACAAAATAAAAAAGAATAGTGGCCAAGAAGACTAAACGCACTTTAGTTTAACTTTAGTCTTAAAAAAAAAATAGTCATCGCTTACTGGGGCAAAGTAATTTGACAGTGAAGAGAGAGAATTCACAAAAGATCTAAGCACGTTGTCTCTTAGTATACACTAAGAAAATGTGTGTGTATGTGTTTGTGTAGAGAGAGAGGCAGAGAGGCAAGTGGGCAGATTAGATTCCCCAAAGCATTTTAATTTTCTCCTAATTTTACGTGCCGCTTGTTTGTTCTCAACGAGAACGATCCAACGTGGCGCGCTCAGGTCTGTGGGCCTCTCTCGGGGTGTCTGGTAGCCTGCTGAAGTGCCAGTGTCTCACTGTGCTGTCCATGTGCCCTAGATTCTGATGAGTCCCCCGTGGCCAGAGAGAGGAATGTGATCGTGCACACACATCCAGACCCTTCGGGCACTGTTAACAGGAGGTCTGGAACCAGGGACTCGGAGTGCCAAACCGAAGATATTCTGATTGCTGCCCCATCCAGAAGGAGAATCAGAGCTCAGAGGGGTCAGAGCATCGCGGCTTCCCTTTCTCACTCTGCCGGCAACATCTCCGCACTGGCAGACAAAGGCGACGCCATGTTCACGACAGCAGTGAGCAGCCGTACTCGATCTCGGAGCCTTCCCCGGGAGGGCAACAGAAGCGGGGATGCTGAGCCCAAAGTCAGTGCTAACCCCTCGGCCTACGAAGAGGGGGAGCCTTTCGGGAGCGACCGAGAGAGAACCACTAACGACTGCGGTGACGCCCCCAGCAGCCCGGGTGCACAGGAGCGACAGCCTGCTTTGGGCCTGGCTTGCTCTCAACATCTTCACAGCCCCCCGCACAAGTTAAGCGAGAGAGNGCCTGTCCCGAATGGCTGCCGACTCTGGCAGCTGTGACATCTCCTCCAACTCGGACACGTTTGGGAGCCCCATCCACTGCATCTCCGCGGCCGGCGTCCTCCTCAGCAGCCACATGGACCAGAAGGACGAGCACCAGTCGTCCAGCGGGAACTGGAGCGGGAGCAGCTCCACGTGCCCCTCGCAGAGCTCGGAGACCGTCCCCCCTGCGGCCTCTCCTCCCCTCACTGGCTCCTCACACTGTGACTCGGAGTTGTCCCTAAACACGGCTCCTCACGCTAACGAGGATGCCAACGTCTTCACGACCGAGCCGTACAGCGACCACCTGGATAAAGTGAGGGGCCATCGGGCAAACTCCTTTACCTCCACGGTGGCTGACCTGCTAGACGACCCCAACAACAGCAACGCAAGTGACAGTGAGTGGAATTACCTGCATCACCATCACGACGCCTCCTGCCGCCAAGATTTTAGTCCCGAACGCCCCAAGGCAGACAGCCTGGGCTGCCCGAGCTTCACGAGCATGGCCACTTACGACAGCTTTCTGGAAAAGTCTCCATCAGACAAAGCAGACACTAGCTCTCACTTTTCAGTGGACACAGAGGGATACTACACTTCCATGCACTTTGACTGCGGTCTCAAAGGTAGTAAGAGTTATGTCTGTCACTATGCAGCCCTGGGCCCAGAGAACGGCCAGGGCACTGGGGCTCCTCCTGCTCTTCCGGACTGTGCGTGGCAGGACTACTTAGACCACAGGAGGCAGGGAAGACCAAGTATCTCTTTCAGGAAACCAAAGGCAAAGCCGACCCCACCTAAGCGTAGCTCATCACTGAGGAAGGCCGACGGAAATGCAGACATCTCTGAGAAGAAAGAACCAAAGATAAGCACTGGCCAGCTCCTGCCTCACAGTTCCAGGGAAATGAAGCTGCCTCTTGATTTCTCCAACACGCCTTCTCGAATGGAAAATGCCAACCTTCCCGCCAAGCAGGAATCCTCTTGGATGAACCAGAGTGAACACGGTATTAAAGAACCTCAGTTAGACACTTCAGATATTCCACCATTCAAAGATGAGGGTGCTGAGTCCACTCACTATGCAGATCTCTGGCTTCTGAATGACCTGAAAACAAACGATCCTTACAGATCTTTATCTAATTCAAGCACTGCTACGGGTACCACAGTTATCGAATGCATCAAATCTCCAGAGAGCTCTGAATCCCAAACATCCCAGTCAGAATCAAGAGCCACCACCCCGTCCCTTCCTTCTGTTGACAATGAGTTTAAACTGGCTTCACCAGAAAAGCTGGCCGGCTTGGCATCCCCATCAAGTGGCTACTCGAGCCAGTCGGAAACACCAACCTCCTCTTTCCCTACAGCTTTCTTTTCTGGTCCATTGTCTCCTGGAGGTAGCAAAAGAAAACCGAAAGTCCCAGAAAGGAAATCCTCACTACAGCAACCCTCTTTAAAAGATGGAGCTCTGTCACTGAGTAAAGACCTTGAACTTCCAATTATACCTCCTACCCATCTTGACCTAAGTGCTCTTCATAGCGTCTTGAATAAACCATTCCACCACCGTCACCCACTGCATGTGTTTAGCCATAATAAGCAGAACCCAGTAGGAGAGATGCTCAAGTCCAATCCTCCACCATCGCTTGCAATTACACCGACAGTCCTGAAATCTGTTAACCTTAGGTCCGTCAGTAAGTCTGAAGAGGCTAAGCAAAAAGAAGGCAACAATACAGACCTCCCCTACTTAGAGGACAGTGCTCTTGCAGTGGCTGCCCTGTCTCCAGGCAAGATGAAGCCACATATGGCTAAGAAATCGGTATCACGTCAGTACTCCACTGAAGACACCATACTGTCCCTTTTAGACTCCTCTGCACTTGAGATGGGACCGGATAAACTACAGTTAGAGAAAAAACGTACTTTTGATGTAAAGAATCATTGTGACCCAGAAACAGTAACTTCAGCTGGTAGCAATCTTCTAGATTCGAGTGTCACAAAAGACCAAATACCTATGGAGAGTGAACCTATTCCAGAAAACACACCAAGTAAAAGTTGTGACTTAACCACAGAAGGATTTCAGACGGTCTCTGCCGCCCGCCCAAATGATGTGAATGGGAAAAGCCCCCACCACGGAGCCTGTGCAGAGGGAGCGCTGGTGCAGACACAGAAGGCATCCTCTGCAGATGGGGGCGAAGCTGCCCACCTGGAGTCTGCAGACATGCTCACCTCTCAGTCAGACTCACCGACCAGACCCACAGACATAAGCAGTCAACTTAAGCACCATCTTGGGATGAGCCACCAGCATGACAAAGTGCCTGGGAATATCAGCTACGAAGCAGAGGTATCAACTGCAAATTCGTGCCCTGAAAAATGTCCCGAGTGGGAAAATACTGCTTCAGGGATTTCAGCCAAAAGTGCCTCTGATAACAGCAAAGCAGAGGAGACCCAAGGAAGCATGGATGAGGTGTCACTGAAAGGTCAGTTGTTGATACCTTTGTCACAGTGGAAAGGTGCCCCATAACATAGCACAGCCCTGGGGGTTGGTTTCCCTCCACCTTTTTTTTTTTTCCACTTATGAAAACAATTGAGATAAAACGTTCTTATTATTGAGGGACTGAGCTGCGACAGATAGCTCTCTTTTTAAAAACAGCAGTAAGGTAACTGTTGTTCATTTATTCCACAAGTTGGTGAAACACAGCAGCATGCCAGGTACCTTCCTCCTAAAGATGCTTTTTTTCTTAATTTAAGAATCGTCACCGAGTGATGACTCTATGATTTCGCCACTTAGTGAAGACTCTCAGGCTGAAGCAGAAGGTGTGTTCGTGTCTCCAAACAAGCCTCGTACAACTGAGGACTTATTTGCAGTCATTCACAGGTGAGGCAGCAGTACCGACAGTGTGCCTTCTTGCAGTGCGTCTCAGCAACTGCGAATATGAGAAAGCCTCGTGTACTTGTGATACATTTGGCAAAAAAGCAAAGAAAAATTATTTTTCCAAACCAAACCGACAGATTTACATTTGTGCGGGGCAATGCAAGCCTTTATATACAGCTTGACCTCAACTGATAGGCTTTCATAAGAACTGCCGAAGGGAGAGGTTTTTTTTCCCATAGGAAAGACAAGTTCTCATTTGAAAACAATTTATGGTTAAGTAACTTAGAGTGAAAGCTCAAACTCTACTGTAATCTTGCACTGAAAATAAATTCTTGAGCCAAGAAAAAAAAATATGCTCACACCTGTAATCCTACACTAGCAGAGATCAGGGCAAGCTGATTCACAATACAGAGCCCAAGTCTGAGACAGGAGTGTAGACACTGCCCATTTTGTAGCTCAGAACTAATCTCTGCTCCCTTTTTTCCCCTTTCTTCCTAAAACTTAATTTTCTTTAATAACATTGGCCTTCTCTTACTCCAAATCCCATGAACAGAGGGTGTTCTGCTGTTTTTCTAGGACACTGTTGCATCCATGCTGCCCATTCACATTCTCTCACCTGCCGCCTGCGATCAACAGCCACATTTGCAAGAATATATGCTCCTTACAACTTGTGGCCAATGCATAGTGCAGGAACTAGTGCTTGGAAAGTGATCCCACATTAGACTGAGCTATCCAATCCTGATGTGCCTACTCCATTCACAACCACGACTGCCTTCTTCCACTGGGCCTCCGGAACCTAGATGGGACTCCCAAGGGACAATATTAGAGGCTGTCTTTTCTACCTTATGAAATTATATTTTTTGAAGCAAGTTTTTGGCAAGCAGCTTACCATCATTTCCCCTGGAATTCTAGTTTTTAAGGGAACTTGTGTTTTCTGTTGATGTGGTTTTCTCATAAAGGAGCACAGCTCTTCAACAGCTTTTTTTTAAAGGAGTCCATCAGAAATGCCTTCTGTGTGGATATTCCTTTAGAAGGCACACCTCTCCAGTCAGAGAGTGAAGAACCATTAGTTTATTTTTTCTCTGTCCCATGTGTAGATTAAGCTCCAATTATATTTCCCTTCCCCACTTTACCTTAGGACAAGTTAATAAAATGCTATGTAAGTTAAAGAGCCAAGCTCTTACCTCCCCCCGCCCCCAGAGGACCAAATGTTAGTATCTGCAATAGTGGACAGAACGTAAGTAGCGGAGTCAGAAACATCTGGAATTGAGTCTCGGTGCTGCTACTCCCTAACCAGTCCGGTCAGTGAAAGCCTCTCTACCTATTCCCTTACTGTTGGTGGAGATACCTATAGCTCACATATTCAGTTTTGATGCTAAAATAACATTTTAGTATCTAGAATAGGGTAGATGCTTAGAAACAAGTGTCGGTTTGAAATCCCTCCCCTCTTGGGAGGGGCGGACACTGGCTGGTGCAAGATAGCAATCACGACGGTGTCAGCAAACCAAAATGAGGCTGGTCTCCACCTGTAAAGTTGACGTTTTCTCTATCCTGTAGATTTTTAGGTTGACAAAAAGAGCATGTTGCCACTGCTTATCAGTGAACTGAATCATGCAGATTCGATAAATTTACGCTTATTTACTTATCAAAAGAAATAATGTGATGATGGATGCCTAGGTTTGGTAGACTTTCTGAGCTTGGTAATCTTAGATTTGCAGTTGTGTAGGATTTATTTGTTTATGTACAGCACAGTGACAAGAATAAGCTTGTTTTCCTGAGAGTGTAGAACTCCAGAGGTGGTCTAGGGCTTCAGCTTTTCACACAAAGTTGCCTTACTGACTTACACAGTGCCGATGTTACAAAGCAGCTATGGAAAATTGTGTTTATGCCCCAAAGTGGATTGATTTACTTAAAAAGTCCCATAAGACATTTCTTTGTACAGAGAAATGTGAAAAGTAGACAGGATGGTATAATGCATCTCCTCCACCCCACTCTTACCCGTCACCCAAGCCTACCAACCATCAACCTCTAGCGAACCCTGTCCCTTCCACACCGCCACCCTTTGCTCTCCTGGTGTTCCCTGGAGGCCAACCCCAGACATCAGAGCATTTTATCTGCGGTGAAGAGGCAGACTGAACAAGAGAAAGCCAAAGGCCTTCACTGCCTACCCTCTCACCGGCAGTCGGACAGCACAATTTTCTTACACTCTTGCAGAACATCCCAATAGGTCCTCCTCTAGACCCTCTAGTCTCCACCCGAGTCATTATGTGAAACGGTCATTTCTAGAACCAATTTACGCCCACTGGCTGCTGGCGAATTTCCCTCAGGCTGTGAGTGCTCTCGGGGCGAGGACTGCATGTCCCTCCTCACATCCACTGCCCTGACGCTTGCTGTCCCCTCACGTCCCCTGCCCTGACGCTTGCTGTCCTGGCACCTTGGGTGCACCGAAGCGCTCTTTAAGGAGGTGCACGAATATGACTTAATGCTTTTACCGCCATACAAATCTACACGGATTGAGATTTTCTCCCTTTTCTCGAAAGGTCCAAGAGGAAAGTACTTGGAAGAAAAGATTCTGGGGATATGTCTGCTCGAAGCAAATCGAGGGCAGCGCTT
>NW_027529583.1:15389-17734 GCF_008692635.1 Crocuta crocuta | reverse complement strand
GCCCAACAGCAGCGTGCCGGTGCCGAGCAGCCAGAGGTCTCCCGGCCTCATCTACCGAAACGCCAAAAAGTCCAACACGTCGAACGAAGAGTTTAAGCTGCTGCTGCTCAAGAAGGGGAGTCGCTCGGATTCCAGTTACCGCATGTCGGCTACCGAGATCCTGAAGAGCCCCATCCTGCCCAAACCCCCCGGGGAGCTCCTGGCCGAGGCCCCGCAGGGCGCCCATGAGGCCCCGCAGGGGACCCCCGGGGCCGAGGCGCTGTCCCCACTCTCGCCGTGCTCCCCGAGAGTTAACGCGGAAGGCTTTTCCTCCAAGANGGAAGCTGGTTTGGTCTTTCTTGATTGTTTTCCATGTTTTTAAGTAGCTGCACCGTCTTTCATATTTTTCTTTAGCATAGTTTGATCTACCCAATCTCATTCCTTTTAATACAGAATTTGAAGACGTCTGCTTTTCATGAAACCCAGACAAAGTTTTCCCACAGCTGCCTACTCCAAAAACAAAGCCCTCACTGTCATAATTCTTAAGAAGATGAAATTACTCTGGAGGTTTGGTATTTTTTTACATTAAAATGAACTAAAGCAAAATTTAGAAGAAAGAACTACACACATGTAAATACCATATTTTTGATAAAAACGTGTAAATAGATTTATCAATGACGAGTGGACATGTGGCCAATTATCTACCACACACCAACTGTTTATAAAACACAACAAATAAAGTGTAATAACTGTATTCTGTGAATACCATTTTCATATAAAATACCATATTTAAATGTCCACCAATATGATTTTGAGTGATAAACCTCAATTATGAATTTTAAACTGGTGAAATAAAGGAAACCTTGAGGTCATATACTGAAATGTGATTAATTTAAAATAATGAATTCAGACCTAACCATTTTTGTGACAAACTGCAACATCAAACAAGCAAATAGTAACACATGGCTACGATTTACCATGTGGTAATTTGGACCGAATGGAAAGCATGCTTTTGATTTTTTTTTTTAATCAATGAGAAGAATCATTCTCAACACAGAGCCCTGAAGAACATGATTTGACAGTGTCTTTTAGACTTTCAGTTTTTCAATGGATTGCTTTAAGGAGAATGAATAGGGAAAACAATAGTTGATTTTAGGTTATGTTTTATATTAGGCTACTGGGGACATAAACAGTCATAATCTAATGACTATAAACTCCTTACACTTAGCAATTAGCTCCAGATTCTTGAACTAACAAAAGTAAAACATAAGCATGCCACAGAGCTATCGACTTATCAGTAAGTACCTGCAATGAGTTTTCAGTGAAGCTTTCTCTCTGTGCTGATGAGATTCACGCTACCTAAAAAGTAACAGAAACGACACTGTGAACACTATAGTTGGGAAATAGGTATGTGTATATGCATTATTTATATTCGCTGTTAAACTGGGAATGGGGAAAAGCTCTGGTTCACAACGCTACATACAAATGAGTTTTTGTCTGATTTTACTGTATCTGCTTGATGGCAAAAGGGGAGGGGTGGTGGGTGGGAAAGGAAATGTCAGGGCAAGTGCTCTGATAAAATGAAGGCAGGGAAACAAGCTGAATTACTTGAAATTACTTGAATTTTCTTGTCTTAAAACTGAAAAAGTAGTTACAAGTTGAAATCTGCAAATGGTTCTTACACCTCTGATTTTAACATGAACTGATACTAATGTTTGAAATGATATGTCAGAAATATAAGCAGCTATGTACTTAGAATATGTTTTGATTGGGACAAGGTAGAAAGTTAGAGAGAACTAAGAAGGGATGCGGCCTATAAATGAATAGAATGCGCTTAGAATGATAGAACAGACCAGAGTTGCGAAGAAATTGATAAGCAGCTGGCTTTAAGTTTACGCAAGTGGTATCTGGGAAAGTAGGATGTGTGAAAGGGGGGTTGTGGCTTTGGTTTAATTCATACAATATGAAGGAGAAAGCCTGGTCTAAGAAGATGCTGTCTTTCAATAGAAACACTTTCTGAGATGTTACAGATTGAGAATTAGAGAATCTGATTGCTGTTGGTTTTTTGTTTGTAAAGAAAAAAATATGTCTGGCTTCTTCTATTTGTTTTCATTATCAAATTGTATTTAATTTCTTTTCATCCTTGTGTGTAAAATGGGGGTGCTGGGGGTGGCGGGGTAGAGGAGGGAGAACGTGCGTGTGGGTGCGTGTGGGTGTGTGTGTGGGTGCTTGTGCTGGGATAGATGATAAGCTACCTGGTAAAGGGTACATTTGAACATTTACAAAGTGTTACACTTTTTATTAAAAGAAAACTGTTTGGGGGTTTGAACAAAATGGACCATCATTTCTCACTGGAAACCAAGAGT
>NW_027529583.1:14739-15365 GCF_008692635.1 Crocuta crocuta | reverse complement strand
AAGTGATTTTAAATCTTGAATAGAAAACACATGAATTGGCTTTAATAAATATGTCACCTTTTTATTATTGACATCAATTTAAGTAATGGTACCATATATTTTTTAAAATACATGCTGACTTGAATTGTGAGGCAATAAGATTCCTTCTATATGTAATGATCACAGAACTAACCCTTATAATATAGTTTTACTTATTTTGTTTACTCTAAAAATCTATAGCAGANNNNACTATAGAAATGTAAAGCAGAGTTTCTCTATTTTATATTTCATAGATTTAAAAAAACCCAAATGATGGATTTTAAATTCACTGTGGAAAGAGTATTGAGCAACAAACTGAGTTTAAAAAAAACATAGTAAGAAATTCCTTAGTAATCTGGAATATTCTACATGGCTTTATTACATAGCATATAAAACCAAGAATTAGAGGGCTGTCTTCAACATCACTGCCGTTTTGAAGCAGGGTACACACATTAGGTATCGTGAAAAACATCGATCCAAACTTTTCTTCTGTTGTTTGCACTGATACAAATTTTTTGTTTTTATGTTTATGCAACATGTCTTTGTTGTGTGGGGGAAATTTTTTTCCTTACTTTTTTTTTTTTTTATTTTGGCTAAGAATAGAACAT
>NW_027529583.1:13828-14724 GCF_008692635.1 Crocuta crocuta | reverse complement strand
AACACACAGTGGGCTCTTGCCAAAGGTCAGGGAGTGAGTCGATTTGCTACAGTGCCGGCTGACTTAAAGAACTAGATCGTGACAAAGACGTAAAACTATAAAGAAGGTTACAGTGTAACTATTCTGGTACTAGAACCAGTTCATGCTGGCCAAAAAGACAATGGTTTATGGACTTGCATCCATTTTGTATTTTTGTAATATTTGTAAATATGAACTTTTTAAATTGTTGCAGAAATGGTTTCTTTTGTAAGATGTTTTCAACGTTTACATTCAATTCAAGCCTTTGTATATTTTAGAGCTGTGCAACACTTTAAGTCTTGTATTTATTTTTAGTAAAAATGGTGACAGTTTCATTGTGAACCCCTCTCAAAAAAAATGTACCAGAAAAGTTTGATTACCTAGAAAGTGTGTATAGAAACTGCAAATAAACGTGACTGCAATTAAACAACTGGTTTCCCCTGGATTACGTCATTGTATTCTTGGGGTTTCACAGACTCCCAAGTGTTTCATACGAACTGGACATAAAGTAAGGGAAGTGCTATAGCAAAAGTATAGGCAGAATAATAATAAACAGTGTATAATGGGCTCTAATCTTGTTTTGGTTTTTTTAGATTTTTAGATTTTATTTTTTTATTTATTTTGAGAATAGAGAGCAGGGGAGGGGCAAGCAGAGAAAGAGAGGAGGGAGAGGGAGGGAGAGAGGGAGAGAGAGAGAGAGAGAGAGAGAGAATGAATATCCCTAGCTGGCTCCATGCGTCAGCACAGAGCACAATGAGGGGGCTCCCTCCCACAAACGTGAGATCATGATAGGAGTTGAGATCAAGAGTCAGATACTTAACAGACGGAGACACCCAGGTGCCCCTAGATTTTTTAAATCTCTACACCTGGGGTTGGGG
>NW_027529583.1:12139-13183 GCF_008692635.1 Crocuta crocuta | reverse complement strand
ATAGGGTTGTGAGGCTCCAATTCACAATCCGAAGATCAAGAATCTCACACTCTACTGACTGAGCCAGCCAGGCATCCCTCTAATCTCGTTTTGTATTTGAGAGAATACATTTCCAATATATACTATACTTTACTGGTAGCTCTTTTGTGAGCCAGGAAAAGATTTATGGCTTTACTTTAAAATACTCACCTACTTTGCTTCTGACAGTTACTGAGACTGTGCCTTTTAAGGTTTACTTATCTTAGAGAAAGCAACAGACGGAGCAGGGGAGGGGAAGGGCAGAATCACGCTCTGTGCTGTTAGCACAGAGCCCCACAGAGCCCTAAGCGGGGCTCGAACTCCTTACGGATGAGACCATGCCCAGAGCAGACATCAAGAGTCAGACCCTTAACTAACTGAGCCACCCAGGTGCCCCACATAATGTGCCGCCTTCTGAAGGGCAGCCTCAATATACATATGATAATATGCCACTAAATAACGTCATGTACCCTGTATTACATAGCAAGTTTATGTGCCAGATAGTGTTCTAAGTGCTTTGCTTACTCAAACTCATGTACTCCCGACATTGTGCCCATTTTACAGATGCGAATGCGCAAGCACAGGGCCATTACTTAACTTGCCCAAAGCCTCGGAGCAACTAAATGTTGCGACTGGGATTCAACCCCAGTATATCCAGCTCCAGGGTCTGTATTACCTATCCACGAGGTCAACAACTTTCTAAAATAACTCGTCCCTTATTTGAACCAAACCTGCAAAACTATGGCCCGCCCCCTGTCCGCCTTCGAATTTCAACAGTGATTTGCACTCCTAGGATAGAGTCAACGTCAACGTTTGTGGCGGGGGAATGAGGGACAGAATTACATTAAAAAAGCAAAATGTTCAAATAACCAACCAATGACAGTAGGGAGGCCACGCGCCTGGTAGCTTCACCCCGCCGAGCCCTCTCCACGAAGCTTCTTCAGGCGGCAAGAAACGCGCGCAACTGCGCCGGCGCCCCTGCGCAGCCGCAGGAACACCTCTCAGCCCTGGAGGCTCGCGCCCCGG
>NW_027529583.1:11606-12126 GCF_008692635.1 Crocuta crocuta | reverse complement strand
CGCAACCCCACCAGCGGACATCTCAATTCGAATACAGGCGCTGTGAGGCGGGCACTGCAGGCAGCGCGAGGGTAACCAAAGCCCCGCCCCTCGGCTGTCTCCCTAGCAACGTCCGGTTCCCCAACCATTGCGCTGGTGCCCGACTGATTGGTTAACAGCCGCACGCGCGGAAATCTGCACGCCGAGTGCACCTGCGTGCCGAGTGCACCTGCGCGCCGAGTGCACCTGCGCGCGCGCGCAGTTCCAGAGCTTCTGGGGGGCTTGCGCTGGACGCGTCACGTGTTCGGACCCGGCTTCCGGTGAAAGGTCCGTTCGTCAATTTCTAGTAGTCGTTAACGGTTTGGGCCGTTGATGTTCCGGANNNNGGGCTCCGTGCTGACAACTCGGAGCCTGAGCCTGCTTTGTATTCTGTATCTCTCTCTCTCTCTCTCTCTCTCCCCCTCTCCCGCCCACACTGTCTCACAAAAATTAAAAAAATATATAGTAAAAAAAAAAAGAAAAGTTGTTTTTGACACTTTGG
>NW_027529583.1:10757-11412 GCF_008692635.1 Crocuta crocuta | reverse complement strand
ATGAATGGCAATGCAGCCTTACTGGTTTAATGTAAACACATAAGGGAGGCGAAAGAAAATAAAGATGTAGGTTGAGCACGGTCCATTTGGTACCTTGATTAGAGATCAGTTTTTTTCCGGGGCGCTTGGGTGGCTCAGTCGGTTAGGTGTCGGACTTCAGCTCAGGTCAGGATGGGCGCTCAGGAATTCGATCCCCCTGTCAGGCTCTGTGCTGACAGCTCACAGCCTGGAACCTACTTCGGATTCTGTGTCTCTTTCTCTCTCTGCCCTTCCCCTGGTCACGCTCTGTGTATATCAGTGTCTCTCTCAAAAATAAACATTAATAATATTTTAAAAGAGATCAATTCCTTCCCTCCTCTACCTGGCTCTCACCAAATTTGGACTGCTCTGGGGTTTTGAAAGTAGCTAAATGTTTACAAATCGTGATTTTACAAGCAGATTTTCTTCAAGGTGTTTTATAAAAAGTAGGGCATGGACCCAATTCAGTGGTGGATGAGGGGATACAGTTTCGGCGGCATTATCTTCCATCTGGTGACTTTTTAGTCTCTAAAGTTTGATATGGACAGTAGAAGGGCTACTTTTGAGAGTCTGGACAGGATTTTTAGAAAATGATTGTTCAGTATTGACACAGTTATTTAAAAAATTGTAAATCACA
>NW_027529583.1:7376-10689 GCF_008692635.1 Crocuta crocuta | reverse complement strand
ATTTAAAAAATTATAAAGAACACTTGCTTTGCTGTGTCACATTAAAAAAATTTCTTTTGTAAATTTATTTTGGTGAGACCATATCTCTGTGAGGTCTGTGCTATTATCCTCGTATTACAGATTTTTCTCTAAAAAGCAGAGAGAAATTACACAGCTAGTAAGTGGAGGAACTGGGAACTAAACCCAAATATCCTGGCCCCAAACCTAAGGTCTTAATGCTATTTGATGTTTCCCTTTGTGTAACAGCTACCTTAAAACCATTAAAGTGGGAGGGTTCTGGTGCCTTGGGGAAAACAGTGCTAACTTCCACATGGGATGACTTAGCACCCTTGCTTTGTGGAGATGCAACTGGAGTGGAGCTTTGAAGTTGAATAGGTTCTCCTAGGTGTAGAAACAGCAGGGTACTGTGGGTAGACGTCAAGACAGGGATGAGAGGTTCAAACAGTGCAAGATCGATGTTGCTGTGTAAATGTGCCACAGACTTATAAATGTCTGGAGTCCAGTGGTGGACTCCATGCATGTTGCTTCCATGTCTGATTAGAGCCAAATTTTAGCTGCANAAACCGCGAGATCATGACCTAAGCGAAAGCCGGACGCTTAACCGACTAAGCCACCCAGGCGCCCCTTAAAAATTTTTTTAATGTTTGCTTGTGAGAGAGAGAGACAAAGAACAAGCAGGGGAGGGGCAGAGCGAGGGAGAGCAAAGCAGGCCCCAGGCTCCAAGCTGTCAGAACAGAGCCCCACGTGGGCCTCAAACTCATGAACTGTGAAATCATGATTCTAGCCCAAGTCAGATGCTTAGCCCACTGAGCCACCCAGGTGCCCCTGAGTTCCTTTTAAAAAGCAGTTGGGAATTGTGTTCTCTCGTTTGTTTCCAGCTTTTACTCTGTAGCCTTGAAGTTGTGAAGCATTCACTTCACAATGTGGAGTTTGTGTTTGATCTTGATTCTTATTCCTGGATGTGGCAATATATAGCCCTTCAATTTTAAGAGTTTATTCGAAATCACTAATGGAATAGTTATTGTTCTGTCAGTCTCTAAAATTCAGCCAGGACTCCCATTCAGTTTAAGTTGGCATTCGGAGAACAGATCCATATTACGTTTGTTATGGTGTTAAGTCTGTGTAGTAACTTTTCTGTGTGTTGCTTTTCAGGAGTAGGTGGTTTACCAGTCCCAGATGACCAGGAAGTTTCACAAGTAAACCCTCCAGGAAATTTAGAAATAACTAGGCCCAACGCAGGGGAAGTGGAGTGCAGCTGTTGCGCAAAAACGATGTCTAGCGGCTCCAGTGAAGTTGATGTGGTTTGTATTTCAAACTAAAAATCTGTCTTTATTCTTCTCATTGTGCTCTATTTCTTTTCTACATTGAATTTAATTTCATTCAGTGAAATGAGCAAGCTCATGAGTTTTGACAGTGATATGTAAAGCGCTATAAACAATGGTGTAAAAACAATCGTGTGCAAGGTTTTCGTGAACAGATACTAGCATTTCTTTTGGGCAAATACTCAGGAGTTGAATTGCTGGCTCATATGGTTAATGTAACTTCTTGAAAATCTGCCCAATAGTCTTTGAAAATGGTTGTGTTATTGTATAATTGTGTCACTATGTTTCTTGATTCCTGAAGGTGAGTAAAAATATAAATTATTAAACTATATATAATTTGGCTTCACAGAAAAAGCATCTCTTTACTTAAATAAGGATGTGGGTATTAATGCCACCTAAGTGCTACGGGCAATTTTCTTAACTTCTATCAGCCCCAATATTTTTTCATAATAATGTTAGATAAAGTTAACTGGCTACCTAGAGTGTTTCTCTGACATAAATATGTGAAAGAAATCACTTTGAAANAATGGTTATGTATTGTGTATTTATTTATATCATGTCCTATTAAAAAATGTTTTGAGGTAATTAGAGATTAAATTCTCAAGAAAAATAGGTGCTTAACTGTTTCCTCTTTTGTCCACAGAGTGGCACTGTTGGATTGTTTAAAAATCCAAGGCCATGTAACCTGGTTCTTTGTTCATGCGTAGAAATACTTGCTTCTAAAGCAGTTCTGGTGCCAGGTTACTAGGCTAGTCTTTCTCCCCTGAGTTACACAAGAGGTTAAGCTCGATGGAGAATGATGTCTTAAGTGTAGTTGGGGTAATGAGAAAACAGGTTTGCAAGTAGATCTTTTCATGTAGTCCTAGAGTTTACAGTGGACGAGGCTCCTTTGATATCACCAATAGGCTTTCGGAGCTTCTTAGGAGTGAACTGAAGTCCTCAGTTTTTCTTTCAGTTCTATCCTCCATCTTTCCTTTTAATTTATTAATAAATCTTCCTTAGAAAAGAACACGAATACCTGCTTATGATGATGATAACACTGTTCTTTATGCCTATGAACCACATACTGCATATGTCAATAATGTAAGTAATGTTAATTGCCATTTGCCAAATATATTAACATGCAACCATTTTGTTTATTTATTTTAAAATATATATTTTGAGAGAGACAGAGACGGTGTGAGTGGGGGAGGGGGAGAGGGGGGGAGAGAGAGAGAGAGAGAGAGAGAGAGAGAGAGAGAATCCCAAGCAGGTTCTGCAGTGTCAACACAGAGTCTGATGTGGGGCTTGAACTCAGGAAACCCTGACATCACGACCTGAGCTGAAACAGACAGTAGGACACGCAGCCAGCTGAGACACCCACGCACCCAACACCTAACCATTTTAAAGGGAAAGGTTTAATTTTTTTGTATACTGTAGAGTTCCTCTAAACTCACACCCAAAAAATATTGGTCTCTCCTGAATTTGCTTCCTTTCATTAGACATTGAGGACTTAACCATTTAACTTCTCTTTTCCTTATTGTAGGGAGTTCAGAGCAGTTTATACTCATTTTGAGCACAAATCCCTAAACGTAGGTCCTTCTGATGTAATACTTTCCTTACTTCCTGTCTGAATTAGCAGTTACAATTTTCATTCGCATATTGTGTTTTTATTTTATTTTGTCTCTGCTTTAGATTAAGACTCCTGAAACCTTTTGAAAAGTTAGTGAAAAATAAAAACAATTTAAATAAATAAACGTAAAATGTTTTTTTCTCCTACTATACAGTTTGACTCTTATAAAAGTAAAGCATTAACTACTTAACTTTTAAAATATCAGCAGGGAACCGTTGTATCTGACACAGCCTACAACGAAGACCAACACAAAACAGTTCAGAACGTCCTCTCTCATTGTCAGGTACAAAAGCTCTGTCTCTCAAGTGTGCTCTGCTGAATTACAGAATTAAGGTTCTCTTTATCTCATGTAAAATATACAATTAATTGAAATTTTGCT
>NW_027529583.1:3293-6604 GCF_008692635.1 Crocuta crocuta | reverse complement strand
AATGGTTATGTATTGTGTATTTATTTATATCATGTCCTATTAAAAAATGTTTTGAGGTAATTAGAGATTAAATTCTCAAGAAAAATAGGTGCTTAACTGTTTCCTCTTTTGTCCACAGAGTGGCACTGTTGGATTGTTTAAAAATCCAAGGCCATGTAACCTGGTTCTTTGTTCATGCGTAGAAATACTTGCTTCTAAAGCAGTTCTGGTGCCAGGTTACTAGGCTAGTCTTTCTCCCCTGAGTTACACAAGAGGTTAAGCTCGATGGAGAATGATGTCTTAAGTGTAGTTGGGGTAATGAGAAAACAGGTTTGCAAGTAGATCTTTTCATGTAGTCCTAGAGTTTACAGTGGACGAGGCTCCTTTGATATCACCAATAGGCTTTCGGAGCTTCTTAGGAGTGAACTGAAGTCCTCAGTTTTTCTTTCAGTTCTATCCTCCATCTTTCCTTTTAATTTATTAATAAATCTTCCTTAGAAAAGAACACGAATACCTGCTTATGATGATGATAACACTGTTCTTTATGCCTATGAACCACATACTGCATATGTCAATAATGTAAGTAATGTTAATTGCCATTTGCCAAATATATTAACATGCAACCATTTTGTTTATTTATTTTAAAATATATATTTTGAGAGAGACAGAGACGGTGTGAGTGGGGGAGGGGGAGAGGGGGGGAGAGAGAGAGAGAGAGAGAGAGAGAGAGAGAGAGAATCCCAAGCAGGTTCTGCAGTGTCAACACAGAGTCTGATGTGGGGCTTGAACTCAGGAAACCCTGACATCACGACCTGAGCTGAAACAGACAGTAGGACACGCAGCCAGCTGAGACACCCACGCACCCAACACCTAACCATTTTAAAGGGAAAGGTTTAATTTTTTTGTATACTGTAGAGTTCCTCTAAACTCACACCCAAAAAATATTGGTCTCTCCTGAATTTGCTTCCTTTCATTAGACATTGAGGACTTAACCATTTAACTTCTCTTTTCCTTATTGTAGGGAGTTCAGAGCAGTTTATACTCATTTTGAGCACAAATCCCTAAACGTAGGTCCTTCTGATGTAATACTTTCCTTACTTCCTGTCTGAATTAGCAGTTACAATTTTCATTCGCATATTGTGTTTTTATTTTATTTTGTCTCTGCTTTAGATTAAGACTCCTGAAACCTTTTGAAAAGTTAGTGAAAAATAAAAACAATTTAAATAAATAAACGTAAAATGTTTTTTTCTCCTACTATACAGTTTGACTCTTATAAAAGTAAAGCATTAACTACTTAACTTTTAAAATATCAGCAGGGAACCGTTGTATCTGACACAGCCTACAACGAAGACCAACACAAAACAGTTCAGAACGTCCTCTCTCATTGTCAGGTACAAAAGCTCTGTCTCTCAAGTGTGCTCTGCTGAATTACAGAATTAAGGTTCTCTTTATCTCATGTAAAATATACAATTAATTGAAATTTTGCTTTATCAGATTGTTTATGATTATCATCACTCCCCTGTGATGATTTTTAACAATTTCTAGTTATAACAGTGTCTCCAAGTGAAAATTTTGAAATGCCTGTACATACATTTTATAGCTTTGCTTTTAAAGCCCTTAACTGGAGAAATGGATGTTATGTTGCTCAATACTGAATCAATTTCCCTACGAAGTGTTTAAATGAAATTGCCTGATATGNACGGTGTGAATAGTTGCGTACTCCTTATCTCTGTGTCACCAAAACTGGGCATCAAGTGGAAACAAGACATTTCTGATGGTTGGAGAAGTTTTCTTTGTTTCTAGTAATCAAAATATAGTTTCTTGGTGCTTTTATGTTGCTTTTCTTTTGAAATAGAAACTATTAAGAGCTTATATTATAATAGGTCATCTACGATGCTGTTCAAAACCTGGATAAGAAATTTGATGTGATTCACGGAAAAATTTCAAAAATCCACCGTTTACGTGTGAAATCATTATGGCAAAGTCGCGTAAGTGTTATAAAAATATTTTCTCAACTGTAATAGACCTATTCTAAAGATGCCAGTCAGTTAGAAATCAGATAGAACTGTTAGCTGTGAGACTAACAAGGTTGATTGATATTTGCTGTTGCAGCAGATGGGAGACTGAAACTTTTGGAAAAACGCTAAAGTTTAGGTTTGAGGAAGCGTTTGACAGTGAATATGTTTATAACCGTAATGTATTGAATTCAGTTAAAATGTAGAGTTGAAGAGAAACAAAAATCGTATAATCAAAATGGAGCAGTGATCTTCAGTAACATAAAGCAGTGTTATGTAAAAAATAAATACAGTAAAACCTTTTGCAAGTAACTTGTTCTGCACGTGTTCTGCAAGGCGAGCAAACATTTCTAAGAAGTTTTAACTTGATAAAATGAGCAATGTCTTGCAATACGAGTAGTGTGTGAGGCCGAATATCACATGATCACAACTGAGCCAATGGTTCTTGAAATTCGCTTTGATAAACAAATGCTTTGGATTACAAGCATGTTTCCAGAACAAATTATGCTCGCACACCAAGGTTTTACTATATATTTACTACTTATTTTGTTTCCCGTTTTACTCACTGACAGTTGGTTTATGCTGGGTTTGTGTCATTTCAGAAGCCACTTGGATATGCATATAGAAATTATAATTACCTGCTGTTCAGAAAGAACAAATATCAGAAAATGAGGAAAAAAGACACTTCTTCTATATTATCTGACCCTAAAAGTTATAGCCCAACTATTCCGGTAGAAAGGCCAAACAGTGATTCCCAGAGCAACTATCTGGAAACATCTTACCAGTTAGATCCAGAGTCCCCAGACCGGGATCCAGAGTTAATCTTCCAGGAGCAGGAATCGCGCCTGAACCGGAGTCCATCGCTTCCTGCCATCTTCGGTTCCCAGTCCTACCGGCCTTACTTCACGCCTGACCCCCCGCTGGATGGCTCCTCCTTCATGCCCTACTGCAACAGTCCAGGGTGCCGTGGCACCCACAGCATCTTCTCACCTACCCGACCATCCGTCCGACTGCCTGAGGACGTGCTGACACAAGCTGACCCCAGTCCACCGCAGAACCCTGAAATGGCTTATCCAAGTTCACTGGAAAATCAGAGCTTCGGCCATCCCGTCTCGCCTTTTTGCAACCCAGGCAACTTTGGTGAGTGTGAATGACACGTATTACGAGTAGCGCTATTTAACCTATATTCCTCAACATCCTTGATGCCAGACCATTTCTCCCTACCTGACATCTCTTTTAGGATAATGATCAGGTCAAGTTTGATTTGTCTTTTTTTTTTTTTTCCTCCCATTGAAGCTACAAGCTCACCAATTAAAA
>NW_027529583.1:208-3132 GCF_008692635.1 Crocuta crocuta | reverse complement strand
AACAGGCACCAGGCTCTGAGCTGGCAGTCAGCACAGAGCCCGACGCGGGGCTCGAACCCACGAACCGTGAGATCATGACCTAAGCGAAAGTCGGACGCTTAACCGACTAAGCCACCCAGGCGCCCCTTTGCTTTTCTTTTTAAAGTAAGCTCTAACCCAACATGGAGCTTGAACTCCTGACCCCAAGATCAAGAGTCACACGCTGTACACACTGAGGCAGCCAGGTGCCCCTGGTGTAATTCTTTTGAATGACCTGTGCGCAGGCCTTTCTGTTGGATACCAGTTGGGACAGATGGTGGGAGAACTGTGTCAACCGATTTGCCATGTGTGGGAAAGTTTACTTTGCCCAAAGTTAGCTCCTTAAAGGCTGGATTTAAATAGGAAGAATGTGATAGGCTGTCCTTTGTTTGTTGCCCCATGAGTCCAGCAGCGGATTCCATTTGGCTCAGTTGTGTTAACCTTACATGCTTACTGACAATATGGGATGCTGATACTCTCATGCCATTTACAAAGCAGTGTCATGGGCTAAATTTTTAGTTGTACTTAGTAACAAATTTCCAGTTGTACTTAGTAGAAGAAGTGCAGAAGGTGCCTAACAGAGGCAGTATATTAGGGGTTTCGGGTCTTTCCAGACAGTACAGTTTTATTTTTAAACCAGAACTTGTAAAAACCAAATATGCTCCAGCAGCACCAGCTGGTCAACTAGTAAAGAATTTGAGGAGGACGCCTTATGACTCTCAAGTCATATTTTTATAGTGTTTCCTAACGAGCGAAATCAGTGGCCACATATTTGATATAATCTGTTCAGTATGGCAAGGAAATAATTAGTTTTTAGCATCTAATTCCCTTTAGACAACTGATTAGCTTTCAACATCAAAACACTGTATAGCGCATTTACAGTTTGTATTGATGCTGACATATTCCAAGCTGTTCTGAGAAAGTTAATGGCCATCTGAAATTCATTTCTACCATTCATAGTTTTTTCCTCTTTGTCAGAGACATGCAGTATTTTTCCAACACAGTATTTAAAGTTAGGTAGTAGTTTGCAGGGCACCTGGGTGGCTCAGTTGGTGAAGTGTCCAGCTCTTGGTTTTGTGAGTTCAAGCCCCATGTCAGCTGTGCTGACAGCATGGAGCCTGCTTGGGATTCTCTCTCTCATTCTCTTTCTGCCCCTCCCCGGCTCATGTGGTCTCTGTCTCTCTCAAAAATTTCATTAAGTAAGTAAGTTAAAAGAAATAAAATTAAGTTAGGCAGTTTGAGGCTTAGGACACTTTTAAGATATTAGGTTAAGTTATCTTTTCCTTAAAATTCTAAGCAAATTTACAAATGATCAAAACATGCTTCATGGTACAAATTATATTTGTAATAGTTTTCATCACCCGGATGCACACTCTCACAGAATACACATCTGGAATGAGCTGCTCTCTAATTGGTATTACATATTCTTATATGTAAAGAAATAGCCATTCTGTTCAGATATCAACAGATTACTAATTATTGTCATTTCCTTCCGTCTCAGGACATTGATGGGAAGGCGCTGCTGCTCCTCAAGAGTGACATGATGCTGAAGTACATGGGGCTGAAGCTGGGGACCGCTGTGAAGTTGTGTCACTACATTGATGGGCTTAGAGGCGATAAAAACATCGACGATTTAAAAAATTTTGTGTACCCTTAGCTTGGCCTTCATTCAGGGGAGACCAGTGCCATCTTGGGGTAAAACCATCTTCCGGCCCTTTAGCAGTTGTTGTTGTATAGAACGTTCTTTACAAACATATCATATTCAGGGCTCCATTAGAGTCTAGTCTACTATTTTAGAGACCATTTAATATGTTACTATTGGCATATTCAAATTGGTGGTTGGTTCTTTACATCTTTTATTATTTTCATTGAGAGTTTACAAATGTACTTCATGTAGGAAGTAGAGAAACACCTCTAATTTCTGTTCATCTATTTCTATAGAACCAAAATAGCTGAATCCCAAAGAGAAAATATCAGGGACTCACAAGTTCTCTAATAAAATCCATGAGTCTTCCTTACAGGAAAACTTAAAACATGCAGCTATAGAGATCATCTTTCTAAAACATTTTATGTTTATACTGCAAGGTTCTGTTTATGTTCTGCCAGCTTCCCCAAAGGGAAAGCCATAGAAATTATTTTTCTTTCTATTATTATTTCTATATCTGTTATATTTGTTCCTATTTAAAGAAAAAAAAGACAACCTTATAAGCTGTCTTGAAATATTCTTACCTGTTTTTGGATAAATTATAGAGTAGTCGTTTTATGCAAAAGATACTTTAAAACTTCCATATTTTGCCTAAGTTTGGACATTTCACCACGCATTCATTGCTCACATATCTCTATAAAGGTGTTTATGTCCAGATTTTGAAAAGATGCATATTTTAGTCTGTGTTTATTCCTCAAAAGGATACTATTTTATATTTATATTTTATTCTATATATGTAGTATATACAAGTAAATCTTTTTGAATNAGGTAAATATTTACTATATTTAGTGAGATGTGTTTATGCTGTTAAAAATATCCACATCATTAGCCGTCGCTGATACCTCTCAGCTTACTCAGGGTTTCCGTCCAGGGAAGTTCTCTGTCTTATGCAGCATTTCTAGTGAATTTGCTCTCTGAGCCATTTAGCCTACTAAACTCTAGAAGATATAGTAGTTCTGACTTGTTATTTTGAACTGTATTTTAAAAATTAGAACTTTCAAGTGAAACATGTTCATTTTTATTGGTTATTTATTGTATAACATTTGATGTAATATTTATAAGCTGTGAGAACTGGTGCTAAGTGTATTAGCCATTTGTTATTAAATGCCAATAAAATGTTCACCAGGGGCAAAAATGTACATTTTCCTTTCAGAAAACCAAATGTGCTTTATGAAAAAAGGCAATTATTTACTGAGCATCT
>NW_027529583.1:0-183 GCF_008692635.1 Crocuta crocuta | reverse complement strand
TAGGCATCTGGGATTTAAAATGTGCTTTATGTTTTTCATTTTTCTTCTTATGAGACCAGATTCTATTTTAAACTTGATCTTCTCTCAAATTATTTGTGTGAAGATGCTGGTGCCCAGTTGAACAGTCCTCAGGCATTTTGTTTTACAGTTTTCAGATTTAAAAATAAAGTTTAAAAACCACAG
>NW_027529582.1:0-442 GCF_008692635.1 Crocuta crocuta | reverse complement strand
CCTCTCTCTTCCTCTTCTGGAATTCCTATGATATGGATATTGTTTACTTTGACCATATGGCTGAGCTCTCGAATTCTTCCTTCCTGTTCCTGGATCAGTTTGTCTCCTTTTTTGTCAGCTTCTTGTTTTTCTATAATGGTGTCTTCTAAATCACTTATTCTCCTTTCTGCCTCTTCAATCCCTGCATTGGAGGCCTCTAATTTATTATGTATCTCATNATCTCATTTATCGCATTTTTTAATTCTTCATGCCTATTTTTATTTTCCATTCTGTCTGTAGCCATAGTTTCTTTGATGTCCCCTATGTTTTTTTCAAGCCCAGCTATTAATTTTACCATTATTATTCTAAAATCTTGTTCAGTTATGCTGCTGATATCTGTTTTGAGTAATTCATTAGGTGTCATTTCTTCCTGGAGTTTCTTTGGAGGAGAGCTCTTTCGTTT
>NW_027529581.1:56957-57295 GCF_008692635.1 Crocuta crocuta | reverse complement strand
TATGTGGAAACTAATTTGACAATAAACTATTAAAAAAAAATATAGAGAGGGCACAAAGGGAGTAACATGCTAATACCAATTCTTCTTCTTTATTATATGATTATATTAATGTTAAGTGTGCAGATTATGTAAATTTATAGGAACATAAAATGGATAAGTGGTTGCTAGGGGCTGGGAGAGTGGAGGAGAAATTTGGAGTGACTGCTAACAAGACAGAGGTTTCTTTTTTCCTGTTTTATTTATTTATTAATTAATTTATTTATTTATTTATTGGTTTCAGAATTAAAATTTAGTGATTCATTACTTACATATAACACCCAGTGCATATCACAGTAAGT
>NW_027529581.1:53274-56935 GCF_008692635.1 Crocuta crocuta | reverse complement strand
ATATATATCATATATATCTATATATATGGCATCTTCTTTATCCATTCATCAGTCAGTGGACATTTGGGTTCTATTGATAGTTTGGATATTATTGATGCTGCTATAAACATTGGGGTGCATGTGCCCCTTCGAATCAGCATTTTTGTATCCTTTGGGTAAATACCTAATAGTGCAGTTGCTGGGTTCTAGGGTAGTTCTATTTATAATCTTTTGAGGAAATTACATACTGTTTTCCAGAANTCATTTCTTGTTTATTTATGAGTATTTTGGCTGTTGAGATTTATATTTTTTTATAGATTTTGTATACTAACTTTCTACCTGACATATCATTTTCAAATATCTTTTCCAATTCTATAGGTTACCTTGAGATTTTGGTATTTGTTTCCTTCATTCTGCCAGAGCTTTTAATCTTCATGATGTCCCAATAGTTAATTTATGCTTTTGGTTCCCTTGCCTCCAGAGATGTGTCTACAAAGAAGTTGTACCAGCCAAACTCAAAGAGGTTGGAGCCTGTGTTGTCCTCTAGGAATTTGATGGTCTCCTGTCTCACATTTAGGTCTTTCTTCCCCTTTCAATTTTTCTGTATGGCAAAAGAAAGTGGTCTAGTTTAATTTTTATGCATGGTGCTGTCCAGTTTTCCCAGCATCATTTATTGAAGATGCTGTCTCTTTTCCATTGGATATTCTTTCCCATTTTGTCAAAAATGAGTTGACTATATGGTTGTGGGTCCATTATGGGTTTTTTATTTTGTTCCATTGATCTATGTGTCTGTTTTTCTGCTAATGCCATACTATCTTAATAAACACAGCTTTGTAATATAGCTTGATGTCAGGAATTATGATGCCTCCAGCTCTTTTATTTTCTTTCAAGATTGTTTTGGGGGCACCTGGGTGGCTCAGTTGGTTAAGCATCCGACTTCGGCTCAGGTCATGATCTCATGGTTCGTGGGTTCGAGCCTTGCATCGGGCTCTGTGCTGACAGCTCAGAGCCTGGAACCTGCTTCGGATTCTGTATCTTCCTCTCTCTCTGACCTTCCCTTGCTCACATTGTCTCTCTCAGAAACAGATTTTTAAAAAACATTTAAAAAAAAAGATTGTTTTAGCTATATGGTGTCTTTTGTGGTTCCATACAAATTTTAGGATTGTTGGTTTTGGCTTGGTGAGAAATTCTGGTGGTTTCTTAATATGGTAAAACATAGCAAACAGCTGGCATAAAGGTTAGCTTCATTGAGCATCTGACTCTGCCTATACTAATGAATGGGGTAGCTCAATGGTGCTTTCTGACTCTTTTGTCCCTAGAAAGTCAGTGTCACCTCTCCCATATGCACTGCAAAAAGGGGAACTGTCTCTCCCAGTGTCAAACAGGGGTCCTCAGACAACACTGTCTGCTCCAGGGCTTTTGCCTTCCTTATGGTGATAAGTGATGGTTCTAAAACTGCAGACTTATCTCCACTGTTTATAAAAAAAATCCTGATGATTATCAGCCCCTCTCATTTTCCCTGTCAATGGTTTTGGTGAAGTGTTTTTCTTGTGCAATGCCCTGTGCCTGTTTCTCTCCCTCTCTCTCTCTCTTTCTTTCCTCTCTCCATGATGAGAACCCTTCCCTTCTACAGCATCAGCATTTCTTTTCTCCCTTAAGTCTCATTTCCACACTTCCCACCTTCCATAATATGGCCTATTTTATCCCTCTAGTTGTTACGTTTGTTCTCTCAGTCTTTAGATTGATTTCCTATGTATTGAGAATGATTTGATATTTATATAGCTGTGTTCAAGGGATGAGGCAAGCTTAAGGTCCTCATAATACCATCTGATCGTAATTCTTCCAATATCAATGCTTCTTATATAGATTTCTTAACTGAAGAATTGTACTCTTTGTATAGGAGCATAGATTAATGAAACAAAATAGAGTACAGATATAAATTTAAGTATACGTGGGAGTGTGGACCTGCATTTCCAATCGGTGGGAAAGAATAGACAGTTAAATACCCTTCAACAACTGGTGATACTCACTGGGGAAAAAATAGAAGTGTATTCCTATTTCAGACTATACATAAAATATAAATTCCAGTTGGATCTTTTTTCAAGTCAAATAAAAGAAACTGAAAACAATTAAACAATTAAAGCTCAAAACTATTTGGGGAAAAACAGGAGATTTTCATTAGGATCTCAGGAAAGAATATAATTTATTTGAAAAGACACAAAGAAAATTCATTGAGAAAAGACTTTGACCACATAAAAACATAAATTACATAGGAAAAATGAAACTGAACACTTTGTTAAAAAGTCTCAAAACAGACATGGAAAAGATATTTACTACATATACAAAAGACAAATTAAAAGTATTCAGAATTTTAAACGGACTTAAGCCAAGATAAATGATGCAATGGAAAAACAAAGGATGAAATGGATGGTAAATACATAGGACAGAGAACCTGAATGACCACTGAAGGTAAAACAAAATATTAATCTGTCTAGAAGTCAGAGAATTAGAAATTAAAACAATAGTAAAATACTATGTCTCAGGCACCAAATAGGCAAAATGAAAATTGACTATTAAAAAAAAATGAAGATGTGAGAAAACGTAAACTCACACACTCTATTGGTAGGAATGTAAACTGGCAGAACTGAACATTTCTATTAAATAATGAAAACTGTCATTCTCTAAGCCTATACATTTTTACAATTATATATTTTAGAGAAACTTTTCCATTTTTGCACCAAAAATATGTACATACTGCCATTATTGTTAAAACCAAAAAGTATAATCAACCTGTGTTCTTCAGTAGGAGAATGACTAAATAAACTATGAGTATTTGTTCAATAAATTAGTATATAGCAGTTGAAAAGTGGAAAGAAATGAGAACAAAGAGGTCTGAAAACTTAATTTTTAATGTACTATTGGTTTATATAACAGTATCTGAGGAGTATAGAAGAAAATGTTCACGTTTGTTAATTCCAGCCAGGACTGGTGTGCATGGATTGTTGTTAAACTATTCAATTGTTTCCTGTATTTTTAATAATTTTAAAGGTGGCCTCAAAATAAAGAAAACAAAAAAAAGAGAAAATCATATATAATCATAAGAACCACTTGATCTCTTCCTCTTGGGCCATTTTTCCATTTACTGAAGTACTTGCCCTTCCTACTCAAACCATTTTTTACTCAGACACTTAATCCACTTGTCAGATGACCTGAATGTAAAATCTTACAGAGAGCTTTCTAATTAAACTGAGCAAAATGAGAATGAGTACCCTCTGTGTTTGATATCTTTCTGTTGTGCTGAAAACGTTTACCCTTAAAACACAGAACACAAAATATACACCAAACATTTATATACAGTGTTTTTAGGGGCGTCTGGGTGGCCCAATTGGTTAAGCATCTGACTCTTGGTTTTTGGCTTAGGTCATGATCTCATAGTGTGTGGGTTTGAGACCTTCATTTGTCTCTGTGTTGGCAGCACAGAGCCTCCTTGAGATTCTCTCTATCTCTCTCTGCCTTCTCCCCCTTCTTGTGTTCTATCTCAAATATAAATAAATAAACATTAAAACATAAATTCAATGTTTTTAATAATATAAAACCAAAAAGAAACAGGTCATACAAAAACAGTTACTTAGATTCAGTAAATAGATATTTCAGAAAATTTTAAATGAAGATTTACCAAATT
>NW_027529581.1:15984-53177 GCF_008692635.1 Crocuta crocuta | reverse complement strand
TTCTTATGCAAAAAAATATAGCTAGGAAAATTAAAGAAATCATTATAATAAAATATGTGACTATATTTGCCAAAGGAATTGTTTTTTTTATTTTGTCTAAAAAGTATTTTCCTTAGATATGTCTATATTTCATTGTACTATTCTGAACATGGATTACCATCAGCAATTTAAAAATGATTATATACACGGACATTCAAAGTTGCTTCTCAGATGCAAGTATGTTTTCAAATATCCTCTATTTTCCCCTATTTTAGAAATACCTGTAAGTATAAAAGTGTAAGTATTACCAGAACCTACATGTAGGTATATCATTTTCAGTCATCTTTTACCTTCAGGTGTACTTATGCCTCAGAAATGACAAAAAAAATATATAAACTTCACTAAAAAGTTTAGAAGGCTGAAAGAGCAGAAAATAGTTCTGCACAGAAATGCACCACAAAACTTGAATACTTAATGCTATAAAACCATATAACAAGATCTAGTATAGTGCATAAAAGATGTGGAATACCCTGCCCCTTACATGTTGGCTAAGTTTCTAAGTACAAAAGAAGCCAGAAAGCTGCTTTTCCTTAACCTGTAGTACTTCCTCAAACCTGGTCTGAGTAGTTTGAATAAATGGAAGACATTTCTCATTCTTTAAATAAAATTGCATGCATTATGTGAAAGAAAAATGTTAGATAGCAACTTAGAGAGATGTGATATTCTTGTCTTTTTTCCAAATCAAGCCATCCTGTGGAACACAGGGATATAGGCCAGACACCAAGACCAAAAATGTGTTTCCTTCAAATATTGTGTATGTGTTCAAAATGATGATGTATGCCTCTGATGGGTTTACAACCCTCTCTACTCCAGTATCAATTTTCTTCCTCCAAAATGAGAAAGAGGAATGAGTAGACATCAAGAGTAGGAATACAAGAGAAGCTGACCTTCTCCTTCCTCCTGAAAAGTAATCATGATAGGGACAGAGCCTTTAAGGAATATTTGACTAGATGCTCTATCAGCACCATTGATTCCTTTGACCTCTGTCCATGCTTTAGATCATATTCCTCCCCAGTGCTCTTTCAGGTACCCTCAATCTCATGGCTTTCTTCCCTCAGAATATGTGTGCTCATCTTTGGTTTACTAAAACAAAATAAAATGAAAACTAACTATCCCTTTAATCATTCATCTACCTTTAGCTTGTTTCTGCTCTAACTTCTTCATTCTTCCCCCTTTATTTGATAGCCAAGCTCTTTTGACAGCATACATTAGCTATCTTAAATTTATGGCTTCTGCCTCCATAGTTGCACTAAAAGAGCTTTGACAAAGGTTACCAGTAACTTCATTATTGCTAAATTAATGACCGTGCTTCAGTTCTTACCTTTTTGATCTCTATGATATGTAAGTCCCTTCTTAGTCAAATTGCTTGGCTATCATGATACTATTCTCTCCATTTATTCTTCCTGCATCTCTGGTCAATATTCCTTGATCCCCTTCATTAATAACTATTCTGCATTCCACTTTCCCCAACTAATTACAATCTGCTGATTGAAATGATGGTTTCAGGTGGGATATGGTAGAATGGAAGATAGTACTGAGACAGGATAAATGGGAATAGAAGGATGAAAGAAAAATGTGGAAGGTCCCCTTTGTATATACTACAAAGCTGCTAAAAATAAGGTGGGCTCTCTGATGTGCTGAATTCCCTTTGAGACTAGTATGTGAATAGATGCCTCAGAAACTGAAGAATCAGTTTTACCAACTGCTTTCTTATATATTCAACCATCTAACAAGTATTTGCTGATTTGCCTTTAATGTTCCAGATTTTGTACTAGACCCTAGGGATAGAATAATAATAAATAACACTACCTACCTTTCAAGAAGCATCATAAGTAAAACATTTTTAAAAGTTCAATAATAGATGTATGTCAGTCATATGATAGCTTTAAATATAGAAAGGCTTTGGGAATAAAAAAATGGTGAATTCTGCTTTGGATAGGAAATGACATAGTTAGGCTTCTCAAAAGAAGTAATTCCTTTACTGAATCATAAAAGACAATTACATCTTTGTCACTGAGAGAGTGATGGAGTAGGAGAACAAAGTCAGGCAAAGGAAGTATATGATCAAAAACACATAGGCATGGTGAATTCAGGGATCCATTTATATTAATTTATGAAAAATCAATGAGGGGAATGGAAAATCACCATTAGAATACCACAGTAATTGTTGCAGGCAAAAGATCCATGGATGGAATGTTAAACTAGTAGATGAAACAATAAGGAGAAAGAGGATATTTATAGAGCCTCAAAGTATGTAACCCCAAATATTTAAGTCCTGTAGTTTGTTTTATATATGCTTCTAAACTCTTTGATATTCCCCTTTCCAAGAGGTGGATTTTTTAATTTTCCACTTTGATAATATTTTAAATTTAAATTTTGTTTAGTATACATTGCAATATTGGTTTCAGAAGTAGAACTCAGTGATTCATCACTTGCATAAAACACCCAGCACTCATTACAACAAATGCCCTCTTTTTTTAAACAATAATTTATTGTCAAATTGGTTTGCATACAACACCCAGTGCTCATCCCAACATGTGCCCTCCTCAATGCCCATCACCACTTTCCCCTATCCCCCCCATCAACCCTCAGTTTGTTCGCATTATTTGATGGTCTTTTGTGGTATGCCTCCCTCCCTCTCTGTAACTACTTTTCCCTTCCCCTCCCCCATGGTCTTCTATTCAGCTTCTCAATATTCACATATGAGTGAAAACATATGCTATCTGTCCTTCTTTGACTGACTTATTTCACTTAGCATAATACCCTCCAGTTCCATCCAGGTTGCTGCAAATGGCCAGATCTCATTCTTTCTCATTGCCATGTAGTATTCCATTTTATATATAAACTACATCTTCATGATCTATTTGTCAGTTGATGGATATTTAGGCTCTTTCCATGATTTGGCTATTGTTGAAAGTGCTACTATGAACATTGGGGGAACACATGCCCATGTGCATCAGCATTTCTGTATCCCTCGGGTAAATTTCTAGCAGTGCTATTGATGGGTCATAGGGGAGTTCTATTGTTAGTTTCTTGAGGAACCTCCACACTGTTTTCCAGAGTAGCTGCAACAGTTTGCATTCCCACTAACCATGTAAGAGAGTGTCCGTTTCTCCTCATCCTCACCATCATCAATAGTCTCCTGATTTGTTCATTTTAGCCACTCTGACCTGCGTAAGGTGGTATCTCAGTGTGGTTTTGATTTGTATTTTCCTGATAAAGAGGGACGCTGAGCATCATTTCATGTGTCTGTTGTCCATCTGGATGTCCTCTTTGCAGAAGTGTCTGTTCATGTCTTCGGCCCATTTCTTCACTGGGTTGTTTGTTTTTCAGGTGTGGATTTTGGTGAGTTCCTTAGATTTTGGATACTAGCCCTTTATCGGATATGTCATTTACAACTATCTTTTCCCATTCTGTCGGTTGCCTTTTAATTTTGTTGATTGTTTCCTTTGGCGTGCAGAAGCTTTTTATCTGGATGAGGTCCCAATAATTCACTTTTGCTCTTTATTCCATTGTCTTTGGAGACGTGTCGAGTAAGAAATTGTTGCAGCTGAGGTCAAAGATGTTGTTTCCTCCTTTTTTCCGCTAGGGTTTTGATAGTTTCTTGTCTCACATTCGGGTCCTTTATCCATTTTGAGTTTACTTTTGTGTATGGTGTGAGAACGTGGTCTAGTTTCATTCTTCTCCATGTTGTTGTACAGTTCTCCCAGCACCATCTGGTAAAGGAGCTTCATTAGTTGGCCATACATTGGTGGGTCCAATTCTGAGTTGTCTATTCTACTCCACTAGTCTATGTGTCCGTTTCTGTGCCAATACCATACTGTCTTGAAAATTACAGCTTTGTCTTAGAGGCTGAAGTCTGAGATTGTGATGGCTCCCATTTTGGTTTTCTTCTTCAATATTACGTTGGCTCTTCGGCGTCTTTTATGGTTCCATACAAATTTTAGGATTGTTTGATCTAGCTTTGAGAAGAATACTGGTGCAATTTTGATTGGGATTACATTGAATGTGTAGATTGCTTTGGGTAGTATTGACATTATAACAATATTTATTCTTCCACTCCATGAGCATGAAACATTTTTCCATTTCTTTGTGTCTTCAATTTCGTTCATAAGTTTACTATAGTTTTCAGCATACAGATCTTCTACATCTTCGATTAGGTTTATTCCTAAGTATTTTATGGTTTTTGGTGCAATTGTGAATGGGCTCAGTTTCTTTATTTCTCTTTCTGTTGCTTCATTATTGGTGTATAAAAATGTCACTGATTTATGTATGTTGATTTTGTATCCTGCAACTTTGCTGAACTAATAGATCAGGTCTAGCAGACTTTAGGTGGAGTCTGTCGGGTTTTCCATGTAGAGTATCATGTCTTCTGTAAAAAGTGAAAGTTTGACTTCATCTTTGCCAAACAGATGCATTTTATATGATTTAGTTTTCTGATTGCTGGNAGCTTTGAGAAGAATACTGGTGCAATTTTGATTGGGATTACATTGAATGTGTAGATTGCTTTGGGTAGTATTGACATTATAACAATATTTATTCTTCCACTCCATGAGCATGAAACATTTTTCCATTTCTTTGTGTCTTCAATTTCGTTCATAAGTTTACTATAGTTTTCAGCATACAGATCTTCTACATCTTCGATTAGGTTTATTCCTAAGTATTTTATGGTTTTTGGTGCAATTGTGAATGGGCTCAGTTTCTTTATTTCTCTTTCTGTTGCTTCATTATTGGTGTATAAAAATGTCACTGATTTATGTATGTTGATTTTGTATCCTGCAACTTTGCTGAACTAATAGATCAGGTCTAGCAGACTTTAGGTGGAGTCTGTCGGGTTTTCCATGTAGAGTATCATGTCTTCTGTAAAAAGTGAAAGTTTGACTTCATCTTTGCCAAACAGATGCATTTTATATGATTTAGTTTTCTGATTGCTGGTGCTAGGACTTCCAACACTATGTTAAACAACAGTGGTGAGAGTGGACATCCCTGTTGGGTTCCTGATCTCAGGGGGAAAACTCTCAGTTTTTCCCCATTGAAAATGATATTCTCTATGGGCTTTTCATAAATGTCTTTTATGATGTTTAAGTATGTTCCATCTATCCTGACTTTCTTGACGGTTTTTATTAAGAAAGGATGCTCTATTGTGTCAAATGCTTTTTCTGCATCTATTGACGGGATCATATGGTTCTTATCTTTTCTTTTGTTAATGTGATGTATCACATTGATTGATTTGCCAATATTGAACCAGCCATGCAACCCAGGAATGAATCCCACTTGATCATGGTGAATAATTCTTTTTATATGCTGTTAAATTCGATTTGCTAGTATTTTGTTGAGGATTTTTGCGTCCATATTTTAGGGTTGGCCTGTAGTTCTTTTTTTTTTTTCTGAGTAGCCAATTCCTTCTTTAATACCCATCACCCATCTAGCCCATCTCTCACTCCCTTCTCTCCATCAATCATCAGCTTGTTCTCTATAATTAAGAAACTTTTGTTGTTTGTTTCCCTTTCTTAAATCTTATATGATTTCACTCATGTGCAATTTAATATACAAAGCAGATGAACATACGGGCGGGGGTGAGGAACAAGAGGTGAACTTCCCCTCCCCTTGAGTGATTTACCTTTAATGATAGAATATGGAAAGGAGAAACTTGGCAGGTATGACTTTAACCATGTTATCAGGGTTAACATTACCTGGTCTAAATTATGTTGATAGCTAGTCTATGGCATGACCATTATAATACTAACAGCTGACAATACTGGGTCATCATGAAATTCCAGTAACCATGCTAGTTGTTTTATGCATGCTAACTCATTTAATTCTTGTATCATCCTATAAGGTAGCCACTATCATTTGTTCTATATTTTAGACGATGGTACTGAGATACAGAGAGATGAAGTAACTTCCTCATCTCACACAGTTATTGAGTTATTAGTAAATATTTGAGCTAGGTAATGTTTATCATTGTGTTATCCCTCCTTGCATATAGAGAATATGGAAAGGGTCAGATACAAATAGCCTAGCAATTCTGAAAATGCTGTTAATGAAATATGTGTAAGCTGAAAGTGGTCCATCTAGTGTTATTCATTCTATATTTTGATCCTGTTTCACACACAAAAAAATCTTAGCTCTGTCGTGTCATCTTTATGGAGCTCAAGATTTTACTATAAGGTGTAATCAGGTACAAAAGGTCCCCTGACAGCTTTCTATTTCTAAGTGACTAATGTATTTAGCTACCACAAAACAGTTTCCACACAAAACCAGTTAGGTTAAATATTCAGGTGCCATATTAAGAACATCTTGTCTATCTCTTTACTTATTTATATTTGTATTATGTGATATACATCATTTCAGAAAAGATTGTTTTTAATTTTATTAATGTTTATTTATTTTTGAGAGAGAGCATGAGCAGGGGAGGGCAGAGAGAGAGAGAAACAGAGGATTTGAAGCAGCCTCTGTGCTGAGAGTGAAGAGCCTGATGTGGTGCTTGAGTTCACAAACTGTGAGATCACGACCTGTTTTGGGGCTCAAACTCACAAATCATGAGATCATGACCTGAGACGAAGTCAGATGCTTAACCAACTGAGTCACCCAGATGCCCCAGAAAAGATAATTTTTGTATATATTTTACCTATAATAATGATTGAAGTACAAGAAATTCACATTGTTAGTGTAAGAGCTGCTATTATTTACAGTCTGGGGACATGATAATCTTCCTTTTTACTAAAAATATAATTGAAAGCATAAATCACTCTTTAGCAGCACATGAAACAGCTGATGAAAACACCAGCAATAATACTGAGCCATAAGTTGAAGTCAGTATAGGCAAATGTGATGTTACCTCAGCATGGGTTTAATTAATTTTAAACTAATTTTAAGGGTATTTTAGTAAACAGTTATTTTAGTGAATCTAATGTGCTTCATTTTAATGTATTACTGTGATATAAAAGACTGATTAAAACAGAAAACTACTGCTGAGAAATGTATTAATGCTTTTGAAATAATTTACCTATGAAAGCATATTTTCTTAAATAAGTGGTTTATTTTTGTTTGCCTGTTTGTTTTGTTATACAATAAGAATAAAAACTTTTGTACAGTTAGGAAAATTCTTCCTTATTTCTTTAAGTTCCTTCCACATAGAACAATTTCAATTAATTCAAAAGTTACAATTTCTCACAAGTTCTACCTGCCCTCCCAAATAGTGTATTAGCAAAATCCTTATACTATCATCTACAATCAGCCAGTCCATTGTGTAGACAAACTAAATATTGTGGCCATACTTTGTTTCTAAGGATATATCCCTATCTCTACTATTAAACCATTATCTATGTATTATATATAACACTGTTATACATGTAGGTGTGTAGAAAGTGTAGGGTAGAAAGAATATTTCTTCTCCAAAATTTCAATATCTTTTTGTTTAATCATCTAAAAAATCTACAGTCTCTTTTCACTATTTTTAATGGAAACTACTTTAAACAGTGCATTCACATGGTTACTTTCATGTATTGGGATAATAGATTTTGTTGAATCCAACTTAAGATTTGACATAAATGCTGAACTAAATATCAAAGCAATAAGGTGTTCAAACCATACTAATCCACTATCTAGTACAATGATAACCTATTCAAAACAATTCAAATATGTAAAAGTCCTTCACCTATGACAGACTGTCATTCTGGCTCCTCCCTACTATGATAGTGGTAGCAGTTGAATTCTAGTTTTGGCATAAAGCTTATTTCAGCTTTTGACTTATAGCCCAGAAAATGAAGTTAAGGTTATTCTTGAATAGCTAATATGAGTTTGCAGAAGCCTCTGGAACCCTAACATGAAATATGATCTTCAGGCATTCTCCTAGCCTTAGATGCACCTCAACAGTCCAAAATCAGTTGATCACTGTGATAGGCAGAATAATGCCTCCACCTCCAAATATTCACACATCAATCTCTGGAACCTGTGAATAAGTTGCAGTATAGGTTGCAAGGAATTTTTCATATACAAATAATGTTATACATCTTAAAATAAAGAGGCTATCCTGGATTATCTCGGTGGGCCCAATACAATCACATGAGCCTTTAAAAGTGGAAGAGAAAGGCAAGACAGTCAGAAAGAGATGNTTAGCCTCTACTACAAAACTGTCATCATCAAGACAGTATGGTATTGGCACAAAAAGAGACACAGAGGCCAATGGAGTAGAATTGAGAACTCAGAATTGGATCGAAAAGTATAAANAGGGAGAGAGGCAAACCATGAGAGACTCTTGAATGCTGACAAAAACTGAGGACTGATGGATGTGGGGGGGGGGATGGGCATAGAGGAGGACACTTATGGGGATGAGCACTGAGTGTTATGTGGAAACTAATTTGACAATAAACTATTTGTAAAAAAAAAGAAAGAAAGAAAGAGATGTGATTGAAGAAGAAGCAGGAAAAATCTGATGGGCTATTGCTGCCTATAAGGATAAAGGAAAAGAGCCATGAATCAAGGAATGTTGATGGCCTCTAGAAGCTGGGAATGGTGCTTGGCTGACAGCATGAAAAGGAAGGCCTCAGTTTTAACACTTTAAGAAACAAAATTATATCAACAATCTTAGTAAACAAGGAAAATATTCTCCTCTAGAGCCTTCACAAATGAAAGGAGCCCTCCTGGTACCTTGATTTAGTCTGGTAGACCCATGTCAGATTTCTACCCACAGAACTATATAATAAATGGGTGTAACATAAAGTCATTAAATTTGTGGTAATTTATTATGACATCAATAAAAAAATGCAATCACTTTTGTTTTCTCTCTCTTTTTTTTTTTTTTTTACAAATAGTTTATTGTCAAGTTAGTTTCCATATAACACCCAGTACTCACCCCCACAAGTGCCCTCCTCCATTCCTATCACCCTCCTTCCCCCCACTCCCATCAGTCCTCAGTTTGTTCTCAGCATTCAAGAGTCTCTCATGGTTTGCCTCTCTCCCTCTCCTCCACTATTTCCCTCCTTCTTCTCCCCCACGGCTCTCCTTTAAGATCCTCCTAATCCTCCTATACGTGCAAATATATGATATTTGTCTTTCTCTGCCTGACTTATTTTGCTCAGCATAACACCTTCAAGGTCCATCCATGTTGCTACACGTGGCCAGATTTCATTCTTTCTCATTGCCATGTAGTATTCCATGGTATAGATAAACCATATCATCTTGATCCATTCGTCCGTTGATGGACACTTAGGCTTTTTCCATGTTTTGGCTATTGTTGAGAGTGCTCCTATTAACATTGGGGTACATGTGCTCCTATGCACCAGCACTCCTATATCCCTTGTGTAAATTCTTAGCAGTGCTATTGCTGGGTAATAGGGGAGTTCTACTGTTAATGTTTTGAGGAACCTCCACACTGTTTTCCAGANACACATCCCCAAAAGCACGGGAATCAAGAGCAAAAATGAACTATTGGGACCTCATCAAGATAAAATCTTCTGCACGGCAAAGGAAACAATCCATAAAACTAATAGGCAACCGACGGAATGGGAAAAGATAGTTGCAAATGACATATCAGATAAAGGGTTAATATCCAAAATCTATAAGGAACTCACCCAACTCCACACCCAAAAAACAAACAACCCAGTGAAGAAATGGGCAGAAGATATGAACAGACACTTCTCCAAAGAGGGCATCCAGATGGCCAACAGACACATGAAACGATGCTCACCAATCACTTTTGTTCTAATGTCTAGTCATTAGTCCAAATATCTTTCTTTATGGCACAGAAATACTCATTATACAATAGTGTTCAATAGAAGTTTCAAAGTGTCTCTCTTCTTTCTCCAATAATTAGAAAAAAAAATTCCACTCTCTCAGATTGGCTGAGGAAGACCAGAATAATGGTTAAAAATGGAAGAGATGGATTTTGTACTATGTAGTTACACAAAAGTTCTGCAACAAGTTGTGTATCATTATATATCAATATTAAATGAAAACCATAGAATTCTATCATATGAAATTCCTCTAGGGAGGAGAAATCATGTTTATTCAGGGAAAAAAAAAGCTTTTAATAGAAACTAAAATAGAGTTCTGCTTGACAGTTCAATAGTAATGTCATAGTAACTTCACTTTAGTAGGTAACGTTTTTCTTCAAACCATTCAAATACTTCCAATTATATACCACACAATATGAGAATTCACAACTCATTTGGTTTCACATTATAGTCTTTTTTAAATAAATAAAAAACTTGTTTGAGAATTTGGATTAAATCATTAGAGTACATGGAGTTGACATCTGTCAAAAAAGGTAGGTGTATTTATATTAAGGAAATGACATTAAATTAGAGTAAATGGTAATTGTCAAGGAAGTGAATGTAAAAAAAAATTGGTTAGGGCACAAACATAGATATTGTTTAGTTTTATGCCAATAGTTTAAGTTTTTCCAAATCACAGGGAAAAAGATTTAAGTCAATGACAAGACTCATGGAAACCATTTTAAGGGGGAAAACACATTTCATAGTCTTAATACAAAGTTAATTTTCATCCCAGATTTTTTTTCTCCAGCTTGAAAATATCAATTATTTGGGACGCCTGGTTGGCTCAGTAGGTTGGGCAGCCAACTTTGGCTCAGGTCATAATCTCACGGTTCCTGGGTTCGAGCCCCAGGTTGGACTCTGTGCTGACGGTTAGCTCAGAGCCTGGAGCCTGTTTCGGATTCTGTGTCCCCCTCTCTCTCTGACCCTCCCCTGGTCACGCTGTGTCTCTCTCTCTCAGAAATAAACAAAACATTAAAGAAAAAGAAAGAAAGAAAGAAAAGAAAATGTCACTTATTTGATCAACAGTTTCATGAAAATCCGAAGTGATGAAATTTCTCACTGGCAATATTTCTATCTAGCCTTTATTTGAACAGGGATTATTTTAATATGACTTCTTTCCAAGGCCATACCAGGCCAGAGGTAAGTTTATGTATAAGTTCATGTAACACAAAAATGACAATGTGGAATAAAAATAAAAATTCTCTGAATCTCCTTTTTGCCCTGTATTTCCCCTCTTCCATGGGAGTTCTTGTTCATTAACTAAATAAAGCTGGGGCAACATAGAGAGTTTGTCACCTGTGATGTGTTCTCATGGTTTGCTTATGGCCTTCATCATTTTTGCTTTTTCTTCTTTCTTGGTCAGGGTCAGATATGTTCAGATATCTCTAGTCGCTGATGATGGGGTTTTTCGTGGAGTGATGGTGGGTTCCAGAGCTAATGGACAAGAAAAAATTCTTCAGTGCAAAAGTCTTTGATGTAGCTAGGTGGTTTTTATTAAAGCATGGAACAGGACCCTTGGACAGGAAGAGCTGTCCCAGAACTTTGAGGATTTACTGATTATATACCTGGGAGTTGGGAGAGGTAAAGTCAAGGGGAAGGTTTTGAAGGGATTTTCATATGCTAAAGAAGACTCAGAAGATGCTGGATGCCTAGCTATTGTCATACTAATGTTGTTTTTCCCTCTAGAAAAGTATTAACATTTAGACAGTAGGGAGTTCCTGGAGAAGTGTTATACTCTGCCTGTTTCAAGTGTTTTGACAATGGGCTGCAGGATATAAGGACATTTATTTTATCTGCCATTTCCTTCTGTTGCAGGATTTTTTTTACCACAATACCTGGGATTCATTGTTTTGCCTCTTCAAAGAATGAAGAGGTGTACACAAAATCAGCAGCAGGCAAATATTTATTAGAATATAAGATTAGAAAGTAGAAAAACTCTCTTTACAGAGAGGGGACATTCTAAGGCAAATGCCCACTGACTATAGGCAACCGTCCTTGTTTTATAAGGTTCTGGTTGTCCTACCTCTTTCCTTCCTCCTTGTTTCTTCTCAGGTTTTATCCTTATTTGCTGGATAACTCTAAGTGCTGGGTTGTCCATTCCTGACTGGTTTGTTTCCATCGTATGAGGGGTGGTCTATGGCCATAGCAGTTCTTTGTGAGTCATAGGTTTTATGGTCTATTTATTATTAGTCAAATCTTTTGTAAAATTCCTAAAGGGAACCTGAGACGGAGTCACCTGAGGGGGTTTGCTCTGGTCAGATGCTCCCAACAGAGTTACAAAATATGTCTTTCCCCACCCAGGGACCTCAGGTTCTAATCCTTTCTTTCTCTGCCTATTTTATCTTTTTTTTTTTTTTCATATCATACTTTCTCCTTTGTTTCCCACAACACTGTGGAGGGGAGGGTGATGTTGGGGCTCCAGGAAACTGAGGCTTTAGGTTTCTGGAGATTAGGTTACTGGTACGATTGCTACTTTCTTGTAATTTACTAAGGTAGGTAAACTGATGGAGACTCAAGTCCTGCATGACAGTGATCTCTATCAGTTAACCATTTGTTTTCCCTTTTCCTTTGTGGGCACACAGGAGTGCCTGTAGAATGTCATACATATTCCACCTGAGGGGGGGGGCGGTGTTTGCAGATTGTCATCTTACCTTATGCTCTCTCATTAACTGATAATGAAAATAAAGGCATAGTTTTGCCAGTGATGCCCAATGAAGGCATACTTACTTCAGCTCTCTACTATTGGGTAGAGATTAGTAGGATCAGTGTCATTGAATAGATATTGTCAGTTGACCTATGAGCTAAACTTAGGCTAGGTTCTTTACCACTGTCTTTTGAATATGGATTTACTTGTCTTTCCCACTCTCAGAGGCTGTTCCAAGGACATAGCCTTGAGACAATGATATGGTATTGAAAACAGTATATGTGACTGAACTCAGTTAAGGTCTGTATAAACTTTTAAGATTTAGTGGGTGGATGAAGGAATCCATTCATCTTACTGCCACCCAAGACAAGCCTCAGATATAAATTCTCTTTGATTATTAAAACTGCTACCTACCAATCTGGAGTGACCTGCTTCTTTTTTTTTGTCTCTCCCTGACCTTTGTATATGGGGGCTGTTTTTAGATTTCACCTAGGAAGCTCCAGAGAGGGTTATGAACCAAAAATGTGGCCATAGGAAAGAGATCACAGAGGCTGTTAAAGTGATAGGGAAAAATCTGTTATAAGAAGGCCAACAGGACTGATAAGGAAATACCTGTCCCTGATCAAAGACTCCACCTTCCTTTCTTCTTCCCACCCTGCTTGTCGCATGCATTAATGAGGAATGAGGAAGTAACAGGCTATAAATTATTCCCTCTGCTGATGCTTTGAGCCCAGACCCTGGAGAATGATCTCCTCTGAGCCCACCCATGTAAAATAAACTTCCTCCTTTCAAGATCTCTGAGTGCTGTTTGGTTCTTCCACCTGGTGATCCAGACCAGATTCCGCAACAAGAAAGCTGGCTCTAATTTAAGCCTCACCTTAATGCTTAACTTTTCTACTAAAATACACTAAAGAGAGAAAAAAGGGTAATAAAACCCTCTAAGCTAGTCTGCTATAATACATTCCTTGAAGTCAAAGTTTTAACAATGTATAAACATTTTATGCTTTATTCCATTATAAATCTTCATTTCTGTTAATATAAAGTAATATTTTCAACCACTCACAATCAAGTAAATTTGATGACCTGAGAATATAACAGAAATGTGAAAATATAAACAGGTTTAATGATTTTTTATCAAGTTTATTTTTTTAAGATAAAAAATTGTTATTTATTTGACAGAAAACTTTTGAATTAAACAAATAATGGCAATAATCAATACTTATGATGAGGAAGCATAAGGCAAGCTGACACTTTGCAAACATCCCCACCCAGGTGGGATATGTGTGGCATTCCTCAGGTATTCCTGGCTGCCTTAAAGCTAAGAGAAGCAGAAAACAAATCGTTAACTGATTTGAGATCACAGTCATGCAGGACATGAATCTCCACAAGTTTACAAATCTCTTGGCAAATTACAAGAAAAAGGCAATCTTATCAATAGCCTAATATTCAGAAACCCATAGACTCAGTTTCCTGGAGGCCCAACATCACCCTCCCTCCATAGTGATGTGGGGAAGAAAGGCAAGAAGGAAACAGGAAACCAAATTAAATTTCCTTATAACTTGGAGCCCACTGACAAATACTTGAGGTAAATAAAGAGTATAACATTTCTCCAGGAACCCCCTAGTGTCTTCACGTTAATGCCTTACTGAAGGGAAAATAACCTTAGCTTGAAAATAGCAAGGCATTTTATGAGTCCCTTTAGTATATGAAATTTCTTCTGGCGGTCTCTCTTTGGCCTTTATCTCCCCCAACTCCATAGTATATAACTAGTCACTTTTTATAACCCCAGTGCTTCTCTTCTTGCCCTGGAGTTCTATTCCTGTGTTTTAATAAAATAACCTCTTTGCACCAAAGACTTCCCAAGAATTTTTTCTTGGCCATCAGCTCTGGACCCCACCACTCCAAAACCATATTACTTACATGAATTAAAAATATTTTCACTGAGAGGAGGGGCAAGATGGCGGAGAAGTAAGGAGCTCCGTACTTACACTCGCGCCCATGCTTCACACGGAAAAGATCTGAAGCCATAGGAAACCTCATGAAACACAAGAGATTGGGAGAAAAAGGGTGCAGAATCCACTGAGAAAGCCTTCTAATGTTAGTGCCAACTGGGGAAGATAAAATCGGGCCGGGATCAGAGACTCCAGGGTCAGAGACGATCCCCCTCTGCGGGGAGTGAAAGGGGAAAAAGAGAGAGTCAGAACCAGAAAAACCTCCACTCGGGACATAGAAAGACCTTGCGCACAAAATACCTGCACACCAGGTCCCCACGCTCCAACTCGCCACGGAGGGGCTGCGCTCGTGGACTGCTGCTTTGTGCTGGTTCCTGGCTGGCTGGGAGAAGCTGTGCGCCTGCCGCCATTGCCCTCCTGGTGGGCTTGGACCCCTGGAGGAGCCGTGTGCAGGCACTGGGTGTCCACGCTCCTGGCTGGTTGGAACTCTAGAGGGAAGGCAAAGAGCTAAAAACTGGGAGATTTGCCCGCGAGTTCGTGTTTTGGGTTAAGAGACACAGCGGGCTCAGTGTGCCCGGCAGGCAAGCCCCATGCCCCGCCCAGGCTCCCCAGCCAGACCCGAAGGAGAAGGGAGCAGAGGCCTCTGGCTCCACCCCCAGAGCTAGACAGGAGGCTTGGAAATGCCCTGAGGGGATTGCCAGGGGATTGCCTGCAGCAATTTCAGCTGGGCACTTGGACTGGGATTTGGAGGCTGGGACTGGTCTGGGTTGAAGAACACAACAAACTTTGTCTGCCCCCCTGGCCCTGGGAGCTTACACGCCCAAAAAGGCCAGGTGGAGCGCTTGATTCAAGAAGGGACTGGAGCTCCAACAATCTCCTCCCTACAACCAACAAGGCAGAACTCCATCCTGAGCAGTGGATCACACCACACCCATCCCTCCTTGAGAGCTGCCTCCTCCTTTTTTTTTCTTTTCTTTTTTTTCTTTTTTTCCCCAGAACACTGACCTGATTAACTCTGGTCACAGGCTTCCTTAAACAATCAGATTTAGTCCATTCTGTAGATGTAAATTCTACACCTACCAACATTTTCATTTCTTTCTCTCNTTATTTTGTTATAATTTATTCCTACTACACATGAAGTGGTGTAATGCTATTTGCAAGTGGACTTGGGTAAGTTGTAAATGTATATTGCAAGTTTTAGAGCAATCACAAAAATGATAAAAATAAAAAGTATATCCAATATGCTAAAAACTTGAATCATATAAAAGGCTCAATTGAAATCATAAATGACAGAAAAAAGAGTAGAATACAAAATTTCCATTAAAAAGGCAAAAAATAGAAAAATATAACATATATGGTAGCTATCTATCCAACTATATCAATATTCACTTTGAACTTAATAATTTAAATGCACAAATTAAAATACAGAGATTGTCTGAGTGGATCAAAACCCAAGATCTAACTATATGTTGCTTAGAAGAAACCCACATTAAAGATGAATATGCATATAGGGACACCTGGGTGTCTTAGTTGGTTGAACGTCAACTTTGTCCCAGGTAATGATCTCATGGTTCATGGGTTCCAGTGCCAGGTCAGACTCTGCACTGACAGTATGGAGCCTCTTAGGGATTCTCTGTCTTCTCTCCCCTCTTTCTGATCCTCTCCCACTTGCACTCTCTCTTTCTCTCCCAAATAAATAAACAGAAACTTTAAAAATAAACAAAAGTACACATATAGATTAAAAGTAAATAAATGGACAAAAATATACCATGCAAACATCAATGAAAGGAAAATAAGATTAACTATATTAGTTAACAATTAATGATTTTAATTTCAGACAAAGAAGACTACATGTATACACCAGCAAGAGTGCATCAAGCTATGTGATCTAAAAGCTGGAAGAATTTCAAAGAGAAATAGGTAAAACTACTATCATAGTTGGAGACTTCAACACACATTTGTCAGAAATGAACAGACCTGACAGGTAGATAATAAGTAAAGGTGGAGATGAATTCAACAATGCATTAATCAACTGGATATAATTGACATCTATGTACCACTTCATTCAACAACAACAGATAAAGATCTAGGCTTACACAGAGGATTCTCCAAGATAGTCCATATTCTGGGCTATAAAACACAGCTTAACAAAATTAAAATAATAGTATAAAGGTCTGTCCTCAGACAATAATAGAATTAAATTAGAAATTGATAACAGAAAAATTGCTGAAAAATCCTGAAATACATGAAGATTAAACATCATATTTTAAATAAAAATGAGGCCAAAGAATAAACCTGAAGTTTAATTAGAAAATATTTTGAAATAAACATTAAAACGTAACTTATCAAAATTTATGGGATGCAGCAAAATCAGTTCTTAGAGGAAAATTTATAGCTTTTAACGCATATATTAGAAAGGAAGAAAGGCTTAAAATCACGATTCTTAGTTTCTACCTTAGGAAACTAAAAAAGAAAAAAGAAAGAAAAAAGAACAGCAAATTAAATTCAAAGTAGGTAAAGGAAAAAAGAATAAAACTTAGAGCAGAAGTCAGTAATACTGAAAGAAAGAAATCAATAATGAAAATCAATAAAGCTGAAAGCTGTTGTTTTGAAAACAATAATCTATTGTTATGCTCATTCCTTAGCATAAGAACGGAAGGACCTGTTGAGGGCAGCTAACTTAGATGTTGTTTTTTGCTATGCTTTAACATAAACTCCAAGCCCCTGCATTTGTGCAACTGCCCTTCATGAACTAAGCAGCACAACCACAGCACTGCGAGACCCTCCCCCAGAGGGAGGATCAACACGGGTCCACACAGCACCACATCACTAAAAATTGGAGTTTTGAAACACAACCAGCATACCTGAGTTAAAACACAGAGGCACTGCACTGCTGAGAGGGCAGACAGCTCAGACACAGACAGGGTGTAGTCAGAGACGTGAGGGATGCCTAAGACACATGAAGGGAAATTGTTCCATTTTTTGGTGAGGATTCCCTGAACAGCACTGAACACAGATACACTTCTCCTGAGAAAAGAGAGTGGGTTGGTGTCATTTCCCTCTCTCCCCATCAGCACAGACTGACTTCAGTGAGCAGCAAAACACCTACAGCAGAGGCGTTGGCCACTTACACCAAGCCTATCCCCCTGCACCATTCATGCACATCTTTATTAGGGCAAGATGGCCTGAGAACAAACACAGCAGGCCCCTTCCTTGAAGATAGCACAAACCCTTTGCAGGAACCAAGTCTACGGATCATAGAGTGATACAGCTCTAGGGTAAATAGGATCTAGCCTCTTTTAACAAGCAAACCAAAGTACACCTAGTTAAAACTTGCCACTGAGTGGATAAGGTCCAAATGCTCCCAACTGTAGGCAAGTAGAAACTCCATAGAGTACTGACCTGAGGGAAAGAGCAGTCAAAATACAACTGCAGAATGCATGCCCTAAAACACTTCCAGAAGCACAAAGCTCTTTACAGTCTATGACATCTTCTTAATATAGCCATTACTCTCAAAAGCAGGAAACATAAAGAGCTTTCTTAACACACAGAAGACAGAGACCTAGACAAAATGCCAAGATGAAAGAATTCATCCCAAACAAATAACAAGAAAAGGTCATGGCCAGGGATCTAATTAAAACAGATATAAGTAATTAGCTTGATCCAGAATTTAAATAATAATCATAAGGCTAGTAGCTTGGATTGATAAAAGCATAGAAGACACCAGAAAGTCCCTTATTGCAGATATGAAATACCTGACTAGTGGTCAGGCTGAAAAAAATANGGCCACCATATGGAAGGAAGAAAGGAACTATTCAGTGATATAGAAGAAACAATTGTGGAAAATAATGAATCTGAAAAGATGAGAGAAAAGAAAATACTGGATCCTAAAAATAGACTTAGGGACCTCAGTTGACTTAGTGAGTCTATAAAGCATAGTAACATTCTTACCATAGGAGAAGAAGACGAAGACGAAGAGAAGAAGAAGAAGAAGAAGAAGAAGAAGAAGAAGAAGAAGAAGAAGAAGAAGAAGAAGAAGAAGAAGAAGAAAAGGAAAAGAGGGAAGAAAGTTTATTTAAGCAAATTATAGCTGAAAACTTCCCTAATCTGGGGAAGGAAACAGGCATCCAAATCCAGGAAACACAGAGAACTCCCATCAAAATAAACAAAAGCAGGCCACTACCAAGACATACCATAGTAAATTAGAAAAATACACACATAGGAAAGAATCCTGAAAGGAGTGAGGGAAAAGAAATCCATAAATTACAAGAGAAAACAAATAAGTTTAGTAGAAGATCTCTCCACAGAAAAATGGCATCCCAGAAAGAAATGGCATAATATATTCAACGTGCTGAATGGGAAAAATATGCAGCCAAGAAGAAAATTTTANAGAAAGGAGTTTGTAGCCACTAAACCAGCCCTGAAAAAAATATTGAAGAGGACTCTTTGAGTGGGAAATTAAGACCAAAAGCTATAAAGACTGGTAAGGAACAGAGGAAATCTCCAGAAACACCAACTTCACAGGTGATACAGCGGCACAAAATTCATATCTGTCAATAATTATTTAGAATGTAAATGGACTATGGGCACCTGAATGGCCCAGTCGGTTAACCTTCCGACTTTGGCTCAGGTCATGATCTCCCAGTTCTTAGGTTCCAGTCCCGAGTCGGGCTCTGTGCTGTCATTTGGAGCTTGCTTCAGATTCTGTGTCTCCCTCTCTCTCTGTGCTTCCCCTGCTCTCACTCTGTCTCTCTTCCTCTCAAAAATAAATAAACATAGGGAAGCTTGGGTGGCTCAGTCAGTTAAGCGTCTGACTTCAGCTCAGGTCATGATCTCCTGGTTTGTGGGTTTGAGCCCTGTGTCATGCTTTGTGTTGACAAACTCAGGATTTGTGTCTCCCTCTCTCTCTGCCCCTCTCCCGCTTGTACTCTGTCTCTCTCAAAAATAAACATTAAAAATTTAAATAAATAAATGAACATTAAAAAAAGCATGTAAATGGACTAAATCCCCTATCAAAACAAAGGGTATAAGAATAGATTAAAAGAATAAGACCTATCTATCTGGTGCCAAGGGACTCATTTTAGAACTAAAGACATCTAAAGACTGAAAATGGGGAAATGAGGAACCATCTATTATGCTAATTAACATCAAAAGAAAGCTGGAGCAGTCATATTTATGTCCAACAAACTATATTTTAAACCACANCAACCATAAAGAAACTCATTGATAATAATACAATAATAGTAGGGCACTATTTATAGCAATGGACAAATCATCTAAGCAGAAAACCCACAAAGACATAATGGCTTTGAATGACACACCAGATGAACTTAATGGATATATTCAGAACATTCGATCTCAAAGCATAAGAATACACATTTTTAAAGTGCAAATGACACATTCTTCAGAATACATCACCTACCAGGTCACAAATCAGGCCTCAACAAACACAAAATGACTGAGATCTTACCACGCAACTTTTCTGACCATAACACTATGAAACATGAAGTCATCTGCAAGAAAAACTTTGGAAAGACCACCAATATATAGAGATTAAAAACATCCTACTAGAGGATGAATGGGTTATCTAGGAAATTAAATAAGAAATTAATTTAAAAAATACAATACATGGAAGCAAATTAAAATGAAAGCACGACAGTCCAAAAACTTTGAGATGTAGCAAAGGCAGTCATAAGAGGGAATTATATAGGAGTACAGTCTTACCTCAAGAAGGGAGAAAAGTCTCAGATACACAACCTAACCTTACATCTAAAGGAGCTACAACAAACAACATCAAATAAAGTCTAAAACCAGCAGAAGAGAAACAATAAAGATAAGAGCAGAAATAAATGATATAGAAACAAACTAAAAACAATAGAAGAGATCAATAAAACTAGGAACTGGTCCTTTAAAAGACTTAATAAAAATTTTTTAACCCCCAGACAGACAAAAAAGAAAAGAGAAAGGACCCAAATAAACAAATTCATGAATGTAAGAGGAGAGATTACAACCAACACTACAGAAATTGTAAGGGAATATTATGAAAAAATTACATGTTGACAAACTGGGCAACTTGGAAGAAATGGATACATTCCTAGAAACATAAACTACAAAAACTGGAACAGTAAGAAATAGCAAACTTGAGCAGATCCATAACCAGCAAAGAAATTGAATCAGTAATAAAAAAATGTCCCAACAAACAAAATTCCAAAGCCAGGTGGCTTCAAGGAATTATACCAAACATTTAAAGAACAGTTAATACCTATTGTTCTCAAACTTTTCCAAGCAATAGAAATGGAATGAAAACTTCCGAACTTCTTCTACAAGGCCAGCATTACCTTGATTCCAAAATCAGACAAAGATCCCACTAAACAGGAGATTATTGGCCAATAACCCTCATAAGCACAGATGCAAAAACTCTCAACAAGATAGTAGCAAATTGAATCCAACAGTACATAAAAGGAATGGTTCACCAAGATCAAGTGAGATTTATTCCTGAGCTTCAGGTGTGTTTCAATATTCACAAATCAATCAATGTGATACAGCACAGTAACAAAAGAAAGAATAGGAATTATATGATCCTCTCAAAGTATACAGAAAAAGCATTTGATGAAATACAGCATCCATTCTTGATTAAAAAAAAACCTCAACAAAGTATGTATATATGGAACATAACTCAACACTGTAAAAGCCATATATGAAAGGCAGACATTTAAAATAATAATCAATGTAGAAAAGTGAGATCTTTTCCTCTATAGTCAAGAACAAGACTGGGACGCCTGGGTGGCTCAGTTGGTTAAGCGTCCTACTTTGGCTCATGTCATGATCTCATGGTTCATGGGTTTGAGCCCCGCATCGGGTTCTGTGCTGGCATCTCAGAGCCTGGAGCCTGTTTCAGATTCTGTGTCTCCCTCTCTCTCTGCCCCTCCCCCGCTCATGCTCTGTCTCTGTGTCAAAAATAAATATTGTAAAAATGTTTATACTACCCAAAGCTATCTACATATTTAATGTAATCATTATCAAAATGATAAACTATTTTAAAAATGTTTTAAAAAGAACAAGACAGGGATGTTCCATCTCGTCATTGCTATTTAACATATTACTGGATGTTCTAGCCTCAACAATCAGCCAACAGAAAGAAATGAATGGCATTCATATTGGCAAGCAAGAAATCAAGCATTCACTATTTGCAGATGAAATGATATATCTATTATGAAGCAGCAGAAAGCTATATGAAGGAATCAATCCCAGTTATAATTGCATCAAAAACCATAAGATACTGGGAATAAAACTAACCAAATAAGTAAAAGATCTATACTTTGAAAACTTTAGAAAACTTATGAAAAGAATTATGGACGTGACACAAATAGAAAAATATTCCATATTAATGGATTACAAGAACAAATATTGTAAAAATGTTTATACTGCCCAAAGCTATCTAAATATTTAATGTAATCATTATCAAAATACCACCAGGATTTTTCAGAGTTAGAGCAAACAATTCTTTTTTTTTTTTTACAAATAGTTTATTATCATATTAGTTTCCACATAACACCCAGTGCTCATCCCCACAAGTGTCCTCCTCCATGCCCATCTCCCCTCCCCCCCACATCCATCAGTCCTCAGTTTTTGTCAGCATTCAAGAGTGTCTCATGGTTTGCCTCTCTCCCTTTCCCCCACCATTTCCCCCCTTCTTCTCCCCCTTGGTCCTCAGTTAAGTTCCTCCTAATCCTCCTATACGTGCAAACATATNAGAGTGCTGCTATGAACACTGGGGTACATGTGCTCCTATGCATCAGCATTTCTGTATCCCTTGGGTAAATTCCTAGCAGTGCTATTGCTGGGTCATAGGCGAGTTCTATTGTTAGTTTCCTGAGGAACCTCCACACTGTTAACAACAAAAGAAACAATAGATTTTGGTGAGTATGTAGAAAAAGGGTAAGTCTCTTACACTGTTCGCGGGAATCCCAATAGGTACAGCCACCTGGAAAATAGTATGNTTTGGAGGGGCACATGCACCCCAATATTTATAGAATCAAAAATAACCAAACTATGGAAAGAGCCCAAATGTCCATCAACTAATGAATGGATAAAGAAGGTGTGATATATATATATATACATATATATATATATGTATATGTATACATATACATACCATGGAAAATTTCACCAAATACAAAAATGCTAATTCAAAAGTATACATCCATCCCAATGTTTATGGCAATATTATCTACAATAGCCAGACTATGGAAACATCCCAAATGTCAATTGACTGATGAATGGATAAAGGAGCAATGTAATATATATATATTCCATTATATATATTATTCAGTCATCAAAAAATGATATCTTGCCTCTTGCAGCAATGTGGATGGAGCTAGAGTGTAATGTGCTAAGTGAAATATGTCAGTCAGAGAAAGACAAAGACCATATGATTTACTTATATGTGGAATTTAAGAAATAAAGAGTTAGGGACACCTGTGTGGCTCTGTCCGGTGAGTGTCCAACTTCAGCTCATGATCTCATGATTAGTGAATTTGAGCCCCACATTGTGCTTGCTGCTGTCAGTCTGTCAGCACAGAGCCCACTTCTGATCTTCTGTCCCCCTCTCTCTGCCTCTACCTTGCTTGCACTCTCAAAAATAAACAAACATTTAAAAAGAATAAACATCCCCACCAACAGAGTAGGATNTGTTGCTGTCCAGTTCTCCCAGCACCGTCTGGTAAAGAGGCTGTCTTTTTTTCCATTGGATACTCTTTCCTGCTTTGTCAAAGATTAGTTGACCATACATTCCTGGGACCAATTCTGAGTTCTCTATTCTATTCCATTGGTCTATGGGTCTGTTTTTGTTCCAATGTCATAGTGTCTTGATGATTACAGCTTTGTCATAGAGGCTAAAGTGTAGGATTGTGATTTCTCCCATTTTGGTTTTCTTCTTCAGTACTATTTTGGATATTTGGGGTCTTTCGTGGTTCCATACAAATTTGAGGATAGTTTGTTCTAGTTTTGAGAAGAATGCTGGTGTGATTTTGATTGGGATTGCATTGAATATGTAGACTGCTTTGGGTAGTAATGACATTTTAACTATATTTATTCTTATGAACCTTGAGCATGGAATGTTTTTCCATTTCTTTGTGTCTTCTTCAATTTCCTTCATAAGTTTTCTATAGTTTTCAGCATAGAGATCTCCTTTATCTTTGGTTAGGTTTATTCCTAGGTATTTTATTTTTATTTATTTTTTGTGTGTGTGCAGTTGTGAATGGGATCAGTTTCTTGATTTCTCTTTCTGTTGCTTCATTATTGGTATATAGAAGTGCAACGGATTTCTGGGGCGCCCGGGCGGCTTAGTTGGCTGAGCGTCCGACTTTCGCTCAGGTCATGATCTCGCCGTTCGTAGGTTCGAGCCCCGCGTCGGGCTCTGTGCTGACTGCCAGCTTGGAGTCTGGAGCCTGTTTCAGTCTGTGACTCCCTCTCTCTCTGACCCTCCCCTGCTCACGTTGTCTCTCTCTCCTAGAAATAAATAAAACATTAAAAAAAATTATAAAAAAAAAGAAGTACAACGGATTTCTTTACATTGATTTTGTATCCTGCAACATTGCTGAATTCATGGATCATTTCTAGTAGGCTTCTGATGGAGTCTGTCGGGTTTTGTATGTAGAGTATCATGTTGTCTGCGAAATGTGAAAGTTTGATTTCTTCTTTACCAATTCTGAAGCTTTTTATTTCCTTTTGTTGTCTGATTGCTGATGTTAGGACTTCCAGCACTATGTTAAACAGTAGTGGTGAGAGTGGACATCCCTGTTGCGTTCCTGATTTCAGGGGGAAAGTTCTCAGTTTTTCTCCATTGAGGATGATGTTAGTGTCTATTATTTAAATGTTTGTTAATGTTTTCCTGTGAAGCTATCTGGCCCAGGACCTTTGTGGGTTGGAAGTTTTTTTGATTACTGATTCAATATTGTTGTTATTAATTGATTTGTTCAAATTTTCTATTTTTCTTTCCTGGGAAAGCTATATGTTTCTAAGATTTTCTCCATTTCTTCTAGGTTGTCGAATTCATTAGCAAATAACCTTTCATAATACTCCTTTATATTATTTTTAAAAATTTATTTAGTTTGATAGAGCGTGCACAAGTGGGGAAGGCAAGAGAGAGAGGAAGAGAGAGAGAATCCCAAGCAGGTTCCACACTGTCAGAACAGAGCTCTATCTGGGGCTCAAACTCAAAAACCGCAAGATAATGACCTGAAATGCAATCAAGTCAGATGTTTGACTGGGCCATCCAGGCGCTCCACCATAATATCCTTTTTTAGTTCTTTGTATTTCTGTCATGTCATTTGTTATATCACCTCATTTTATGATGTTGTTTATTTGAGTCTTCTCTCTCTCTTTATGAATCCGAGNGTGGTTTTTTTTTTTTTTTTTTGGTCTCTATTTCATTTGTTTGTATTCTAATCTCTATTATTTCCTTTCTACTATTTTGTTGGGGTTTTGTTTTTCTGCTTTTCTAGCTCTCTTAGATATAAATTAACTTTCTTACTAGATTTTTCTTGATTCTTGAAGTAAGCCTGTAATTCTATAATCCTCCCTTTTAGAACTTCTTTTGCAGCATCATTTTTATTTGTCTATATGTATGCTTTGTTTTTTTCCCTTTTTATTTCTTGGTTGATAGATTCAGTGTTTAGTATCATACTCTTTAGCCTCCATGTGTTCCTTTTTCTTTCCTGATTTTTTTCTTGTGACTGATTTTTAGTTTTACAATGCTGTGGTTGTAAAAAAAATGTATGATCTCAACTTTCTTGAATTTATTGAGATTTACTTTGTGGCTTAATATTTATTGTATTATTTTTTTTAAGTTTATTTATTTGATATAGAGAGAGTGCATGAGTGAGGAGGGGCAGAGAGAGAAGGAGAGACAGAATCCCAAGCAGGCTTCATGCTGTTAGCATGGAGACCAATGTGGGGCTCAATCCAATGAACCATGAGCTCATGACCGGAGCTGAAATCCACAGTCAGATGCTTAAGCAACTGAACCACACAGGCATCCCTATATTAATCTATTTTAAAGAAAGTTGCATGTACACTTGAAAAGAATGTGTATTTCACTGTTTTCAGATGGAATGCTCTGAGTATAACTTTTATGTCTGTCTGGTCCAGTATGTCATTCAAAACCATTGTTTTGCTATTGTTTTTCTGTCTAGATGATCTATTCATTCATGTAAGTGGACATTAAAATCCCCTACTATTACTGTATTACTTTTCTATTTCTTCTTTTGTATCCGTTAATAGTTGCTTACGTATTTAGATTCCTCCATGTTGGGTGCATAAATATCTACAATTGTATCTTCTTGTTGGATTGTTCCCTTTATCATTATATATTGTGTTTATCTGTCTCTTGTTACAATCTTCGTTTTAAAGTCTATTTTGTCCAATATAATTATTGCTACTTCACCTTTTTTTTGACTTCCATTTCCATGATAAATATTTCTCCATTCTTTCACTTTCAATCTATATGTGTGATTAAGTCTCCTGTAGATAGTATATTGCTGGGTTTTACTATTTTATCCATTAAGTCACCTTATGTACTTGGATTGAAACCCTTAGTCCATTTATATTTAAAGTGATTATCAGTAAGGATATACTTACTGCTCTTTTTGTTATTTCTTTTTGTAGTTCTTCTCTGTTTCTATCTTCTCTTTTTCTTTGTGGTTTGGCTGCTTGTGTTAGTGATATGCTTGAATTCCTTTCAATTACTTTTTGTGTGTATGCATTGTAATTTTTTTGATTTGTAGGTACCATTAAGTTTATATATAACAGTTTATTCATATTACAGTATATATGAAGTTGCTGGTCCCTTAAATTTGATCCCATTCTAAAAACACTAAATTTTTACTCTCCCCATGTTTTATGTATATGATGTCATATTTAAATTTTTTATTATGTGCCTTCTTGACCTATTTTTATAGATATAATTGATTTTAATATTTTTGTACTTTAGCATCCATACTGCTGTACAAGTGATTAATCATTTTTTTCCCGTCATTCAGCTTTATTTTAAGTGCTGGTATTTAGTTCCCCAAGAGCTGCAGGAGTGATAGTCGACCACCTGACTGAGGCCCCTTGGGGACTCAATTTTTTAATTATATTTGTATTTCACTGTGAATCTATTCTTTTCCTTTCATACTTTTATTACTCCTGATTATGGCTTTTTTTTTTCCCCATTCAAGGAACTCCCTTTAACATTTATTGTAATTCTGTATTTGTGATTAACTCCTTTAACTTTTGAACTTTTGCTTATCTGGGAAATTATTTATGTCTTGTATGCTGAATGATAATCTTCTCAGTATGATATCCTTGGTTGCAAGGTTGTGTTTTTTTTTCTCTCCATTCAATACTTTGAATATATCTTCCTCTACCATCTGGACTGCAACATTTTCTTTGAAAAATGAGTTGATAGCATTATGGGGTTTCCTTTTAGGTAACTGTTTTCTTTTTTCTTGCTGCCTTTAAATTTCTTTATTTAATCACTACTATTTTTGCCATTTTAATTATTGTGTGATTTGGTGTGGACCTCCAAGTGTTGATTTTGTTGGGGATTCTCTATGCTTCCTCAATCTGGAATTCTGTTTCCTTCCTCAAAGAAGTTTCAAGCTATTATTTCTTCAAATTAATTCCCTGCCTCCTTTTCTCTCCTCTTCTGGGATCTCTATAATGCAAATGTTATTATGCTTGATCATGTCATTTAGTTACCTTAACTTATCTCATTTCTTATCATTCTTTTTGCTGTTCAGCTTGGTTGCTTTCCATTACTCTGTCTTACAATNCTACTGATTCCCTCCCATTTATTTTTAATTTCAGTTATTGTGCTTTTCATCTCTGATTGTTTTTTTAATATATTCTATCTCTTTGTTGAAGATCTCACTGAGATCCTGATTACTACAAGTGATAAATTTGAATTCTTGGGGTGCCTTGGTGGCTCACTTGGTTAGGCGTCCGACTTCATTTGGCTCAGGTCATGATCTTGTGGTCTTTGAGTTCGAGCCACACATCCGGCTCTGTGCTGACAGCTCAGAGCCTGGAGCCTGCTTTGGATTCTGTGTCCTTTCTCTCTCTCTCTCTGCCCCCTCCCAATGGTGCTCTGTCTCACTCTGTCTTGTTCTGTTTCTTGAAAATAAATGATAAAAAATTTCAAAAATTTTTTTGAATTCTTTATCAGATATATTGCTTATCTCAATTTCATTGAGTGTGTGTGTGTGTGTGTGTGTGTGTCCAGTTTTTTCATTTGGGACATATCCATCTGTATCCCTCTGTCTCATTTTGTCTAAATTTCTGTGTTTGTTTCTATATATTAAGAAAGTCAGCTACTTATCCCGATCCTGATATAGTGGCTTTATGAAGAAGAGGTCTTGTGGTGCTCTGTAGTGTAATATCCCTTTTTCATAAGGACTAGACATTTCAGATTTATCTCCTATGTGGGTTGTTATTCACCCTACTATTGTGTCTGAGCTGTGTTTGCCTTCAATTTAGTTGGCTGTAATCGTTCACACTGCACGTTGTATGAAAGATTTGATCCTTGGATTGTGAAGGATCCTGTGGTTGGATTGTGTCAGCAGTCAGATCAGCTGCTTGTTTTCAGGCTTTCTGCTGAGGATGCATTTGCACCAAACTGCACAAAGTTTTTCCTGTGTTTTTGTTTGTAGGAGGTTTTTGTTGGTGATCAAGGCCAGTTGTCAGATAAAATAACCTGGTCCTAGTTTCTCTACTGGGGCTTCAGATGCATTGATTGTGAGGGCACCCTCTCTGCACTGCCAGTTATAAGTTTTAGCTGCTGGAACTTTGAGTGCACTGGTGTGTGTGGTTAATTTACTCTTTCCTCAGGTCAGAAGTCACTTTAGAGTGGTGGTGGTCCCTGTTGGGGCTTCTTCAAAATTGTGCTGTAGCAAGAGCCACATTGGAGGGCATCAGCCAAAATGCAGCAAACTAGCTGAGGTGGACCTACAGGAAAATCCCTGGGAAGAACATGAGGTACTAGCAAGGTAAATGGATACTGTTCATGCTACTTCCTCCATGAGTCTGGCTATCTAGGCTTGAGGAAAAGGAGGGAAATGGAGCTTGCCAACTTTTTTGTTCTTGTAGTCTTTTAAAGATCCTTGTTTCTCCAATGTACAGTCTGAGATTAGTAAATAAGTATTCATGTATACTCCAGGCATTTTTCAGACTGTTGCTTTTATACTGTATCTCTTTATTTTATTGAGTCTGTTTCATAGTGAGGACTCAATTTTATATTACCTTCTGACTCTTCATAGAGCTATGCCTATTGATATTTTCTCTAAATTTTATTTAAATACAAGTTAGTCAACATAAAGTGTAATATTTATGTGATTATTTATAATTTAGTGATTCATTACTTACAACATCTAGTGCTCATCACAAGCGCCTTCCTTAATACCTATCACCTATTTACCCCACCCATAGCCATTTTCACTTTCGCTCACATAGCCATCAGTTTTTTTTCTCTATAGTTAAGAGTCTGTTTCCTGGTTTGACTGTCTTTTAGTCCCTTCATGTTCATTTGTTTAGTTTCTTAAATTCCACATATGGGGGAGAAGCCAAGATGGTGGAACAACATGGAAGTTTTTGTGTCTCTTGTCACTGAAATGCAGCCAGATCAACACTAATCCATTTTGCATACCTAGAAAACTGATCTGAGGATAAACACAACAATCTGCATAACCTGAACCACAGAACTCAGTAAGTACACAGTGTGGAGAGGTGAACTGGGGGAGAGAGAAGCCACAGAGGGCAGGGAGTTGTTTTGACTTGTGGAGAGAGGACAGAGACAGAGTGAGAGTACGGGAAAAGCAGTTCCCCCAATAAGCAATTGGAGAGAAAGTGGATAAGTACAAACTGCCATAGGAACTGAAGAAAAAAAGGGGAAGAAAAGATAAAGAAGAGGATTAAAATTCCACCAAGACTATAAACAGTGGGAGGACAGAGTCTGAGGCTCCACAGCTCAATACTTGGTGGTGCTCTTGCCGGAAGGGTGAATCCCCAAGAGAAGAGAGTGAGGTCCAAGGGGTCCACGGGCCACACAGGGAGTGGCAGTTGCCCTGCGGGGAGGACTTTTTGTAGAGGCTGTGTGAAAACCCCACAGGGAAAGGTCCCAGCAGACCCTGGAGAGCAACCACATTCAGTGGTGTTGGAACAAATAAATTAAGGGGGAAGCCCAGCACTAGATGTGTGTTGTGATTTTCCATCAACCCTGAAGCACTGCTGCTACAAGATCTCCTGAACTTTTTCTGGGGTGGGCGGGAACCCAGTCACAGTCTCTAGGCACTGGCAGCAGTATGATCTCAGGAACATTCCTGGGGACAGGCTGGCACCCGGCCATTGTTCAGAGAGACCCTCCCCCAGAGGATCTGAGTGGGTAAAAGCCACAGTACCTCAGAAAGAAGGGGTTGGAGAGAGGGGCCAACATGGCAAAGAAGTAGGGGGATCTGACTCTCAAACAAAGCGATGTTGAAGCCAAAGGATTTTGAAACCCAAGAGTCCAGAAAGAAAAGAGGCAGAGTTGCTTGCACGGACCCACCAGGACAACCTGATGGGCCATAGGTGGGGCTCTTCAGGGAACAGACAGTGCAACAACAGTGGGGGCAGTAACTGCCTACACCAAACCATGCCCTTCTACACCTGGTAACTGCATACCTACTAGAGTGGGTTTGACGCTGATGAACCAGAAAGCCGCTCCTCCAGACAAGCACTGTTGCACTGTCTGGTTTAATTCTCAGATATGTCTTATTATAGAGATATATTCTTCCTTCCTTTTCATCTTCTTATCTCTTCCTTCCTCTAATCTGGTTACTCTGGTTGCTGGTCTAAGGAGACATATTTAATCCATTCTCTTGATACCTGTTCTACACCTCCTTTCTTTTTTTCCTTTCTCTCTCTCTCTCTAGATTAAGCCATATGGTTTCTCTGTCTGGGCAATTTTATCATACCTCCATTTTACCCACTTCCTTCTTGATTTTCCTTTCTCTCTCTCTCTGGAGTAAGCCCTACAGTTTCTTTGATCGATTTTATTTTCTATTCTTTTCCCCCTCCCACTTCTTTATTTTTGTTTCTTTTTCTCTGGATTAAGACATATAGTTTCTCTGCCTGGACAACTTTGTCTTCTTTTCTTTTCCCCTGCCTCCTTCTTTATTTTATTTTCTCTCTGGATTAGGCTTGTAGTTTTTCTGCCTGGTCAATTTTTTTTCCCCCACACCTGTCACTTCTTTCTTTGTATGGGATAAGACCTCTTACATCAGCACTGCCTTCATCCTGTTGCTTACTTACAGCGGGAGGTTCTGTTGTGTGTGTGTGTGTGTATGTGTGTGTATGGTGTGTGTGTGTTTGTTTTCTGTTGGTTTGTCTATTTGTTTTCATTTCCAGGGCTGCTTCAATGAAGAAAATAAAGAACACCAGGTGGAGGGTCCAAAACATCACTACGAGTAAGGAGATAAAGTAACCAAAGTCACCACAACAGAGAGGAAATAACACTCCAAAAAACAATGCCTGAAAGGCCAGACCCTGGAGAGTGTTTGCCCGCTCTTTAATATAGTAGTGCATGCAGGAGTAGGGGACATAACAAACTTTTAAAACCCATAAAGGACAGAAAAATAGCCAAAATGATGAAACAAAAGAAATCTTCTCAAAAGAAAATCCAGGAATAAATGACAACTAAAGAAGTGATCAAAACAGATATGAACAATATAACTGAACAAGAATTATAGTAATAGTCATAAGATTAATTGCTGGGCTTGAAAAAAGCATAGAAGACAACAGAGAATCTATTGCTGTAGAGATAAGGAACTGAAAAATAGTCATGATGAGGGGCGCCTGGGTGGCTTAGTCGGTTAAACGTCCGACTTTTGCTTAGGTCATGATCTCGCGGTTCGTGAGTTCGAGCCCCGCGTCGGGCTCTGCGCTGACTGCCAGCTCAGAGCCTGGAGCCTGTTTCAGTCTGTGACTCCCTCTCTCTTTGACCCTCCCCTGCTCGCGCTGTCTCTCTCTCTCCTAGAAATAAATAAAACATTTTAAAAAAAAATAGTCATGATGAATAAAAAATGGTGTAAATGGGGTGCAAAATATACTAGAGGTGATGACAGTGAGAATTGAAGAGACAGAGTGTAGAACAGGTGAAATAGAAGATACAATTATGGGAAAAGATTTTTTTATTAGAAAAAGAGAGATAAAAACTTCTGGATCACAAGGGGAGAATTAAAAAACTAAGTGATTCAACGAACTGGAACAATATCTGTATTGTAGCAGTTCTAGAAGAAGAAGAAGAGAGAAAGGGGCCAAAGGTATACTTGAACGAATCATAGATGAGACTTCCCAAATCTGGCAAAGGAAAGAGACATTGAATTTCAGGAGGCACAGAGAACTCCCTTTAGAGGTAACTTGATTCAATCTTCTGCATGGCATATTGTGAAACTGTAAAATACAAAGATAAAGAGATAATTCTGAAAGCAGCTAGGGATAAACAGGACTTAATCTACAAGGGTAGACACATAAAGGTAGTAGCAGACTTATCTACTGAAATTTGGCAGGCTAGAAAAGAGTGGCAAGAAATTTTCAATGTGATGAACAGGTAAAATATGCAGCCGAGAATCCTTTATCCAGTAAAGTTGTCATTCAGACTAGACGGAGAGATAAAAGTTTTCCCAAGCAAACAAAAACTGAAGAAATCCATTACCACTAAACCAGCCCTACAACAGATCCTAAGGGGAAACACTATGAGGGAAATGTTGCAAAGATCATACAGGGCGAGAGGCATCACTAAGCATGAAACATACAAATAACACAATGACTCTAAACCCATGTCTTTCAATAATAACACTGAGTGTAAATGGACTAGATGTTGTAATCAAAAGACATAGAGTATCAGAATGGATAAAAAAAACCAAAACACCAAGATGCATCTGTCTGCTGTGTACAAGAGATCCATTTTAGACCTGAGGTCATCTTCATATTGAAAGTGAGGGGATGGAGAACCATCTATCATGCTACTGAAAGTCAAAAGAAAGCTGGGGTAGCCATCAGACACAGCAGATTTTAAACTAAAGGCTATAACAAGAAAAGAAGCAGGACATTATATCATAATTACAGGATCTATCCATCAAGAAGAAGTAACAATTTTAAAGAATTCAGGAGCAGCCAAATATATAAAACAATTAATCACAAACATAAGCAATCTCACAGGTAAGAATGTGGAAATTCCAGGGGACTTTAATACTACACTTACAACAATGGACAGATCATGTAGACAGAGCATCAATAAAGAAACAATGGCCCTGAATAACAGATATATTTAGAACTTTTCGTCCTAAAGCAGCAGAATATACATTCTTCTCAAGTGCACATGAAACATTCTTCAAGATAGATCACACACTGGGTCAAAAAACAGTCCTCAATAAATATAAAATAATTGAGATCATACTGTGCACAAATTCAGGTCACAATGCTATGAAACTTGAAATCAACCACAGGAAAAGTTTGGAAAGCCTCCAAATGCGTGAAGGTTAAAGAACATCTTACTAAGGAATGAATTGGTCAATGAGGCAATTAAAAAAGAAATTAAAGAATATATGGAAACAAATGAAAAGGAAAATATAGCAATCCAAACCCTTTGGGATACAGCAAGGGCAGTCTTAAGAAGAAAATACATTGGAATCCAAGCCTATCTCAAGAAACAAGAAAAATCCCAAATACAAAATCTAACAGCACACCTAAGAACTAGAGGTAGTACAGCAAAGACACCCCAAACCCAGCAGAAGAGAAATAATAAATATTAGAACAGAAAGAAACAATATAGAATCTAAAAAAAAAAAGTAGAAGAGATCAATGAAATGAAGAGTTGGTTTTCTGAAAATAAATAAAATAAAATGAACAAAAATGATATTCCCCTAGCCAGTCTTCTGAAAAAGAAAAGGGAGAGGACCCACATAGATAAAATCACGAATGAATATGGACTTATCACAACCCATTCCTAAGAAATACAAGTAATTATCAAGGAGTACTATGAAAAATTATATACCAACGAACAGGACAACCTGGAAGAGATGGACAAATTCTTAAACACTCATACACTACCAAAACTCAAATGGGAAGAAATAGAAAATTTGACCAGACCTATAATTAGTGAAGAAATTGAATCAGTTATCAAAAATCTCCCAACCTGGACCAGGTTGGAGTCCTGGACCAGATGACTTCCCTGGGTAATTCTACCAGACATTTAAAGCAGAGTTAATACCCTTTCTTTTCAAGCTGTTGCAAAAAATAGAAATGGAAGGAAAACTTCTGGACTCATTCTATGAAACCAACATTAATACCTTGAGTCACAAACCAGACAGAGACATCACCAAAAAGGAGAATAACAGGCCAAACTTTTGTTGAACAAGGATGCAAAAAAATCGCAACATGATACTAGCGAGTCAAATTCAATAGCATATAAAAAGACTTATTCACCATGATCAAGTAGGATTCATTCCTGGAGAGCAGGGCTGGTTCAATATTCACAAATCAATGTGACACATCACCTTAATAAAAGAAAGGATTAGAACAATATGATCTTGTCAATAGATGCAGAACAAAGCCTTTGACAAAATACAGCATCCTTTAATAAAAAAAAAAAAAACCCTCAAGAAAGTCGGGATAGAAGGAACATACTTAAACATGGTAAAAGCCATTAATGAAAAGCCCACATCTAATATCATCTTCAATGGGAAAAACTGAGAGCTTTCTTGCTGAGATCAGGAATACAACAGGGATGTCCACTCTCACGACTACTGTTTAACATAGTGTTGGAAGTCATAGCCTCAGCAATCAGACAACAAAATGAAATAAAAGGCATAAAAATTGGCAAAGAAGAAGTCAAACTTTCACTTTTCACAGACAACATGATACTATACATGGAAAACATTAAAGACTTCACCAAAAGACTCCTAGAACTGATACATGAATTCAGCGATGTCACAGGGTAAAAAATCAATGTACAGAAATCGTTTGCATTTTATATACTACTAATTATATATATAATTATATATATATTAGCCCATTCATCAGTTGATGATGGACATTTGGGCTCTTTCCTAATTTGGCTATTGTTGATAATGCTGCTATTAACATTGGAGGCCATGTATCCATTTGAATCAATGTTTATAGCAGCACTATCAGCAGTAGCCAAATTATGGAAGGAACCTGAATATCCATTGACTGATGAATGCATAAAGAATGTGTGTGTGTGTGTGTGTGTGTGTGTGTGTGTGTATAAAACACGGAATATTACTCAGTGATCAAAAAGAATGAAATTTGCCATTTGCAACAATGTGGATAAAACTAGAGTGTATTATGCAAAGCAAAGTGAGTCTGTCAGAGAAAGATAAATATCATGTGATCTCACTCATATGTGGAATATAAGAAACAAAACAGATTAACATAAAGGAGGGGAAAGAAAAATTAGATAAAAACAGAGAGGGAGGTAAACTGTAAGAGACTCTTAAATACAAAGAACAAACAGTGTTGCTAAAGAGGTGTTGCATGGGGGGATGGGCTAAATTGGTGACAGGCATTAAGGAGGGCAGTTGTTGGGATGAACACTGGGCATTTTATGTAAGTTATGAATCACTAAATTCTACTCCTGAAACCATTATTACACTATATGTTAGCTAACTTGGATTTAAATAAAATTCAAAAAATTCCAATTTGCATTTTATAGAAAGCATTAAGGATGATTCTTAATTAGGCTTAAATACTATCCAGCCTAGCATTCTACCTGTACATGTAATAGCAAAAACTGTATTTGAAAGGCCATAGTTGGCCTCATGATTTCATCTCTAGTGGGTTCTGCCACTAAATGTTACCTTTCCTTTAAATTTCATCTTGGTTTTCTTATTTATGATTTTTGAAGTCTTTTAATGTTTATTTATTTACTTTGAGAGAAAGAGGGAGCATGCTCAAGTGGGGAGGGACAGAAAAATTATGAGAGAGAGAATTCCAAGCAGGCTATGCACTAGTGCAGAGCCGATATGGGACTCAATCCCATGACTGATGAGATCATGACTGGAGCTAAAATCAAAGAGTAGGGCACTTCATTTACTGCCCCTCCCACATGCTCTGAAGTTTGAAATCTTTTCAGACTATATTTTACGGTATACCAAATTTTGAGGTTCCAAAACCACTAAGTAATCATCTATAACTACTTTTTTTTGTGTGTGTGTGTGTTTTTTCAGGTAGAAGTTTCCTTTTTTTTTATAACTACTTTTTATATTGACTATAATTAAATTATATACCTTCTTATATGAAAGACCACATTCTTTTCCAGTAACTTCTTTTACACTTGCTCTAAAGTATGTGACCATTTTCTAACATTCTAAGAGTTAGTGTCTAAATCCATGCTTATCTTACTCTTAGTGTCCTTATTTTAGCATAATGAACTAAAATAAAGCCAAAGGTCTGGTACACATTTTTAACAACAAACAAATACATAAAAGAAGCAGCATTTTTCAGAAAAAAATGATACAAGTGTCTAGGTCCTTGAAATATGACAAAATATACACGTAATGGGTAAAATAAATCAACTATAAGTGTATAAGGAACTCATTNGATAGAGGAGCGCTGATGCATTGGGGCACATGTACCCCAATGTTCATAGCAGCATTCTCAACAACAGCCAGTTAAAGAAGGACCATTTTCATTTTGCAGGGATTATGGAAGACCAAATCTGAAAATAATTTCCAGTAGCAAAAGTTTGTTTACTTCTTCGGGTTTTTCAGTTTTGCTCAGCAAGGCCTCAATCTACCCGGTGAAAGTATCAACAAACACTAATAGTAATACAAAACCTTTGCAAGGAGGCATCTGTGTGAAATAAAGCTGCCAGTCCTCTCCTGGATATGATCCTTGCTTTTGGACTAGTTTTAAAAGTTGGGGCAGCGGGTGGCACCTGGTGGCTCAGTTGGTTAAGCATCTGACTTTGGCTCAGGTCATTCGACTCAGTTCATGATCTTGCAGTTCGTGAGTTCAAGCCCCGTGTCAAGCCCCGCGTCATGCTCTGTGCTGACAGCTCAGAGCTGGGGCCTTCTTCAGATTCTGTGTCTCCCTCTTCTCTCTCTGCCCCTCCCCTGCTCTCTCTCTCTAGCTCTCTCAAAAATAAATATCACAAAAAATTTAAAAGGGGGGCACAGACTGTGCCCTCTTGATTTACCTGTGTGCAAACAATACAGGATTGGCAGACCTGTTTTATCATAGCTATTAAATTCTTTCCATCAAACACATTACTGATTAAACATCTTAGAACATCTTTGCCCAAATGGGTACCTTGATGTAAATTCTGCATTACTTTCCATTGATTATTTTTGGATATAAAGATTTTTCCCTCATTATTAACAAACCAGTCCTGTGTATTTTTAGTGTAGCCTAGTTCCTGGGATATGTGCATTTCTTGGTCTGAATAGACTGGAGCTATGGATTCCATTGGTGTTAAGACTGGTATTAGGCTTTGTATCTATTTATTTTGTGCTGCCAATTTGGCTGCATGGTCTGCTAAGTTTTTTCCTTTAGATTCTACAGTCATATCTTTCTGATGCCCTTTGGGGTGAATCATGGCTACTTCCTTAAGTAGGTGCCTCAAGAGGAGCAAGAATTTCAGGCCCATATTTTGTTTGGGAGTTATGGCTTGATAAAAGTCCACTTCCCTTTCAAATTGCTTCATGGGCATGTAGCACCAGAAAGGCATTTTGGGAATCA
>NW_027529581.1:7274-15881 GCF_008692635.1 Crocuta crocuta | reverse complement strand
TCACCGATTGAAGAGCACAAGTAAGACTTTTGAGCAGAAGAATTGGTTGGAAGTGCTTTTGCCTCAATGGTCTTAATTAAACTAACTATAGCCTGCTTCCACTTCAGCATCAGCTGTACTTTAGCATCAGCTGGGTATAGCATATACAGCTTTTATTTCTCCTTTATCCACGAGTAACTACCCTCAGTAAACCAATTGTCATCTGCAATTTTAGTAAGGAACCTTTGAATCTGGCCTGCCAGAATAAACAAGATCAGTAATTTCTGAGCAATAGTGCTCTGTCCTAGAAGTATGAAATTCAGGTCCAGGCATAAAGGTAGCTGTGTTTAGAGTCTGTCATGTTTTAAGTGTTATTTCAGGCATGTCTAAAAGCACAGCCTGGTATTTAGCTAGTAAGCCTCCCATCATCCATTGGTGACCCTTGGTTTCTAAGACACTCTAGACTTGATGTGGAGGCCTCACTGCCAGAGTCTGTCCCATGCTAAGTTTTGAGGCCTCTTCTACCAGGAGGGCTGTTGCAGCCACTGCTCAAAGACACACCACCCACCCTTGGGTTACATTACCAAGTGACTTCTAAAAGTAGCCTGCTGGTCTTATTTCATTTCCTAATTTCTGAGTACAACCCCCCAAGGTTTGTCCTTGTTTCTCTGGTACATATAAAGTAAAAGATTTTTCTAAGTTTGGTAAAGTCAAAACTGGGGCTGATGAAAGCCTAGCCTTTAATGTTTGAAAAGCTGTTTGCTGAGTTTTAGTCTAGGGTAAACGTTCCTCATCAGGGCCTTTAACTTAGTTATACAACGGTTTGGCTAAGTCCCCAAATCCAGGATCCACAGATGGCAAAAGCCTGCCATACCTAGGAAAGTGCAGAGTTGTGGTTTTGTAGTTGGGGGTCCAAGATCCATTATAGCTTTTTTTCCTGTCAATAAATAGAGTACGGTGATCCGGTGTTAGCTCATATCCCAAGTATTGTACCTTTCGTATAGATATTTGCACTTTTTTTTTCAGAGACAGGATACCCTCTGTCTGTCAGGAAATTAACTAAAGTTATATAAATGTTATCAGGCATTTCTTTTGTGGGACTACAGACCCAGCTGCCTCATCAGGATGCTCCCTATGTAGAACACCCCAGAACACTTTTGCCTGTGCCAACCACAGCTTCAGTTACCTGTCCAGGACACCCACTATATTGAACACCTTGCAACACCCTGGTTTGCACCCACTTCAGTTTCAACTGTCTTGCAAGGACACCTTTGCACAGGGAGCCAAGAGACTACATTGTCCCATGCCCACTTTAGATTTAGCGTCCTGCTAGGGTGCCCCCTGCACAGATTTCCTCAAAACCCCCTGGTCTGTACCCCACTTTGGCTCCAGCCACCCTTTTAGGGTACCTTCTGTGTGGAGAGTCTTGGAACACCCCAGTTTATATCCACTTTATCTGCACCTATCCCACTAAGGTGCCCTTTGTGTGTAGAGCCCTGGGACACTTCAGCTGGCTCTTATTTCAGCTGCAGTTCTCCAGGTAGGGCACTCTGATTAGAGAGCAGGGACCTCCTGGCCTGCATATCACCTCAGCTCTAGCCACCCCACCAGGGCTCTCTGGCTCTCCCTGCATGGAATGCCTTGGGACACCCTGGCTTGTACCAACCTCAGCTTCAGCTATCCTACCAGGGTGCCCTCAGCACATAGAACCCCAGGATACCCCAGCCTGCTTCCACTTCAGCATCAGCTGTACTGACAGGTTGATCAATTTGTGGAAAAGCCGCAGGATCCCCCAGCTTGCACCCACATTAAATCCAGATGCTGCCAAGATGCCCTCTGTGTGAAGAGACCAAGAACCTCCCAATCTGCATACCACCTTAGCTCCAGTCATTCTGACAGGGCATTCCTCTCCAGGAGTACCCCAAGATCCACCAGTTTGCACTCAGTTCATCTAAAGTTGTTCTGGAAGGGTGCCTTCATAATGAAGAACCATAAGACCCATTAGGTTACACTTACTTTAATTTCAACTATCCTACCAGGGTGCCTGCTGTATAGAAAACACAGAGACTTCTCATCCCACTCCATGCCTTAGCTCCGGCATCCTTGCCAGGGCACCTTCTCCAATTATACCCCCTTGTTAGCCCAGCTTACACACACTCCAGCTTTAACTGTCCTGTCAGGCCATCCATATAATGTGTGTAGATCTCAGGGACCACATCAATCTATGATCACTTAAGTTTTAGCTCTCTTTCCAAGGTCCCCACTGTGTGGAAAGCCCCAGGACACCCATCTCATGACATCCGCAGCTCCAACCAGTCAGCAAAAGTCACCAAGCACACAGAGTCTGCACAGGGGATGACCATACACAAAACCATTCATTCAAGTTTAAAAGAGGTAGCTGTTTCACCTAATCCATAGAAACAAACACAGAAAAATAAAGCAAAATTAGAAGACAAAGGAATATGCACCAAAAAATGATAATTTCTCAAAAAAACATTAAATGAAATAGAGATAAGAAATATGCCTGATAAATAATTTAAAGTAATGATTGTAATTAGGCTCATCAGGCTGGAGAAAACACATGAACTCAGTGAAGAGTCAATAAAGAGATAGGGAATATATTGGTTGTGTTTCTATACACTAATAAAGTATCAGAAAGTGAAATTAAGAAAAGAATTCTATTTACAACTGCACCAAAATGAATCAAATATTTTATCGAGTATTTGGGATAAACTTTATTCCAGGAATAAACTTTATCAAGGAGGTGAAAGACCTGTATTCTCAAAACTATAAAACACTAATGAAAGGAACAAAAGACAACATAAACAAATGGAAAAATATTCAATGCTTATGTATTATAATAATATTGTTAAAATGTCCATACTACCCAAAGCAATCTACAGATTCAAAGATTTCCCTGTTAAATACCAATAGCAGNGAACTATCTTGGGAAAGAAGAACAAAGCTGGAGGTTTCCTGGTTTCAAGATACACCATAAAGCTGTAGTAACCAAAACAGTATGGTACTTGCACAAAAATAGACACATAGATCAATAAAACAGAATAGAGTCCCCACAAAAACAAACACATATATGGTTAATTAATCTATGACAAAGGACATAGACCATACAATACAGAAAATATAGTCTTTTCAATAAATAATGCTGATAAAACCAGGGTGCTACGTGCAAAATAGTTAAACCGGACCACTTTGTAACACCATACACAAAAACAATCCCCAAATGGATTAAATATTTAAATGTGAGACCTGAAACCATAAAAAATTATAGAAAAAAACACAGGTAGTGATTCATTTTGCATTAACCACAGCAACATTTTTTTAGATGTGTCTCCTAAGACAAAGGGAAACAAAAGCAAAAGTAAACTATAAGATTTATATCAAAATAAAAATCATTTTTGCAGTGAAGGAAACCATCAACAAAAGGCAATCTACTGAATGATATTTATGAATTATGTATTCAATAAGGAGTTAATATCCAAACTATATAAAGACTATTACACAACTCATCACTAAAAACCAGACAACTTGATTTAAAAATGTGCAGATGACCTGGATAGACATTTTTTTTCCAAAGAAGGCATATATATGGATAACAGACACGTGAAAAGATGCTCAACATGTCTAATTATCATGGAAGTGCAAATAAAAACCACAATGAGACATCACATTACACTTGTCAGAGTAACAAAAAAAAAAAAAAAAAAACAGAAAAAAAGGAAAGAAAAACCAAGTGTTGGTGAGGTCATAGAGAAATAGGATATCCTGATGCACTATTGCTGGGAATGTAAATGGGTACAACCACTCTGAAAAACAGTATGGAGTTTCCTAAAAAAGTTACAAAAAGAAATACTGTATGATCCAGTAATTTCATTACTAAGTAAAAATCCAACAAACATAAAAACACTAGTTCAAAAACATATATATATGCTCTCCTATCCTTATTTCAGCATTATTTACATTAGTCAAGATACAGCAGCCACCTTAGTGTCTTTCAATAGACAAATGGATAACATAAACAAGAAAAATGATCTTGTCATTTGGCAACATTGATGGACATAGACGGTATTATGCTAAGCAAAGTAAGACTGAGAAAGATAAGCACCACATGATGTCATTCATATCTGGACTCTAAAAAACAAAACAAATAAACAAACAAAAGGTAGAATCAGGACTATAAATACAGAAAACTGATGGTTACCAGAGGTAAGGGGAGATGGACAAAAGGGGTGAGGGGGAGTGGGAGTGCAGACTTCCAGTTATGAAATCATTCATGGAATAAAAGATGCAACATAGGGAATGTAATCAATGATACTGAAATAGTGTTGTATGGTGACAGATGGTAACTTATACTTGTGAACATAGTATATAGAGAAGTTGGAGCACTATATTGTACACCTGAAACTAATGTAACATTATGTCAACTCTACTCAAATTTTAAAAAAATGTTTAAAATATAAATTTATATTTTATCCTGAGGACAATAAAGANATAACATATTTTATATTTAATTTAATATGTATGTATACATATATATGTATATAACTACTATTTTCTCTACATTTGTGTCCCTTCCAAATTCATATGTTGACATTCATGTGTTGAAATCATCCCAAGACAATAGTATTAGAGTTAAGGCTATCGGGAGTGCTTAGGTCATGAGAGTGAAGCCCTCATGAATGGGGTGAATGTCTTTCTAAAAGATGCTTCAGTGAACTCTAGTCTCTTTCATCATATAAGGACACAAGGTGCTGTCTATGCGTCAAGAGGTGAGCCCGCATAAGAATGTGCTCAAATTGAAACCTATTGGACTTCCAGCATCCAGAACTGTGAAAAATAAATTTGTTTAAGCCCTCCAAAAAACAAAACACAATAAAAATAAAACTAAAAAAATAAAAAAGTATCCTCTAAAAACAACTATACTGTAACTAACACCTGAAAATTACCATGTAGAATTTTTATGTCTTTACTGAATACTCATTGCTAGTATGCCAAATACGAGTGAGTCCTTATCTTTAACATGTTTATGAATTCATTGTATTTTGACTCTTATGTTTACCCCCTTGCAGAAATTAGCTACTCCTTAAGATTGTCAATCTAGTATACAAAGGAAAACATAAAGTTGAGATTTTCACAAATACTCAAACATTAAAATGACACCAGTGCTGTTGCAGTCATCTTTTATAGAGCCTTTCTTTTCCATTATTCATGGTGATCAACAAGGAAAATTAGAGAGAGGGAGAAAGATTGGTGCTGTGATATTTGCAGCAACCTTGGGACCAAAAAGTCTGATTAAAAAAGTCAAAGCAAGGCTTCTGAAGATGTGTCAGTACTGTGTCTAGTCTCAGGTATATTGGTCTGATTGTCTGAAGCCTTTAAACCTAGGAGATAGTAGAAGTAAAGAAGATATCTTCACTTTAACGTTAATCATGATGACAAGTCCATCTGGAAACACTGAAATATCTAGCAGAATTGAGTCCCAATAGCTGGTAATGTTACTCATGAACCCCCAAGAAAGAAAAATGTCTCTATAAAAGATAAAATATAGGTTAGTTGGAGGAGCATAAATGGATCTACCACTGTAGACAAGGGACTAACTACTTGAGAATTTTAGGGACATTGGATATCATGGATTGGACTCTTCCTGCTTCTGTAGCTCCAATTCTGCAGCCCTTTGCACAGCTGCATCAACCAGCAACTGGAAGCTGCTGAAGTCATTGTACTCCTCTGTTAACACAGGTTTGGGAGATGACATAAACACAGGCTTTCCAGTAGATATCTTGACCTGTTTTTTTGGCTGGGTCTTTGAGGTGAGTTCCTGATCTATAGACAACTCTGGATCCAGCCGCTTCTCCTCTGACTGCTGGCCCATTAAAGGGAAGCTCAGGGGCAGGAACTGCATCTTGTCTGGATCTCTGGGGCCTGACCTGGCCTGTATAGATGAATCTGTGCTCCGTTTATGGGTCACATCAACAGCCTTGCCTTTTTGGTGGTACATGGTGATCTGATTGGGGTCATTTCCATCCCGTTGAAGCATTTCTGGGAGAACACGTCTACGGGCATTGATAAACCAGTTAGAGACCTGCAGGAAAGACAAGTTAGTCTGTTCAGACAGCATTCGCTTCTCTGCTTCTGAAGGGTAGGCCTTAAAACGGTGTTCATACAGCCAGTCACGGAGAATCTTCACTGACTCAGTTGGCAAGTACCCTTTCCGCTTCCTCTTGCCCTCTAGTGAGGCAAGAACTTTATCTGCACCAGTGTCACTATTCAATATGATTGAGGTGGCTTGAGCCAGGCTTTGGTTCTCTGCTGGGCTTTCTTCAGTGACTTCCATGTTCATGAGTCCTGTCTTCACTCTTTTGGGAATCAGGAATGGCTGAGTTAGGACTAATGAGGGTCTGGGAGAACCAGTGAAGAAGGCATAGACAGGTCTCTAAGGGGAAGTCTCACCTTTCACTTCCCGAGCAGGTAAACAGTGCTGGTAACTGCTTTGAGCCAGTGGGCTTTGTGATGTCACATCCTTTCTGTCCTGTGTGCTGCCCCTCCCCCCTGTTTCCCGATTCCCCCTTTCCTTGCTTTTTTTCCCCCATAGATTCAAATTCATTTGTTTTTACCTCATCAATTTAACACTCTCCAGACTTTTATTTCTCTTCTGCTATCTCCAGTTTCTGCTAACTAATGAATTCTAATTCTATTGGTTACATCTGGCTTATGCATAGGTTCCTCATTTTCTTCTTCCTTTCTGACTTCACTCTGATATTGTTATTCCTTTTATTCCTTATAATTGCATTATTGGCTCATCTACACATGTCAGAAACAACCTATCTATTAAATATTAACCTCAATAAAAGGAGTGTAAGTAATGTACACTGACTCCTCCCTTCCATATTTAAAACTAATTTAAGAGTAATTTTTAACTAGACAGTTAGTTTTGAAACCCTGTCCTTTCAATTTTTCTTTATGGCATTGAAAGGTATAGGTTTGACATGACTTCACTATGCCACCAGGATCCTTATGCCTGCACTTTGGGCTTTGAAATCCAGTTGTGATAATTCTCTTCGAAGCTTCAGTCAGAATTCAGGGTCTTTCAAAAACACGGAACAATATAGGATTCAAGAAATAATGGTGATCACAGACTTCGATTATTTAAATCATTCTTGATAGTTTAAGTACATAGACATTAGCCTTGAACCAGATGCCAATAATCTGTAACTTGTACGTTTTAATTTCAGATAGCTGAAAACAAGTGTTCTTTCAAGATTACTATGATCCATTTAGAAGACAATCATGGACTCTGACTTCTTACAGACACTGTATTATGGTATTACTGATTTCTAATTTCATAGGATTTTCAGAGGAAAATCCAGGTCATCATATTAAGCATCATATATTATCTACAATTTTGATTTGGCAAAGACAATATCATTTTACCCTTAAGACTTCTTGGAGCGCCTGTGTGGCTCAGTTGGTTAAGCATCCAACATCAGCTCAGGTCATGATCTCGCGGTTTGTGAGTTCGAGCCCCACGTCGGGCTCTGTGCTGACATTTCGGAGCCTGGAGCCTGCTTCCGATTCTGTATCTCCCTCTCTCTCTACTCCCCCCTGCTCGTGCTCTCTCTCTCTCTCTCTCTCTCTCTCTCTGGTTCTCTCCCTCGTTCTCTCTCTCTCTCTGTCTCTGTCTCTGTCTCAAAATAAATAAACATTAAACAAAAGAGTTCTTATTTGGTGTCACTGGTCTGGACATCAGAATATTATCTATTGATTTTTTGTTTGTTGGTAACCTTACCAGTGATGACTTTCATAGCTTAAAATTTGTTATAAGGGATATCTATTGAAATACACAGTCAAATCTGATGGTCATTTTTTCAAAGTTCCCAATAACCAGGAAGTGCATGTGTTGGCTACAATTGAAGGTTTCCTTTGGGATACTACTACTCCCATTGGTCTTGTGGGCTCCTGGAATACAAAAGATACTGTTTTCTGTTCATAATGCAAACTCATTCCCCTTAATTATTTCCTACCAATACATTCATGGCCCAGGCTCACTGAAACTACACTTGTCTATCAGTATGATTTCTAGTAACTTATCCTCCATTACTTGTTGCTTCTATATGCTCTTTGTATTTTTGGGATTTAGATCTCTCCTGAAGGATTGACAGAATTGTATATATTTAAGGGAACCTGACCGGCTCAGTTGGTTAAGGGACTGACTCTTGATTTTGCTTCAGGTCATGATCTCGTGGTTCATGAGTTGGAGCCCTGTGTCATGATCAGTGCTGTCAGCTGCTCAGGATTCTCTCTCTTCCTTTCTCTCTCTGCCCTTCCCCAGCTTGATTTCTCTCTCAAAATAAATAAATAAACATTACAAAAAAAGAATTGTGCATATTTAATTCTAAATGACATGATCTAGGTTCCTGATTTTTAATGACTCCTTTATTAATCCCCTTTGAAAAGGAAAATCATGGTAGTTCAAAATTATCATTAAGAAATTTGAAGATTCTTTTCCTTTAATAACAGCTATAGGGACATAAAAAAATCTGGAAAGTAGGTGAAAAATTAGAAGAATCCTTTTAGCACTGATTAAAAAAACACATGGTTTTGTTTCATGAT
>NW_027529581.1:1974-7216 GCF_008692635.1 Crocuta crocuta | reverse complement strand
TCATTCCGTTCATTTCTTTAAAACTTCTAAGGAACTCAAATTATCTAAATGGTTTCTATAAGAGTTTTTCTTCCTTCATTGATTCTTCTAACATAAAACACCATGGGATATTATCGAAAATAGTGTTATATATATTTATAAGCATCGATTTATTTACATGTGACTCTGAAAAGTGTCTTCTCGTGATTATGTAATGAATTAACATGGCATTATGCTATAATATGCACCTTAATTTTAAAAATATATAAGGCATGACAAGACTAAAGTCTTTTATACCTTGCTGCTCATTGTTTCTACTAACCTACTCATAACTGAATATAAGCTTAAGTATTCTACTTTACAAATATGTTAGTCTATCTGCAGAGTTAAAAAAAAGAAAAGCTTATATTTGGACTTCCAAGAAACAGAGTAATACAAAAACAATTTGAAGACAACAACAATAACAACAAACTGAAACTAAAACTAAACACTTTCTCAAGCAAAACACAGTGATTTAAGAGAAACAACAATTGATGCTATGTTAATAGAACTTTGCCAAGTCTGAAAATAGAAAATGTTAAGTGCATAGAGCTCATCATAATGTAAATTATCTGGATAATTTTGGGTAGATATTTTACACTTTGAAATGAATTGAAGGAACATTCAGAAAGCCATTAAAAAACTTCCAAAGTTCAAGAAGAAGTGGCAAGTTAGGAAGAGGAACTGAAAAAAGGTCTGGTAAATTAAATTAATGCTTCGGGGCGCCTGGGTGGCTCAGTCGGTTAAGCGTCTGACTTCGACTCAGGTCATGATCTCACGGTTCGTGGGCTCGAGCCCCGCATCGGGCTCTGTGCTGACAGCTAGCTCAGCGCCTGGAGCTTGTTTCAGATTCTGTATCTCCCTCTCTCTCTGACCCTCCCTGCTCATGCTGTCTCTCTCTCAGAAATAAAAACATTAAAAAAATTAACAAAATAAATTAATGCTTCCTTAACATAAGTCAGATTCATAAGGAGATAAAAATCACCAGAACCCCAATTCATACCCACTAGTAAAACAAATGATTCTTTTAATTTCATGACCAAGGCAAATTTGTCAATTTTTACTACTGTGGCATTGCTTAGACAATGGAGCCAATGGAATTAATAAAAAAAAAACATAAATGTTATGTATACAAGAAAAGAGGGTAAAGTAGTATGATTTTTTGATAGCTTAATTAGCCATTTAGGGAATATTTAAAAATCACTTGAGAAATTATTAGAAATAATAAGAGTTAGGTGATGTAGCCAGTTACAAACAAATTAATGATAAGCTTTAACACGTACCAATAATTATTATTTAGAAAATATATTGGAGAAATTATCTAGCTCATAATCATAACAAGAATAAAGATCTAAAATTCCTAAGCATAAAATTAGGAAGTATTATGCAGAGATCATACTTAAACAAATATTAAATCCTATTTAAGAACATAAATGAGATGTTCACAAATGGGAAAATCATTTGCTTTTTGGATAGGAAATCTATACATTTTAATTATGTCAATTTTCTTTAAATATTTCTTTGAAAAAAATAAATATTTCTTTGTATCTCTTTTCTATCAAAATCACAAGTACTGTCAGCCTCTTTCAACATCGCACCTTACAACACATGTTGGAAAATCTAAAATTAATCTGGAGGGATAAATGTATGATATACTCTGATATTTTTTGGATGAAAACAAACTAATGTGGAAACATTTTTCCTACCAGATATTATACAGTATTTTAAAGTAAAAAGTAAGTAAAACAGCATGATAAAAAGGTAGGCATAAACAGATAAATGACACAAACAAAATATGGGAACAGTCTTATGGACTTAATGGTACTGGGTATAGGATACGTATGGCTTTTCATGTTATTGATGAAAGATGCTTATTCATCCTGAAAATAATAAATGTTGCCAAGAATATACCATAAACCTTAGATATTTTCTTCTAGTTATTTTAGTTTTAAATAAATTGAAGAAATACACAGGGAACCTTCCTTAAAGTCATTCTATTGGTACAGTGATATGGGTAGAAAATGTGGAGAATCCTGGCAAATTAATTTAATATACTTTTATTAAAATGAATGAAGATGAGAGTGAACAGACCCTAGAAGAAAGGAAAAATCTGGACAAGTGACTTGCCTGTGAAAAAAGGGAATAATTGTCCTTTACCATTAATTATGAAGTTGGATATTGGGGATTTTATCTACTGCACGCACATGGGCACACATTAATGCACAATTGAGCAAAAGGCATCACGAGTGTAAAGATTGTTGAATGTGATTATATAAATATTATTTAGAAACTTCTGTATGAAAAATCTCAACCTGCAGGCAAACAAAAACTTCCATAAGCATACATTTTTAATTTAAAAAAAATTAAAAGTTTATTTTTTTTGAGAGAGAGAGAGAGAGAATAAGTAGGAGAGGGGCAGAGAGCGAGGGAGAGAAAGAATCCCAAGCAGGCTCTGCGCTGTCAGCCCAGAGCCTGACGTGGGCCTTGAACTCACAAGCTGCAAGCCTATGACCTGAGCTGAGTTGGACACTTAACTGATTGAGCCACCCAGGCACCCCAAACATACATTTTTAAATGACAAAAGACAAAAAAATATTGACAATACATGTGGTAGGCAAGGTTTTAGTATCCTCATGATTTGCATGTTCCCTGCAAATCAATAAATGGGCCACCTAATAGAAAAATAAATTAATAATATGAGCAATTTAATAAAGAATAAATATGAATGACAAATAAATACATTAAATTTTTACTATTTTTTAATAATAATCAACAGTATGAATAAAAAAAGAACATTTGGTATGGTTTTCTCCTATCAACTAACCAAAGACCAAGTAAATTCTAAAAAGCAGATTGTTGAGAGTCTGTATGTTGTAATAAGCATATTGATATACTTCTGGTAGCAGTATAAAAGGGTATAGCCTTCTTAGAGCTGTTTTTACAGGATCAAAGAAAAATAAGGTGTACTGTACTGTTTAACCCAGGAATGTTGCTTCAAGAAGTTGAGCATATGGAAATTATTTGATAAGATTATAGAGATTAAATATGCAAAATAGTTTTTATAGAATTAAATATACTTGTGAAAAATTAAAAACATTATTTCTGGGGCGCCTGGGTGGCTCAGTCGGTTAAGCATTCGACTTCAGCTCAGGTCACGATCTCATNATGATGAAAGTGGGCTTCTAACTTACTGTGATTATTGACTGACGGAGGAATCCACAAAGGCATAAATTAGAACATGCACATGTGGAGTAAAATTGCCTATTACTCAATATTGTTCAAAAGTTAGCTAGTGAAAGGAGACTAATACTACTTCTTTCTTAGGATTCTACTCTAGTCATCAGGGTAAAATGAAAGCCCTAAAAAAACTACCTCTCCCAAATATCCAAAACAGTCTTGCCATTATTATCTGCTTTGAATATTTGAAATTAATTGTGTTATGCCATTTATCCCTGTATACACAAACAATTCAAGAAATTGGTAAAATCTAAATAAAGTCTGTACTTATTTATAGCATTATACAAAAGTCAGCCTCCCATTTTGGTAATGTGCTCTTATTTTAGATATTTTCATTATGGAAAACTGAGTAAAAATACACAAAAACTCTGTACAATTTTTCAAAATTCTTTAAGCATTAAATTATTTTAAAAATAGAAAAAGTGGGCTGTTTTTCAAAATAATTGAACCATTTTACATTTCCATCTTCAGGTTTTGGCAGATCTATTTGCTCTATATCCTTGCCACCACGTGGAATGATCAGTTTCTTTAAATTTCAGTATCCATTTTTTAAAAAATATGTATTTTCTTTCTGAGTATTGATATCAACAGATGTTGCCAAACATTATGTGTAAAGTATATATACATATATAATATGCACATATTTTTGGGTTTGGGTGTCATAAGGCCTCTTGGACATTACTCAACTCTGTAGTGCAAAAATAGTTGTCATTAACAAGTAAACAAATGAGCATTGTATTGTACCAAAATAACTTTATTTATAAAAATAAGCTGTATATGGCTCAAGAGCCATAGTTCACTGTCCTTAGAATTAAAGCATTGCTTCTTGTCCTTTGTTATCATCTATATATTTTTAAATGTTTCTGTTCAATTATTTAATATATTCAAAAAATATGTGTTATTTTGTTGTTACCATGTTGTGTAATATGTTAATCTGCAAGTAGTTTAGAAGATATCAGATTTGTAAATCATTTGTTAAATATATTTTCAAAAAATATTTGACTCAGTATCCATTTTTTATGTTGCATTTATATAATATTGTCTCCTGAACTATGAAAGTGTTCAATTTTTATGAAAACTGATTTGTTGATTTGTTTTTATGCATTTCATACTTTATGTGTGTAAAACTTTTACCTAAAAAGAGAAAAAAAAAAGAAACTTTTCCCTAGGTTTAAATTTTGAGGCAAGGAATTTAGGTCCATTTGTTATCTAGAGTTATTTTATGATGCATGATACATAGTATTGTTGAAGTTCTTTTTGTTTTTCACATGCACCTATTCAATTGTTGCAATACGTTTTATGGAAAAGATGATCCTTTTCTCATTGATTTATCTTGGTGACTATGTTGAAAATATTGATTTATATGTATGAATATACGTTTGGACTCTATTGTATTTCATTGATCTAGTTTTCTTCTTACACCAATTCCACATGCTGTTGATAATTGTAAAGCTCCCAATGTTAATTATTGAAACGTATTACATTTACATTTTACATTGACACATCATGATTACCCAAATTCCATAGGTTACATTATGGTTCACTCTTGGTGGTATACATTCTACAGGCTTGGGAAATGTATAATGACCTGCATTTATGATTATGTTATCATACACAGCATTTTCACTGCTCTAAAATACTTATCTTTTGGTGTTATATATTCTATGGGTTTTGACAAATAAATAATGATATATATCGAATAGTATAGTATCACAGAAAACATTTTTGCTGTCCTAAAATTCCCTGTGCTTCACCTGTTTATTGCTCCCTCCCACAAAATCCCCAAAAACCACTGATATTTTTATTACTTCTGTAGTGTTACCTTTTTCCAGAATGCATTGGTTGTAATCATAAAGTATGTAGCCTTTTTAGATTTCCTTCTTTCGTTTAGTAATATGCATTTAAATTTCTCCTCTGTCTTTTTGTGGCTTCATAGGCTTTTTTTTTCTTTTTAGCGCTGAATAATTTTATACTGTATGGCTCTAAG
>NW_027529581.1:1531-1941 GCF_008692635.1 Crocuta crocuta | reverse complement strand
CTAGTTTATTTAAACATTCAGTTATAAGGGAACATTTTGGTTTCTTTAAACTTTTACCAATTTTGAATAAAGCTCCTATGAAAGTCAATGTACAGTTTTCATGTGGACATATATTTTCAATTCATTTGAATGAACACCAAGAATCACAATGCCTACATCATATGATCAGAGCATATTTAGTTTTATAACAAATTCTCAAATATCTCCTAAAACGGCTTTACCATTTTTTATTCTCACCAGCAATGAATGAAATTCTTATTTCTCCACATTCTCATCAGTGTGTTTTTGATATAAGCCACTTGACAAGTGGGTTTTGGTATCTCGTTGTATTCTTTTGTAATACCTTAATGAAATATCACATTGAATATATTATATTCATTAATATATATATTTTTATATATGTAAATCTT
>NW_027529581.1:0-1465 GCF_008692635.1 Crocuta crocuta | reverse complement strand
TTTGCACAATATTTTATCAATTCATTTGTTTATTGTTGTTTTTCAAGTTTTATGTATTTATTTTTGAGAGAGAGAGAGAGGCAACATGAGCAGGAGAGAGGCAGAAAGAGGAAAAGAGAGAGACCATCAGCACAGAGCCTGATGGAAAGCTCCAACCTACAAACCATGAGATTATGACCTGAGCTGAAATCAAGAGCCAGACACTTAACCAACGGGGCCACACAGGCACCCCTCCTTATTTTTTTTTTTTGTAATTTTAAATGTTTATTTATTTTTAGGGAGGGGATAGAATAAGTGGTGGAAGGGCAGAGAAAGAGGGAGACATAGAATGCATAGCAGGCTTCATGTTCTGAGCTGTCAGCACAGAGCCCTATGCAGGGCTTGTACCTATGAACTGTGAGATCATGACTTGAACAGACGTTGGAAACTTAACTGACTGAGCTACACAGGCGCCCCNGACACGGGGCTCGAACCCACAAACTGTGAGAACATGACCTGAGCTGAAGTTGAACTGACTAAGGCACCCAGGCGCCTCAGGCTTATTTTTATTCTTAAGTTTTAAAAGTTGTTAGTATACAATCCTAATAAAAATTGCACAAGCATTCTTCTCAAAAAATAGTTGGCAAGGAATAGTGGGAGGAAGGGAAACCATGAGAGACTCTTGAATGCTGAGAACAAACTGAGGGCTGATAGGGATGTGGGAGAGTGAAAGAGGGGTGATGGGCATGGAAGAGGTCACTTATGGGGATGAGCACTGGGTTTTATGGGAAACCAACTTGACAATAAACTATGAAAGAAAAAAATGCCATTGTCAAACCTAAAGTAACCTAGATTTTCTCCTATATTATCCTCTAAGACTTCTAAGACAGACATCGGTCTGTGATCCATTTTGGGATAAATTTTGTGAAAAGTATAAGGGATGTGTCTAGATATTTATTTGTTTTCTTGGTTGTTTACTTGTGGATGTATATTTATTTCAGCATTATTTGTTGAAAAGACTATTATGTTTCCATTGAATAGCTTTGCTTCTTTGTCAAGGATCAAGTGACAACAATTTTATAGGTTGACATCTGGAATCTCTATTCTGTTCTATTGATATATTTCTCTTTTGCTTTCACCAAAACCACACTATCTCAATATATTTATAGTTTTATAGTAAGACTTGAAAATAGGTACCGTCTGCTTACTTTATTCCCCTTCAATATTTTGTTGGCTATTCTAGTTCTTTTGACTGTCCATTCTAACATTAGAATCAGTTTATTAACATCCACAAAATGAAATTCTGGGATTTTCATTGCAATTGTATTTTATGTATAAATCAAGCTGGGAAAAATTGAGAGCTTTGAAATATTGAGTATTCTTATCTATGAACAGGAATTATCTATTTATTTACTTTCTGTAACTTCTTTCACCATACTTTTGTATTTTTCATTTTAAAGATATTGTGCTTTTTTTTTATTAGATT
>NW_027529580.1:0-786 GCF_008692635.1 Crocuta crocuta | reverse complement strand
CAAAATGGATAAAGGACCTGAACGTGAGACAGGAAACCATAAAAAACCTAGTGGAGAAAGCAGGAAGCAACCTCCTTGACCTCAACCGCAGCAATTTCTTACTTGACACATCCCCAAAGGCAAGGGAATCAAGAGCAAAAATGAACTATTGGGACCTCATCAAGATTAAAAGCTTCTGCACAGCAAAAGAAACAATCCATAAAACTAATAGGCAACTGACGGAATGGGAAAAGATAGTTGCAAATGACATATCAGATAAAATAAAGGGCTAGTATCCAAAATCTATGAGGAACTCACCAAACTCCACACCTGAAAAACAAACAATCCAGTGAAGAAATGGGCAGAAGATATGAACAGACACTTCTCCAAAGAGGATTTCCAGATGGCCAACAGACACATGAAACGATGCTTAGCATCCCTCCTCATCAGGGAAATACAAATCAAAACCACACTGAGGTACCACCTCATGCCGGTCAGAGTGGCTAAAATGAGCAAATCAGAGGACTCTAGATGCTGGCGAGGATGTGNGATGTGGAGAAACGGGCACCCTCCTACACTGTTGGTGGGAATGTAAACGGGTACAGCCCCTCTGGAAAACAGTGTGGAGGTTCTTCAAAAAATTAACACTAGAACTCCCCTATGACCCAGCAATAGCACTGCTAGGAATTTACCCAAGGGATACAGGAGTGCTGATGCCTAGGGGCACATGTACCCCAATGTTCATTGCAGCACTCTCAACATTAGCCAAAACATGGAAAGAGCTTAAGTATCCATCAACGGACGAAT
>NW_027529579.1:139530-142255 GCF_008692635.1 Crocuta crocuta | reverse complement strand
AAGTACGGAGCTCCTTACTTCTCCGCCATCTTGCCCCCTCTCTGACTCATATTTTTTAAAGTAAACTCTCTCCTGACCCTCATATTCCCTTCCAGCCATTCTTTCTCTTATCTTCTACAAAGGCGCATTTTTTCAAGAGTTATCCAGGTGACTGTCAGTTCTCTACCTCCTTTTCACTCTTGCCACTCAATGTTGTTTCTCAACAAAAACATTGCTTAATACAGCAATCATGTCACTGAAGCCCATGAAGAGTTTCAAGTTCTTTCTAAGAAACACTTAACACTGTTGACCACACTCTCCTCCTTTTGCCTCCACACCACTCTATTCTGTCTTCTTTTTCTATGACCACTGGTAATTTTTTCTTTTCAGTATCATCCTCCTCCACCCACTCATTATACACTAAAGTCATCAACCATCTTCTATTCAATATATTACTCTGTTTCACTGGCAAGTTATTCATGCTCATGACATCAATGGCAATCTGTATGTGTCAATGGCTCTGAAATACATATCTCTAATTCCAGCACTGCTTCTGAGCTCCATGGCTCCATAACCCTAACATACTGGCTGTCTCCAGTTGCTTGCTGTAAAAGCTCCTTCACAAACAATGTCAAGACTTATTGTTTGCTCTTGTCCCCCAAACAGGCACTCCCCAAGTGTTCCTCAGATCTGTGAATGGCATCACCATCTATCATCTTTGACATCTTCCTCTCTCTACCATCTCATATTTAATCAATCACAAAGCCTAATCCATCAAACATTCTATTTCTTCTGAATCTGTCTGCTTCTCATGGTTTCCACAGCTGGTACACTCATTCACCTGGCCATTAAATATAATCAGAACTACTGCAACAGCCTCTCAACTGGCTCTGGAAAACCTTTCTGGAATCCTTCCATCAAGTCGACACATTACTGGCAAGTGATAAGTTCTAAAAGCATATCTGAGGGCACCTGGGTGGCTCAGTAGGTTAAGTGTCTGACCCTTCATTTTGGCTCAGGTCATAAACTCATGGTCATGAGATCAAGCTGCATGTCACGCTCCGCAGTGGACATGGAGCATGCTCAGGATTCTCTCTCTCCCACCCCCTCTGCCCATCCCCTATTTGGTTCTCTAAACAAACAAACAAACAAACAAACCTGATTATGTTACCCTCATTCACAAAATCCCTCAAAACTTTCCATCTTTCTTAGGATACAGACCAAAATTTCAATACAGTCCTTATCTGGCCATAACAGATTACTTAAGCTTTTATTCTATTTTAGCCTTTATTCAAGCCCTTCTAGAATGAAATCTCACTTCAACTTTCTTAGGGGGTCCAGAACCGCACTTAACTTTTGTTCCTACTTCATTGACTCTTATTCACCCAGCCACTAGAACATTTCTGTCTTGGAAACTTAGCTGCTTAGCATAATCCACTTTGGCCAAACTTGTCCCTTTTCCTTTAAATCAGTCTGACCCAATTACACACCAAATACACTCTGACTCATAAAGGTGAGATATAAATATCCATCATTCACTGTCAAATTCCCCCTTTAGACTTGCTTCTCTTTGGTTTCATACCCTGTCGATTCAGACGGTCTCTAAGAAAGTTTGTTCACTTCCACCTACGGGTCCATTAAAATTAAACTTGACTAAAGGTACACATCTGGCATTACAGCTGGGAGAACTGTGCTAAGACCTATGCTGGAGAAAGTTTTCTAATAGTCCTGGAATTTACACTGGTCTTGTTGACACACATGTTATAATTATCATTTACCATCACCTCCAATCCACTCCAAAAAGTTATTCATTCAATTTGATAGTAAATGAATGTCATTCAAAAAGAACTCTTATAATACTTTTAGTTATGTGTCTTTATGAAGAACGTGAAACTGTGTATGTTTCCTTTTAAAACAGTCAAATGTTTCCCTTCATGTCTACCACAAATTTTATATTAAGCGCTTACTATGTGCCATGGTATTAACCTCCATAGATAAGAGAAAGAAAAATGCATCCGTCCGCATGATCAAAAAGTGTGGTTTAGTAAAGCATCTGTTTGACAAAATAAAGTGCTTTAAACATTGAACTGGGGCTCAGATCACACTGTTCATTTTTTTGGATAATCAAAAAACACCTTTAAGATGAGTCAGAATTAAATCAGCATCTAGAGTAAACACTCTGTTCAGTGAATTGGTTATCTCCACACAATGAAAGCTTTGTGGAGTCAACGCCATGGTAACTGTCTGCTTGCTGCTCAGTCCGTGAAGATTTTAAGGGAGGACTGGGTACCAGTTGGCATTGAGTTCTAATAATTCAGATCAATTGAGGCAACAGGATGTGAAATTCCACAGAGGGATGTTTCCTCATTCAATTTTTTTTGTTTGTTTGCCTGGATAAAGTTGCAAAGAGGTTGCACAAGGTGCCTGAACTCCTCTTTTACATAAAGATCCTTCGGAGAGTGATTATACTCCTTTTTTCTGATATAGAGATTTTTAAAAGTGATTTCAAATTTTTCTAGGGCAGTTGTGAGTGCAGTGCTTTACCTAAAAAAAGTCTATTCATAGGCACATAGGTTAATATGTTACACGTTCTTTCTGAAATAGAATGAAGAGAAATAACAATGAGTTTGTACTATTCTCAGCTGTTAGACTTTCTTTTTCTCTTTTCTTTCGTGGTTGTGACATCTGGATTCTTTTGGAAATAGGTGGAAGCCAAACCTAATTCTTACATTTCTTAAGTTCTGAG
>NW_027529579.1:138454-139414 GCF_008692635.1 Crocuta crocuta | reverse complement strand
TGTGTTGGTTTTTTTTTTTTTTTTTTTTTTTTTTTTCCTTCTGTTGCTTCCATTTGGCCTTGTTGCCTCAGCCACATCTCTGATTTGCTTAAACTTTCTTTGTCCCAATGTAATATACAGTCAGCTTCTCTCCCAAAGTCTTCCATTTGACACCATCCCTTAGAGTTCTGGGAATTCAGCTGCTAGCACTGTTTTCCCACTCCAATATCCTGCCAGTAGTCATCCCCGTGTCTTGATACCAACAATGAGAATGGAAGGGTGAAGAGGAAACAGAGACAGTTTCAAAAGGCCTGCCAGGCTCTCTCATTGAGCACCAAGAGCCCACAGTCAATGCCTAGTCTCTGTGACATGACTGCTTTTAGCAAAATGAAGCAGGTCGCCTTTTGGCTTACTCAGATCCTGGCCTCCAAGTAGCAACTGCACATTTATTTTATTCCTTATCAATTTGGCAGCTATTGCTTCATCACTTTCTCTCATTTGTCCCCTAGTTTTCACTACTATTAAATATTTTTTCAGACATTGCAGCTAAGGTATATGGCACGTTAACAAACTCCCCTGATTTAAATACACACATGTTCATAAACAGGGTGCTATCTGCTCTCCCCAGCATTCTGTCAGAGGCATTTTCTTTAATTTGTATCCATATTTACTTACTTTTGAGAGGGGGGAGGGGCAGAGAGAGGGGGAGATGCAGAATTTGAAGCAGGCTCCAGGCTCTGAGCCATGAGCACAGAGTCCAATGCAGGGCTTGAACCCAGGGACTGCAAGCTCATGACCTGAGCTGAAGTCGGATGCTTAACTGACTGAGCCACTCAGATGCCCTTACCAGTGGCATTTTCTACCATGCTCTGTACCACGTGAGGCTGGGTATTTAATCACCAACTAAAGCTATCATACAGATGTAACCTTCTCAAAAACTCTAAAGGAAAACACTGAACATTTGTTTTTTTTTCCCCCCTG
>NW_027529579.1:118156-138414 GCF_008692635.1 Crocuta crocuta | reverse complement strand
AAAATCGCTCATTTCTACTAACTTTTTTTTCTTCACTTTTAAAACTCTTATGAAATCACTGTTAATGAACTGATATATATTAAGTTACCCATAAGGGGTCTCTACGCCCTCCTTAATATTTCCACATCTTACTCTCATAACACATTTTACTCTGTACTTAATATACTTCTGTATGTTATTACAGATAGAATTATCCCTTAAATCCAGTCTACTTTCATCCAACTTAAAATTATTTTTTAACTACTAAGAAAACTATGACTTCTTATTCTCTCTTTATAAAATGATTTTTCTCCAATAATTGTTGATGAGCACTCTGTCTTCCATTTTCGAAGCATGTTCTAAAGTCTCATATTTGCTGTTATTTATAATCAGCATGAAGTAACATTTTTTCTTCTTTATAAAGGCACTCCTTACAAAACTAAAATTTGTAAGATCCCATACAGCCAAGAAACATATCTTTCAATTTTTAGTATTTGGAAAGAATTTATTACCAAACCAAGGTCATTTTCAAAAAGACCTTCCATTTCCTGGAAGTTTCAAAATATCAAAATCTATTTGCATATGTACCAAATATTCAGAAGGTTAAAGTTTTCCCTTAATTGCATTGTACAAATGGACTCTACTTCATCTAGTTAAATTTCTCATGAAGACAATGCAAATTAGATCATTTACATTCCCTTATGGTCAAAATTGGGAGACATGTGTGTGTAAATATTTTAATATTTAAAAAAAAAACACAGAAACACATCTCAAAGAACTAGATAAATACTTGCACTTAAAAAAGTTATCATTTTAGGAATGTTGTTAGCATGTCATTGCGTGAAACTTGTTCTATATGATAGTTGTGCTAATTATGTCAGAAGAGCCTCTTAATGGGCACCAACTGTATTCTGTTAATTTTCTGTACAGTGGCTGCCATATGAAGTATTAAACTGTCACATTTACGTAAACTGTAATCCAGTCACTTTCAGTATACCATTTGGTAGTCATCATTCCCAAATGTGTAAACTTTGGAAACAGAAATTCTCCAAGCTCCCAGACATAACTAATTTGATTAGTGAGCTCGGCTATGCATGGCCATTTTACATCTTTAAACATCTTTGCACATAGAATTTCATAAAAAATCATGAGCCTCATCTTTAGAAGCCTCAAAATAGTGTTGACCCTCATGCAGTATGTTAACTTTTACAGGATCCTAAGGCTCTAGATCTAGACCACATACTGAACAAAACAAATTTTTAATGTAAATTCTAATTAGCTAGAACACACACTTTCATGCTTAATAGAAACAAAAACTATTACTCCTTTTCACTGGTATTACAACATGGAAGAAGTCTTTGGGAAGTGAGGGAAGAGTTTAAAATTTTATTATATTTTTAATAATTATCTTCCTCAGAGTTCTGGAAAATGAGAAAACATTTTAATTCCATATTGACATATATGCGTACTCTCCTGACCTCAGACCATCTGATGAATTCCTATCCACCTATGAAGATTCAGTTCAAGATATATAACTTCACTGAAGGTTTTCTTGATCAACCTCTCGCTACTCTTTCCCTTTCAACTTCCTTTCTGGGAAAGCTGGTCCCTCTTTCCCTCATGTTTCCACACGTTAGTTGCTTTTAAAAATGAAATAAACAGAATAAATTCAATTTGAATCAGAGAGCTCTAATAAATTATCAAATGAAATTCAGTATAAATTCTGTTAGTGCTAAAAACAAAGTATTCGTAAAACTTTAAGATGTGCTGAGTACATTGTAGTTATTATACTTCCATAGTTACATGATATTTTAAGGGGAAAAATCTCATGTAACCAAGAGAAAACTAGTCAACGTAAATATCTCCTCCAGATCAAGGTAGTTTGTGTACTATACACACACACAGATGCATATGAGTGTGTGTTTGTACAGTGTGGTTATGTTTTTCTGGGGAGGGGGAGGGCGGGGACACAGGGCCACATGACTGCCTTATAGTTTTTTAACGTGTTTGATGTATGTGTTTGTACGTGTGTGTGCATGTGTGTGTTTTAAATGTAAAAAGTGAACAGTGCACAGTGGAAAAATAGGGAACTGAAAATGAAGTATCACAGGTTTGTTTTTTTTTTTAATGTTTTATTTATTTCTAGGAGAGAGAGAGAGAGAGACAGCGTGAGCAGGGGAGGGTCAGAGAGAGAGGGAGTCACAGACTGAAACAGGCTCCAGGCTCTGACCTGGCAGTCAGCACAGAGCCCGACGCGGGGCTCGAACCCACGAACGGCGAGATCATGACCTAAGCGAAAGTTGGACGCTTAACCAACTAAGCCACCCAGGCACCCCGAGGTATCACAGGTTTTAATCAATCTTCTTGATCTGTATGGTGTTTTCTTAGGGAAATGACTCAACTTATCTGATCCTCCTTTACTTCTTCCTTGAAACTGCAAAGTTAAAGAGCTTCCATCTAACTGGTGTTAAAATGAAATGAACAAAAACATTTTAGAAATTACTCTTTTGTGTTTATTTCCCTCACTAATTCAAGCAATTTTGACCTGAGATACGAAGCTGAGGTCAGCTTTGCTTACATTACAACATTTATATTCCAATTACATCAGTCTGTTTGTCTAGCAATCAAATTAAATAACATCTAAGGATGTTATAATTCCCAGTTATAACAAGAACCCTATAAACTGTGCTCAACAGTTCAAACAGCACCTGAAACAAAATATGATGAGTGAGAAAGGACACTGTCCTCAATTATTATAAATTCGCTACATTAACAGTCCTATCAAATAATCTACTTTCCTTATGTTTGCATGATCTTATTTACAATCTTAAACGTATTTCTAGTTTTATATGTGTAACTTTAAACGCACCAGTCGTAAAATAATATGTTTCTGTACTGTAAAATTTAATGATTCCAGATTGTGCAGAAATGTATCTTTAAAAGATACTAAAAAATCAATGTCTGTGTAGTTTACTTTGTCTTGAAATATGCCTACTTAACATATGCTTCAAACTCTGAATTGTAAACCCAAACAGGAAATTTGTCTTTAACGTTGCACATCTCGTTCATTGCCAATAGTGGCAAACCAAATTATACGTTTAATGTGTATAAAACTATGGCCTTTGAAAACAGATGCCTGCAGATATGAGCCTCAGTTAGTGTTTGTAAGCTACAAATGGTAGAAAACTCTGGGTTATCTGCCACTGGTGATATTAATCTTTGTACCTCCCAGACAGCTGACTGCACTAAACAGAATGAAATTCCTACAAAATTTTCTTTCTCTGAAAAAAGCAACATGTAACTAAAATATTTTAATACCTGGAAGAAAAAAATGACTAAAATAATCTTCTTAATTTGGTAACAGATCTTAATCATTTAAAAACCTTTTGGCCATATTTATTTCTAAAACATGTCAGGGTCGCAAAGAAGTCCATTTCATATCTTTTCTCAATATAGCTTTCAGGAAAATATACCCTCAAAGTTGAGGAAATCCCCCCAATTCTAAGGATGTCAGAACCAGATTAGAGGAATTAGGAGTGGGCAAGCATGTGGACAAAAATTACATGACCCAGAGGATTGGAAATAAAATGTTGCTTAGCCACAGATGCCTAGAGCCCATTTTTCATTTTCAGTAAATTGAAAGTCCCTTTGAAACACAGTTCTGTGCAATGAAATCACCTTAACACAGGTTAATAGAAACATTCTCTTAAGTGATAGATGAAATCTTGTCATAGTTATAAATCTACAATCATACAATGTAATATGCTCAAGTGGAAAACTCTGAGCCATTTATTTTAAAATCAAATTTGATGTTTATTTAAAATGATGAAACAAAAAGAGTTGTGTGTAAACCCTCGGGAGAAATAAATGTATGTCACTAGAGGGCGCACACTCTCTTTCACAGCTTGTCTGGTCCTCAGTTTGGCTTCTCTTTTATTTTCTTATCTACATAACGATAACATGGTGACAAATGGATTTTTCATGGGAGTTCGCTTACAGAAAAACATAAAATGTCCAAAGATATAGATAAAATGGTGTAAAAAGATCATGTTAGTAAGACATTCTCAGATGGACAATTAAAATGCCTTCAGCCATTTTCATACACACACCAAAGTATCTTAAAGTCATAATATACAAATTCCTTTGAGAAAATGTCTTCAATATGAGNCCCAGTAGTTTTTGCCCCGTTCATTAATTTTACCTAATTTTGGAAACTTTATAAATAGACACTCATTCTCCATAAATCTGCCTGCAATTGCACTCCTGTATATCTATATGTTAATTTTACACTCAATCACATCCAAGAATAAAGTAAAAACAGCATGTTAAGCATCTTGTTCATGTCACATGCTTTCATAAAGACACAAAATTCATCTCCCGCAATATGAGTATAAATTATTATAATCTTAATTGCATAGACTGACCATGAACAGAGACATTTAGAACCCTCCTTTACTTTCAACACACAATGAAAACTGGAGTTAAGATTCAAAACCAGGTCTGTCTAAATTCAAAGATTTCCACTATAGTACACTTATTTTCCTTTGCTCTAAGTGAAAACTTTTTGTTTTTAAATTAAGGAGAAGTCAATATGAATTTCCTGCCCGTTGCTATAAAGTCTGGTGGTTACTACTGTGCTATGTGACTGGAGTCTCTAACGCTAGGACATTCATTCTAAACAGTGTCATTCACCTTCACTAGGACTCTTAGCTGCCTAACTGACACCCCAATGGCATTATTAAATGGTTGCCACTCCTAGTGGATTTTTTACCACGGAATCTTCCTTAATTGCCTAAAACCTCCAAATCTCCAATCTGTTGTATATTCTTATATTAAGCATAGATGATCGGGTACCTAAGGGGGCTCAGCCGGTTAAGTGCCTGACCCCTGATTTCAGCTCAGGTCATGATCCCATAGTTCGTGAGTTCAAGCCCCCACATCAGGCTCCACGCTGACCGTGAGAAGCCTGTTTGGGATTCTCTTCCTCCCTTTCTGCTCCTCCTACCTCTCAAAATTAAATAAATAAATAATATTTTTAAAGCATAGATGACAAAGGTTTTTACTGACAACACACAAGGAAGTTAAGACAATGGTTAGCCTTAGAAGTCTTAACACTTGCACTCCTGTTTATGCCTTGATGCTAAAAAGACACCTATCTTTGAAATAATTTTTCGTTTCCCTGAAAATGATCTCTGCATTTAAAGATAGCCAAATGCTCCAAAGGGACCCTAGAGTCTATGAGTGTTCAGCATGTAAAATAGTGATAATCTAGGATAAGTACACATTTTCCATACACAGACCACATCTCAATAAATTCTTAAACAGTCTCAGGAAATCTTTTAATTTCAGCTGAATAATATGAGGAAATCACCTTTAACTTCCCATTAAAAGAGAGCATGACATAGAGTTTAAGAATGCGGCATCCTGTGTTAGATGCCTGGGTTCAAATTCTGGCTAAATTGCTTCCTGTAAATTTTGCAAGCATGAGCAAGTCACCTGACCTTTCTGTGCCTCACTTTTCCCCTTGGCAAAAAGAGGGCAATAATAAATTTTAAAAAATTTGTAATGTTAGTGTTTAAAATATGTTAATATGTGCAAAATATGTAGAAGAGTTCCTGACGTGGGAGAAGCCACATGTGTGTCAGCTACTATGATCACTGCCTTCCGTGACTCTTACTGGGTTTAAGCCAGCACGATGCTACTTTTCACGTTATCTTTCGAGGGTAGACATGTTTGTTGCAGTGTTTTGTTAAGTACTGGTAAATTAGGGGTGCCTGGGTGCCTCAGTCAGTTGAGCATTCAGCTCATGATTTCAGCTCAGTTCATGATCCCAGGGTCTGGGGACCCAGCACCACAGTGGGGACCACACTGAGCATGGAGCCTATTTAAGAATCTCTCTCTCCCTCTGTCCCTCTCCCATGTTCATGCTTTCTCTCTCTCTAAAATAAAATAAAAAATAAAATAAAATAAAACCAAAACAAACAAAAGAGAACTGGCAAATTACAAACTATTACGGTAACCACAAGAATAAAGACTGTATCTGCATCTTGTAAATAATGCTGCAGTAAACATAGGGGTGCAGATATCATTTTGCATTAGTGTTTAGCTTTCTTTGGGAAAATACCCAGTAATGTAATTATTAGATTATATGGCATTTCTATTTTTTCATGTTTTATTTATTTTGGGGGAGAGAGAGAACACAAGTAGGGGAGGGGCAAAGAAAGAGAAGGACAGAGGATCCAAAGCAGGCTCTGCACTGACAGGGCGACAGCAGTTCTCTTTCTAATTTTTTTGAGGACCCTCCAGACTGTTTTCCACTGTGACTGCATCAGTTTACATTCCCACCAGTGAGGGTCCCCTTTTAACCACATTCTTGCTAAGACTTGTTACTTTTCTTGTCTTTTTTATTTTAGCCATTCTGACAGGTAGTAGGCAATATCTCACTGTGCTTTTGATTTGCATTTCCCTGAAGATTAGTACCCACTGAGAGACAAATGGATAAGGAAGATGTGGTATATATATGTGTGTGCGTATATACACATACACACAATGGAATATTACACAGCCATATAAAGGATGAGATCACACCGTTTGTAACCATATGGATGGTCCTAGAGGGTATCATGTGAAATAAGTCAGACTGAGAAAGACAAATATTATATATTCCACTCATATGTGGAACCTAAAAACAAAACAAAGGAATACACAAACATAAGGAATAGAGTCAATAATATTATAATAGCATAGCACAGTGAGAGATGGTAGCTATAACTGTGGTGAACATGGCATAACTTATAGGGAAGGTGAATCACTATGTTGTACACCTGAAATGAATACTGCATTGTGTGTCAACTACCCTCAAAAATATAACAATAATAACTGCAAAGGAAGCTGTAACAAAGAAAATAAAACAAATAAATAAAAATCATCAAGAGCAAAATAATCCCATCTGTTGCACCCTCTATTTCAGGAAAAGGCAAACTATGGCCCATGGGACAAATTTGGCCAACCACTTCGTTTTGTAAATAAAGTTTTATTGGAACACAGCCATACTCATTTATTTGCCTATTGTTTATGACTGCATTTTCACTACAGCAGCAGAGTTGAGTACTTGAAAAAGAAACTGTATGGTGCTCAATGTGTAAAATAGTTTCTGTCTGCTCTTTAGAGAGCTAGCTCTCCCTGATCTATATGGGAGATCTATATGAGAGATAATGTCTCCCAACACTCAGGGAGAGTCAAAATGGTATGGTTTGAAGCAGCTATATTGTTTTGCTCTGTCTCAAAAATGTGCACTGGCTCTCCATGACCAGATTAAAGTCTACATTCCTTAGTCTGGCATTGAGACCTTTTTTATAATATACTTTTCACCTTTTCAACCTCATCCATTATTTTCCTCTTTCCAATATCTCATACTTCTGCTTTAAGAAAAAGAAACATACCCCTGTGTCAACGCCTACTGTATACAGGCTTGTAGGACAGCCTGTATTTGAATTATCATTTCCCACCCCATCTTGAGTCCAACACACCCCTGTCCCTCAAATGACCACTCGGATGCTAATTTCTCTGAGCTTTCCATGTTAAACTCCCAGCAGTAAGTAAACTTTTCTTCCTTACTATTTTTCTAACATTGTACTGGCACATCTTCATGACATAGTTTATACTAGGAGGTAAACTATGTGAGTTTACCTCCTAGTATTAAGGATTAAATATAGTTCACAGGTACAGCAACTGGAGTGCCTTACAAATTATAGCAATCGATGAGGTATAAGTTGAAGGGATATGGAAATTAGCAAGAACACTAACTTTGCTGTCAATGTATTCTTGAAACACAGTGGACTCATACTGACTACAGGAGTATTCAAAGCACCCCTCCACACATTGGATGGTGCCTTGGACCCTGTGGGAGGCAATTTAAACTTTAAATACTCTCAGTGTGAAAGCTCGCTGAGTTTAAAGGACTTCAACATGCTTTTATGTTGTGGGTCTTTAAAGTTTAAATAACTTCCAGTCAAGGTTCAGAAACTATCTAGTGCAATGCAGAAAGCCATTTAAATCTGACGTGTACTTACTGCCCCACTGCCGCTTCCCTAGCATCATGAGTTGTTTCAATACAACTGTTTCTCTTAGTGAGCACTTCTATCAACTTTGGTTAAAAAACAAAGTAAAAATCACTGTTCCACAAAGCCAGGGCCTTAGCACAGGCCAACAAACAAAATGCCAGACAATGGGTGGCTTAAACAACAGATATTTATTTTCTTAGAATTCTGGAAGCGAGAAGTTCAAGATCAAAGTGTTGGCATGGCTACATTTTTGAGTGGTAGGTAGCCATCTTGTCACTGTGTCGCCACACAGCAGGGAGGAAGAGAGCAAGCTCTCTGGTGCGTTTCTTAGAAGGGTGCTAATGTATTCATGGGGCCCCACCCACATGACTTCATCTAAACTTGATCACCTCACAAGCACCCCATTTCTAAATGCCAATAAATTGGAGTTAGGGCTTCAATACATGAAATATTGGGGGGGGGTGCACAATTCAGTCTGTAAGAGCTAGGTGTAATTTTATGTGTGTGTAATGGCATGATGTATATTGATTTGTGGAGGTACAAGTTCCTGACCAGGGGAGACAAGAAGAATAAGAGTATTCTCGGAAAATGTCAGAACAAGAATATTCTCTATTGTAACACAAATGTAGTAACAGGAAGATAACCGTTCTAAATTAGTAATTGGGAATTCAGCCTTCTCCTGGGAAAAAGATGTATTATTTTTACCTAAACAGTCAACAAGAGAGGCATGCGTAATAAAATCTTCCCAGTGTGAGGGCAAACAAGGAAAGTCAGATAAGTTCCATTTCAGAGATGAAGAACTAGTTATTGAGTCATGTTCAGTGACTTTCTTTAATCACCTAGTTTCTGAGTGGAAGATCCAAGTCAGAACCAACCTGTGCAGTCACAGGTCCATTTACTCTCAGATCCACTCACCACACTCCTCTGGCCCTCTCTGTATTGGAGGGACCTACATTTCCCACCATTGATTGTCCTCTGGCTTCCAGTCAGGTTCAATTGGAGGCACTGGCAGAATATGTGAAAAGCGAAGGAAGATGCCAAGGTATTGTTCCTTTACATTCTAGTTTTGGTAGAGCAGCTATGTCTCCACTGTGGCTTTAGTTTCCTCTAGATGGCCCCTCCCTCCTGTGGTCCAAACTCTCGCCTTCCAGTCCTGACAGTGTTAGCCCCTGTCGGAAGGCTCCGGCTTGGGGCTCTGGTAACCTCCTCTCCCTGCACTGTTCCTCAGACTCTACAGATATTGCTACTGGTGTGGGTTGCTTCCCTATCCCAGCTGGTTCCCAGTTTTCTACCACCTGCTTGGCCAAGTCCCTGTATTAAGTTTCCTCTCTCTGAAACACCTAGAATGGTTTCTCTTTTTGTAATAAGAGTCTGACAAAATACTCATTTAATATCCCATAAATATTTAGTGAATATCCATGCTGTACTAACTTCTGGGCTCTGCACTGTAGGTCTGGAGTTGAAAATAAAATGGCACCTGCACTCAAGGAGTTCACTAGAGATACAGATAAGCCAAACCAAACTCGTCACAATAAAACTCTGCAAGTGCTTTAATGGAAGTATTAGTAATGCTGAGAAATGCCTGGGAGAGAAACTAGGTAGGTAGTTAGGGGAGCAAGGAATGTGAAAGGCAGAAAAAGGAAAGTAAAGAGAATCTTAGGTAGAGAGAGAGAACAGTAGGTGCAAAGGAAGAGAAGCTTGGAGGAATATAGAGCATTTAGAGATTAGAGAGTGGTGAATTACAGCTGAGGAGAGGGCAGAACCACTCAAAATGCAGTTTGTGGCCGGTCTGTGAACTGTTAGTAGTCTGTGATAAGAAAAAGTCGCTAGAGTCGAAATCAACAAAATCACTAAGCATACTATTCACCTGATTTCTTTTTAAGTGCAAAACTTTCTTGACAAAGGAAGCACTGTGTTGACTGATATTCTAACCTGAGCTCCATATCTCATGGTGCCCTGGTAATAAACAGCTTGCAGGCTATGTTGAGGAGCACTGGCATATAAAGAAATGGGCAGGGGAAAAGGGAGTGAAGCTGGAGAGGTGGGCAGCTAAAGATCAGAAAGCAAGTTCTGCTTGCTTTGCATTTCAAGAACTACGGGCAGAGAGAGATGATCTAATTCAAGTAGCATTTTAAGATGGCCCTCAGGAGGCTGTGAAGTCTATAACGAAGGGTGAAAGCAGAGGCAGAGGGATCAGTTACTAATTTCATGCAGAAAATAATCAGAGACTAAACTAGGATGAAGGCAGCCTGTATATGAAAGGAAGGTCAAATTAAAGAGAATTTCAGAGGCACACTTGGAAAGATTTACAGAGGTGGCAGCTTTTGGGACCACTGTAAATGGTTGCAAAGGTTGTTTACTGCACAATAGCAGAATGTGCTGCTCTTAGAAATGATGATGCAAATGGTGCTTTCTAACATTGTGCAGTCTACACTGTGGAACCATGTCTGAAACTCGTGTAAGAAGTCCAGGTGCAAATGCCAATAAACCATTAGGATCACATAGATAGGAACATCAAGAGGGAGGTCAAGCTGGAGATATTAATTCGAAAATCATCCACTATAGATGGCCAATAGAGACAAGACTATAAATTATCCTGCCTTGGGAAAGAACATGCTGAGAGAAGGAAAGGAAACCAGAATTTGAATCTTGTGGAGACTGTTAAAGAGATAAGACGAGAAGACTGAGAAGCCATAGTAAGAAAGGGAAGAGGAGAAAAGAAACGGGAGGGAATGATGTCCCAGAAGTCAAGGGAGAGGAAAATTTCAAGAAGGCACTAATCATCATCACTGTCGTGCACAGCACAAAGGTCAAGAAGGCCAAGAACTGGAGAGTGACCTTTGGAGTCAGCAATTAAGGAGCTCTCTGGTGACCTTGCTGAGGGCAGTTGCAGTGCTTGGTACACACCATGAGAGGGTGAAGGAAAGAAACACAAGTAAGGAAGAGGTCGTTCAGATCCTCTAACTAAAAATGAACTTCCCGTGGCACTCAGCTATGCTTCTTCTTGCAGATGAATAAGTAATAAATATGACTACCATTTCCTTCACTCAGGGAACAAAGAAATGGCATGTTCCGGCTCTGGGAATATGGCCCCGCCTTTCTCCCTGTTGGCATACCTTTATGACTTGCATTTCATAAAGCTACTATAGCTAGATATCCAGAACTATGGAGACTATCTTATACGACCAGTGCCATCACAGTGTGCTTCAGTTCATAACATGTATTGCACATCTATCATATAGAAGACCCCATACCAAGTAAGGAGTGCGTTATGGACCCTGGCCCAGTGAAGCTTTAGGTCATGTGGATCAATCAGGCATATGACTAGATCATTTCAACATAATGCAATAGGGGTATCACAAGATGGAATGGGAGCATTACTTAGCCTAACTGGGAATTAATGGTTCCTATCAGTGAGGCTGGTTTGGGAAAAAGAAGCTAGAGTCAAGGTGCAACTGAGAAGATGCTCAAGTGCACTGATTTCCAAAATGTGGGCCCTGAAACAGAAGCATCAGCATATCCTGGAACCTGTTGGAAATTAACTTTCTCAGGGTGCCTGGGTGGTTGAGTCATTTAAGTGTCCAACTCTTGATTTCTGCTCAGGTGATGAACTCAGTTTGTAAGATTGAGCCCTGTGTTGAGCTGCATGCTCATAGTGTGGAACCCTCTTGGGATTCTTTCTCCCTTTCTCTCTGCCGTCTCTCATTCATTCACTCATTCATTCATTCATTTTCTCTCTCTCTCTCTCTCTCTCTCTAAAAATAAATAAATAAACTTAACAAAAGAAATTAAGTTTCTCAGGCACCACTCTAGACCTAAAGTCACTGAAACTCTGATAGGAACAAGCAATCTGTCTTTTCATAAGCCCTCCAGATAATTCTGATTTATGCTAATATATGAGAACCACTGTTTGAGGGCAAGGGTTCTCAAACTTGAAGGCCTCCCAGAATGTCCTGGGATCCTGTAAAAGATTCCTAGGTCCACCTGCAGTGTGTCTGATTCAGCAAGTTTGGGGCAGCCCCCTCCAAATTCACATCTCTAATATGGTCCCAAGTGATATGCTGTTTAATGCACAGCACTAAGAATGTCACTGCTCTAAGGGTTCCCTGGTCCTTTAGTTTGCCTCTAGAATTCACATTCCTATATTCTCCAAAATGTATTTATTGACTTATTCTTGACTTAAATGACAAAATAATTTTAAGAACCTAAAATAGGTGGTTATCTTTGGGAATATCTTAAGATGGAGTGTAAGGTTTCTATTCTTCACCAAAAATAGTTTCTAAACTGAAATCTGACTTTATGACCAAGGTCATTTGACTCTAATACATAAAAAGAAGCAGGCTATTGCAACTATAACACTGGAATAGAAATTAGGGGACTCAGCACTAGTCCTTATTTTGCAACTGAAAGCAAGTTATTTAACCTTTCCGGATTTCAATTAACCTGTAACTGTAGACAACTCCAGAGTCTCATCTCCTTAGATAAAAGATGCAGTTTCATTTTTTTTGGACCGTGCTCAGGGGCAAAAATGTTACCACAGAGACCAGCACCAACAGAGTAGTTTGGGATCAACTTATCATATAGAAAATTTTAAAAATTAGTTTAGATTTCTTAATTATCTAGTTAGATTCTTGAAATAGACTAAACTGTCTTAGTTTATGAGTTCCAGATTATAATTTGGGAGGCAAAGTTAAGATGAAAATCTAACACAAAAATATTTTAGGCAATGATCTTATAAAACTGCAGAAAGAGCCTTATCTAACACTTATCTAAATTCTGTCCAGTGGCGTGACATAAATTCATGTCAGGAAATGGAAATAAAAATGATTACTGTGCAATAAACAAACAAATAATGCAAGCCTGTAATTACCCAGGCAATTTATTCTGCCATTTAGTAAGCATGCAACAGTCAGAGAAAGCAAACTTAAGACTCCATCTACTCAGCCAGGAGAAGATAAAAAGACTAGGTGATACAGATCTCTTATATCTTTGGTTAGGTTTATTCCTAGGTATTTTATGGTTTTGTCTGCAACTGTGAATGGGATCAGTTTATTGATTTCACTTTCTGTTGCTTCACTGTTGGAGTATACAAATGCAACCAATTTCTTGACGTTGATTTTGTTCCCTGAAACTTTGCTAATTCTTGGAAAAGTTCTAGTAGGCTTCTGGTGGAGTCTGTTGGGTTTTGTATGTAGAGTATCATGTCGATTTCAAAAAGTGAAAGTTTNATAGCAGCACTCTCAACAGCCAAAACATGGAAAGAGCCTAAGTGTCTTAGGCTCTTGATCCATCAACGGACCAATGGATCAAGAAGATGTGGTTTATCTATACAATGGAATACTACATGGCAATGAGAAAGAATGGAATCTGGCCATGTGGAGCATCATGGATGAAACTTGTGGGTGTTATGCTGAGCCAAATAAGTCAGGCAGAGGACAGCTACCATAGGTTTGCAGGTATAGGAGGATTAGGAGGAACTTAACGGAGGACCCTGGAGGAGAAGAAGGGGGGAAACAGGGGGGCAGAGGGAGAGAGGCAAACCATGAGAGACTCTTGAATGCTGAGAACAAACTGAGGGCTGATGGGGGTGTGGGGGAGGGTAATGAGGGTGATGGGCATGGAGGAGGGCACTTGTTGGGATGAGCACTGGGTGTTATATGGAAACCAACTTGACAATAAACTATTAAAAAAAAAGACTAGGTGAATGTAGGAATTTCTAAATGTCTCTATACTTCCCTCAGGTCAAAGAACAGTCATTTATTAACAGTATACTTGGGAAAATTATCTTTATTGAGATAGCATTTACCTAAAAAATAGATTCAATCTACAGTTGGTTTCACGTGGTTGATGCAAAAATGTAAATGAAAGCTGTTATGAACGTCTTTTAAAAGAACTGCTACATGGCTAGGAACTAATCTCCTCAATAAATTCCAATTAAGTAGATAATAAATCTAGTTTTAACATAGTATGAGTTCCATACTCTGATAATTACCTATATGTAAAATCATATCAGTGAATTGCAGGGATAATTTACTGTTAAAAATAATTATACTGTGATCCAAGATCATTAACACTTTTGCATATATCTTAGTGTGAGGAGGACAATTTATGCAGTAAGTACAACAAAAGCAGAAACTGTATAATTATTAAAGAATCAAGTAAACACATCTTAGATATTTTTTTAAAAAACTGTGTGGTACAAAGCTGAGTTCTAAACCTTTAACAGTTCTGAGTAAATAACAATAGCCTAATGGGCAAAAATAGAATTATTAAAGATTATTAGAATGTTCATTTGTTTATTAAGAATGATTCCATGAAGAACCAGATAACATTCTTAAGTGCCAAGGAATATAAAATTTTAACTATCACAATCTGTTGAACCATATTTATTCACTCTTTCAAACAAATATTTGTTGACTACTGTATGCATGGTACTATATATGGATTCAAAGTAAAATATAAAGGAGGGTAATAATAGTCCCCGTTTGTGGTAATTGGCGATGAGAAAAATTTATGCGGGTAACATTAAGGCATCTACCAAAAGAATGTACTGTATTTTGCTGGCTGAAGTGGAAAGATTCTGGGGAAGCTAGAAATAAAATTGGTGGGAGAAGAATATTGAAGATCATAAGAAGTTAGTTGTGTTTTATTTTGGGGGTAATTGGAGTTACCAAGATGTCAGATCTGGAAGGTCAGCAAAGAAGCCAGCCGCATTTTAGATATATTAATTTGATGAGGATTAATTAAAAAAGGGACAAGTCTCACCACATGGAGGTATATGGTGTAGGTTATGGAGTTGGCAGTTAGAATGATTGGGAAATAACTGAAATTGTCACGACCCCAATAGTATAATGCAATAATAATAAAGAAGGGACAAGGTAAGAGAGCAAAGATTGACAGAAATAGGGCAATCACTTGGTAAATTTTGTTTTAAAGAGGAAGATGAGAAGGTAATATTTGTTATATTCTTTTAGATGATGTTTATTTTGGGATTTTTTTTAACCAAAAGCGCATGATCACCATTTCCACCCCCACCACCACTGCCACCTTCATCACCATCACCATCTACACTACCACTGTCTCCACCACCATCTCTACGACCTCTGTCACCTCTACTACATCCACCCCTAATCCTTCAGTGTCCACCATAACCAAATGGCAAGAATAACAGCTACTAGCTACTGCATTCGCTGAATTCTTACTACCCTACAGTTACTGTATCAAATGCTTCTCATTTAATCCTTAGTATTTTATAAAGTGAGGATAGTAGATATGAGGCACAGATACTAGGTAATTTTCCTGGGATCTTAAGCTCATAGTTAAAACAAGCAGGTTTCAAACATGACTAATTCTGGTTCCAAAGTCCATGCTTTTCCCAATATTTGCCACTCCTTTACATATACAGGCAAGAAATTATAAGAAGTAAAATATTTGTACAATGTAAAAGTAGGTGTCGTTAAACAGAGGAAACAACTGTTTGCATTTGATTAAAAAATACTGAGACACTGACAAGATGCCTCAATACAATGTACGTAGATGACTAGACACAAGTAAACTATATAGTTTCAAAGATATAAACATGANAAAAAAAAAAAAAAAAAAATTTATGAGCTACTACCATAGTACGTAGGCAAAAGGTAGAAAACAGGTCAGGTGCAGACCCAGTTGTGTGTCAGAGAAACTAAAAAAGGAGGTCATTTGTAAAAGATGAGCATTCAATAGATTTTCAAGACTACAGCCTTGAAAGTTATGTGATAGGGGTTATCACATGGGACACGAGATGGACATGAGCTATCATGACGCTTTCACTCATGTTTGTATAAAGCCTCTTGAATCATTACACTATCTTAAGCAGTTGTCATCCCGTAGACAATGATCACTTATTGAATTTAAACGTCCTAAATGTTCACTTCTGACTGCTCTTTGTTCACTACAGATTTATCAATCTAGAATCTTATATAAAGCATCCATGGTAGGGTACTGTCCAAATCTGGACATATGTGAGATTGACAGTTGGTCTTACATATAATTATGATGTCACAAAAGGTATGATCTTGAATGGATTTAGGGAAACAAAGATATAAGATCACCATAGTCATTTATCTACTGAAGAAACATTTTCCTAGCCAGTCTAGTTTCTGTAGTAGGCTACCTCACTTGAAATTCTGGCTCAGATACTCTGTAGTGGTGTATAACAGTCATATTAGCCATACTTATCTTGTAGAGTAACTGTGAAGAATAAACGTGCTATGCAGAGAAAGCATTTAATCTAGCGCTGAGCACACAATAAAATCATCAGTAAGCGTTAACTTTTATTTAAGTCATATATTCTTTATGTTCCCAATAGGTCATCTCATTTCAGGCACTCATAAAAAATGCCGAGAGGGTGAGATGCAAAGAGAATTTAGGAGACAAAGTATTTCACCACTAGCCACACTTTCCTGAAAACAAAAAGCCATCAGAACATATTTTCCTTAACCAAATCACATTTACCAAACAGAAGCCAAGAATATACTTGTCAGGAGCCAGGAGAGAAACTGACATGAATCAATTTGCTCTGCTAATTTCTGTATTAGTAGAATGCTGAACACATTAGGAGGGTAAAACAACTAGGTTTCCATACTGTTCTGCTTGGAAAACTGGTGAAGAGCTGTTGAGTTGTTGCAAAGGATCCATAAATCCATGTCCCCACTAAGCACTGTCTGCAGACACATATTTCACATGATGTGAAATTCATACCCACGTTTTTGGGTTAATAAAAAGCAGATTCATTAAGATCTTCACATATTTGTTTCTGCCATTAAGTTTTTTTTCCCTCTATCAATGTTAACTTTTCAGCTACCATCAGGAGTAGAATCCTCGAAAGCTGTTGGCCCAAATAGAATGCTAATACTGAAAGATTCAAAGAACTATTTGACTGGAATGAGAGTCAGCAAACTTCTTCTGTAAGGGGCAGATAGTAAATATTTTAGGCTTTGTGTGCCATATAGTCTCTGTGACAATCACCCAACCCTGCTCTTGTAATGTTAAAGCAACGCAGATGATATATAAATAAATGATTGTGGCTTTGTTTCAATAAAACCTTGTTTATGGACACTGTCATTGGACTTTCATATAATTTTCACATGTCACGAGATACTGTTCTTCTTTTGATTATTTTCAACCATTTAAAAATATAAAAGGAATTCTTAGCTCATTAGCCATAGAAACACTGGAAGCAAGGTAAATCTAGTCTGCTGGCTTGAGTTTGCTGACCACTGCATGAGAGGATCCACCCAGCCACGTAGATCCCACCAGTTGGAAAAGCCTAGCAGCTCACTGTGGAATTATGACANATATACTTGAGTAACTTCTCTAGGTGTTTTTTTTTTTTTTCATTTCCCTAAAGCATCTGACATGCTATTTTTAGGTATGTGTTCCTCTCCTCATACTTCTGTACCCTTGTATACATAAATTCTAATGTCAAATGTTCCACGCGTTCCTAAACATATGTTGCTTAGAAACATAAGGCAGATTTTAATGTTCTTTCTTAATCTTAGAATGATAATAATTGGAGTAAAAAAGAAACTGTACCATTTTTTATGACTTTCATGGTAGTTTTGCATTTCTGAAATTTTATTCTCATCATTTTAATACACCCACGGATGTACATAATACCTAGCTTATCTACAATGTCTAGTTGAAAATATCTACTAAAAGATCAGCTAAAAATTCTAACACCTTCACGATAAGACTTTATAAATATCAAAGAACAGGAAATCTATTCTGTAATTACTCCTGATTTAGGATGTGCAGATTGAGACATTATGTTCTCATAAACTAGCAGAATGGAGCTCGTCTATTATAGGTGTACTTCTTCATGAAAATGTACTTTCCATTACTGGAAAAAAATACATTTAATGCAAAAGTAGGCACTGAACAAGCAGGCTTTTTGTAAGGAAAAAGAAAGAGAGAGAGAGAGAGAGAGGAAGGAAGGAAAGAAGGAAGGAAGGAANATGGTAGTTTTGCATTTCTGAAATTTTATTCTCATCATTTTAATACACCCACGGATGTACATAATACCTAGCTTATCTACAATGTCTAGTTGAAAATATCTACTAAAAGATCAGCTAAAAATTCTAACACCTTCACGATAAGACTTTATAAATATCAAAGAACAGGAAATCTATTCTGTAATTACTCCTGATTTAGGATGTGCAGATTGAGACATTATGTTCTCATAAACTAGCAGAATGGAGCTCGTCTATTATAGGTGTACTTCTTCATGAAAATGTACTTTCCATTACTGGAAAAAAATACATTTAATGCAAAAGTAGGCACTGAACAAGCAGGCTTTTTGTAAGGAAAAAGAAAGAGAGAGAGAGAGAGAGAGGAAGGAAGGAAAGAAGGAAGGAAGGAAGGAAGGAAGGAAGGAAGGAAGGAAGGAAGGAAGGAAGGAACTTTCAGGATAAAATGAGTCCGTGGCAGTTCATGACCCGTGGTTTCTTCTTTTAATCCTGAAAACATTATTTCTATTAAGCATTCAGTTTTTGTTGGGATGCTGATTCCTTGGGCAAATTTTAAAATTCACTGCACAATTTTTCTAACTTAACTGACATTACAGGCACCTGAGGCTTCTGGAAATATTGTTTAAGTAAACACACTGCCATCCAACAGCTATAAATGAGTTTTCCTGCTTAACAATTACTTTTTGCTTCAGGATAAAGCCATGAGTAAGAGCCTCTCACCTTTTCCTAATTTCGGAATCCACAATAATCTGCCTCTTCTTTTGGGGAGGTGGCGGTGGCAGTTCCTCTTGGGCATGCTTTACCAGAATTTGTTCCCTCGTGGTCACCATAGTTACCGTTTCCATTACAGTTGTCTGTGTTAGTGATGGCTGAGTGGTGGTGACAGCCTGCGAAATCTGGGAGAAGTATTGAAACAGAGGTTACACATTGCTTGAGAGACTTCAGTAAGGACTGCACAGAGCATCGAAGGAAAATAATGAGAAACTGTTCCTGCATGTTGGTAAATTGGCCTTCAGATCAAAATAGCACCATATTGAACCAAAATCAAATTGTTTTATCTGACTTAAGTTATGTTGACTTAAATCACAAAGGGAAGTAATCTCAAAACCGGAAGTAACCTTAGTGTCTCTTCAATGTATTAGTCATGCTATGGGAAATAAAGGGAGGTGGGGGGCAAAGGAGTAAAATGTAGGGTGTCACTCTGACATTTAATTAAACATGCCGTTTACAGTGCTTACCACATTAATATAAACTTTATAAGGTAGACCAGCACCAACTTCATTGCCTCAGCATACCACAGATGCTTATTAGTGTGGTGAGTGCATCTTTGATTATCATATATACTAATTAGTTATAATCCATACCTTTTTAGATAAAATTACTTGAACTTTACAAAAAAATTACTTTCTAATCAAATAAGTGAAATGCCCTTTAAAACTACAATAAAAGGTTAACATCAAATATCTATTAATCCAAAAGCATATTTAAACTAAAACGCACACTACCCTTGTTTAATTAGTTAGTTAAAATATTTCAGTTTCCAAAGTTAGCATTAAAGATACTTCTTGGTTTAGAATCACACTAACTTTGTGTTTAGACTTAAAAAAGAAACCTATCTATTAAGCATAGACTATCACTCTTTGGAATAATATGGTTTGTGATGAGAAGCCATCACCTCAGTAGAAGGCCAGTACCAGACTAGCTGTGTAATGGGGAGATACTCTCCCTTCCTTCCCTAACCATCAACTCTCTCTCTCTCTCACAGTCTTCCTGTTATTAGAACTGAATAGTTACCTCTTAGATGTTCATCATTATTACTCTTCAAGTAATCCAAATCATTTGGAAGGTGAATTTATAAGGAGACCAAAAGAGGCCTTCATTAGATCCATTTCTAAGTACTTGATATGCACAGAGCTAGGGATCTGGCTGAAGTCAAGATTAGTTTGACTAATTTTCCTGACCTCGCCACGAGGTATGGAAAGGGTTTGGGACAACCTCCCTGCCTCACACATGACTGATTCCTTCAATGGGAGGCAATCAGGGAAACCTCAGCATCTTCTTATTGCAGCTTCCAAAGAGGCAACTGACAGCGATGGAATGAAATCTTTTGTCACGGCATCTTGTATAAAAATTCCTTTTGACAAATTCATTATAGAAATGTTACCCTTACATATGTCCAGGCCTTAGAGACTTCCATTTTGGTAGCTTA
>NW_027529579.1:117809-118042 GCF_008692635.1 Crocuta crocuta | reverse complement strand
ATCCTAGTTGCTTTTTTTTTTTTTTTTTTAAGGACATTAAGAAATACTGAGCTTCTGCATGTGTCAAGCACTGGTTTTATCTTCTTTAAGAACTGTATGGACTCATTATTTAGAATCCATCACTGAGTCTCAAACAATACTTATACAGTCCATTGACAAGTTACACCAAAATGAAAGCAGAGAGTAACATGGCTGTGAATAAAAAAAAAATCCTTAAAATAGAACCTCAAACC
>NW_027529579.1:113008-117728 GCF_008692635.1 Crocuta crocuta | reverse complement strand
CAAAATGCACTCAACATAAAATGATCATTACATAATCAAATTAAGTTTACCTTTAACAAATTAAAAAAATGTAGTTTTTAAGGAGGATTCCAAGAGCATTTAATTATTTCAGAGTAGTATTTTTTAACCGTGAGCAAATTTTTTTGCATACCATGATGGCTTGAAAAGAATATTGTTAAGGGGGAAATTTTAATTTTATATGTTAGGCACCAGAATGCAGAAATTCTGAAAATGCAAACCTATTGTTTACAATTGTATCTAGTGTTGTGAAACATTTGTGCTACTGAATATCTGGCTGTGGAGTTAATTTCTATAATGTTATAATATCTTCTCATTGATACTTATGAAATTGGAAAGAAGTACCCATGGAGGGGAGGGTAAAGAGAAATGGCAACAGCATATAAAATGAAAAGACAATTAGGAATATGGCAAACTTTCTAAGACAGAAAAAATAATCTAATGAAATAATAGCGAGACATAAATCTGTAATTGTTTTACACTATTATCATTACTCTATTTTAATTGAAAATACTCCTCCATTTCCTCCGGGATGGAAAAGAACAACAACAACTGTGCACTGACCTTGTAGCTACAGGATATAATTTGTTATATATGACAAATTAATAGTAACTTTTAAAACATATCCATATAATCAGAATAAAAACTAAACGGTCGTCTACTAAATTTCCCCATGGCTTTTAGTTTATTGACTGTAAACACTTAATTATGTGTTAGAATCATTAGAAATACAGACAGGAAGGGATTAAGAAGGTCATTTAGTATAACTTACACTTATTATAGAATTTTTTACTCCCAGAAGGAGACAACTCCTTTCTTATTATGGCAGCAAATTTTTCCCATTAGCAAAGTTTTACACCTAATGGAAGCCTGTCTTAGTATGACTTGGTTCATTTAAAGTTTGTTTGGAACCCTGAACCGACACAGAGTAAGCTGAGTATTGTTCCTAACTGACAGTCTTAAAGACCTGAAGACTGATAATTATGACTCTAATAAATCTTATTTCCAAGTTTTAAAATACCGGGGCGCCTGGGTGGCTCAGTCGGTTAAGCATCCGACTTCGGCTCAGGTCATGATCTCATAGTTTGTGGGTTCGAGCCCTGTGTCGGGCTCTGTGCTGACAGCTCAGAGCCTGGAGCCTGCTTCTGATTCTGTACTTCCCTCTCTCACTGACACCCCCTGCTCACGCTGTCGCTCGCTCTCTCTCTCTCTCTCAGAAATAAATAAAACATTTAAAAAAAAATACCAAGTATGGGCTAGAGTTAGGTTTAATCTGTTTGGTGCTCCCAAACATAGGTTTCTTATCTTTGGACCTCATATTTAATCAAAACAATCTAAAATTATATGACTTACTCAGGAGCTGAATCACATTTTAATTAAATTCCAACATATATTCTTTACGTATCATTACAGAACATTCAGAAATGCATAAAATGGAATCTAGATTTGTAGGGATCTTACAGCATAGTAGTGAAGGTGACAAACACACAAACGATTGTGAGACAAGTAATTACACGCACTGAACATACAATAATCAATGTAGTTTCTTTTGAAATGTTATATAAATAACTTTTAAATGTTACATAAATAAATTTCCCTCAGCCGGTATCCTCATATTTAAATGTATTTGATGCTAGAGATTGCATATAACACTTATCTCTGTTCACAGGATAAGCATAATGGTAAAATGGTAAAAGAGAAACAACCTAATGTCAGGAGGTACTGGCTTAAATAAATTATAGCATATGCACATGATAGAGTGACTGTAGATGTGTCAAATATTTTCAATGTCATTGTACAATGTTTACGCTATCGTCCTCAGTGAGCAATGCAAAATATAACTGTCAGTACTTATGTTTTCATAGAGAAAGCACAGATAATTTCTATCGTAGACTATATATTTCTATATTCTTTTCTTTTTTCTGACTTTCTACAATAAAACATTTTCTGCAAAATGTTGCTTTTGCGGGCAGAAAAAAATTTCAGAACTTTTCTGTTCAAATTGTTGTTTCCGGAAAACAGTGTGGAGGTTCCTCAAAAACTTAACAATGGAACTCCCCTATGACCCAGCAGTAGCACTCCTAGGAATTTACCCAAGGGATACAGGAGTGCTGATGCATAGGAGCACATGGACCCCAATGTTCACAGCAGCACTCTCAACAATAGCCAAAACATGGAAAGAGCCTAAGTGTCCATCAATGGACCAATGGATCAGGATGATGTGGTTTATCTATACGATGGAATACTACATGGCAATGAGAAAGAATGAAATCTGACCATATGGAGCAACATGGATGGACCTTGAGGGTGTTAATGCTGAGCGAAATAAGTCAGGCAGGGAAGGACAGCTACCATATCTTTGCACATATAGGAGGATTAGGAGGAACTTAACGGAGAACCATGGGGGAGAAGAAGGGGGGACATAGTGGGGGAGATGGAGAGAGGCAAACCATGAGAGACTCTTGAATGCTGAGAACTGAGGACTGATGGGTGTGGGGGGGGGGGAAGAGGGGTGATGGGCATGGAGGAGGGCACTTGTGGGGATGAGCACTGGGTGTTATATGGAAACCAACTTGACAAAAAACTATTTGTAAAAAAAAAATAAGTCTATCATTCCGGTGTATCTTTAGAACTATGGAATGATGTCATCCAAATATATTAAAACAACTAAATATTAGGAAAAGTGGAAATCTACTAAGAATGACGTAAGGTCTCCATTAAAATGCTAAAGAGAGCAGGGTCAAAATTAGTATATAACATAGTTTGCATTATATTCTTTTCTTATTTTTATTTTTTTTAATTTCTGAGAGAGAGAGAGAGAGAGAGGCACCATGAGCAGGGGAGGGTCAGAGAGAGAGGGGGATACAGAATCTGAAGCAGGCTCAAGGCTCTGAGCTAGCTATCAGCACAGAGCCCAATGCGGGGCTCGAACCCACAAACCGTGAGATCATGACCTGAGATCATGACCTGAGATCATGACCTGGACGCTCAACCGACTAAGCCACCCAGAAGCCCCAAGGTAAGTGTATTCTTAATCCTCTTTACTTATTTCACCCATCCCTCCTACACTTCCATTTTGATTATTAGTATATTGGAAATGACTTTCAAATGTTGCCATGACAATAAAATGTATTTGTTTTTAAACAGTATTGCCTTGATCCGTCAGTCAGCCAGTAAAAATGGCAAAGACTTCGTTTAGACTTCTTACACGGATTAAAAGTCAGGGGTCTTTGAGGCAGGCCCAACAATTCTCAAATGCCAGGTCAACAGTTGGCATATGATAGCATTTAGGGTAGGTTCATTTGTCTCTCAGAACCTTGATTTCTTTTCTTCATATGTAAAATAGAAATGGTAACCTATCTTCACAAGGCCACTGCAAACAGGGCCAGCTTCACGAGTATACAACTTATGGTGTCACCCAGGTTCTCTCACTCAAAGAACTCCATGCTTGGCTTCATGTTCTGCTGCCAGACTCTTGACATTCTTAATAATATTTGAACAAGAAGCCCTGAATTTTCATTTTCCACTGGGCCTCACAAATTATGTAACCAAACCTTAGTTTCAAGAATTAAACTATGTAACGTCTGAACACAGAAAGTGCTCTCTCAATACATATTCGTAATTGCAGCTAGCTTTTCTAAATGTTCATAGAAAATTTTAAAAAATTCTCTATTGAAACTTCTCCCTCATATGTTAATTTCCAAAAGTTACATTTTCCCTTTGTGAGAAAAACTAGAAGAGCGTTTACTCAGTCTCTTGATAGTTCTAGGGTATACAGCTTCCTACAGTAAGGTTGTACAATTTTGGTAGTTCTGGAGGAATCAAAGTACTCTCAAACAATAAAATTCTTGCCAGCTTCTCTTCCATGTGTCTAAAATGCACATATGGATGCAAAATGTATGTATATCCAAGCATATTTAAAGAACATAAAAGGGGATACAATGAAAGGACACATTTCAAACACTCTCTCCATTTTCTTAGGGGTAGCTAGTTGTAGTTACCACCTGCTCTCACATTTTAAATTAACTTTGTTGGTGCCTTTTTTTTTTCCGGCTGCATTCTTAATTGCATCTTTGATTCTTCCATTTAACTATTTAGATATTCTTGCCGTTTTAAGTTCTTTGGGGTTACAGAGTTCTACTTATTGCATTGTGAGATATCCTACTATTTGAACATTTAAAGAAACTTACTAAAAGATCCAAGTTACAAAGAACCAGTTACCCACTTTATCTTATCATTTTCATTATTATTAAAATACTAACGCATGTAATAATACCTACCAATTACAAAGCTCTTTGCATGTCCCAGGCTTTATGCTAAGAGCTTTTCATTAATTATCTTATTGAAAATACTTAGAATAGTACATCCAATGAAGGCTTATTAAATGATGGGTGTCATTACCTTATGGCATTAAGAGTAATAATAATATTATTCCCATTTTACAGGTAAGAGGTAAAATTTTGAGGCAGACACAGCCNCAGGTAAGGGGTAAAATTTTAAGGCAGACACAGCTTGTAAGTGGCAGAACAGAAATGTAAATCCAAGTCTCAATGCTCACTTACTGCTATACCTGCTCAGATTTCTGAATGGTGATTTTCCTATAAGAGGAGTATGTGTTTATATATACACACGTACATATATAAAATCAGAAGATGACTGAAAATGAACACAATGCCTTTCAGCTCCTGATAAACTAAAGCAG
>NW_027529579.1:108862-112951 GCF_008692635.1 Crocuta crocuta | reverse complement strand
ATAAACTAAATCTGGGGAAAATCAAAAAAATTATATACACCTGAAATTTTTTTAAAAATTATAATCAGGTTGACAACTGTGGATCAGAGTTTTTTGCTGTGTCATTTTTATATACATAACTTTAGAGTGATTAATTTACTTTTAATAGGTATGGAAAAATTGTAGTTCTACAGTTTAAAATGTACTGCATAATCATAGCAACAGCTTTAACTGATAATTGGTAGCCAGGCTTAAAACCATCTCCATAGGCACAGTAGCACAAGGCTCAAAAATCTGATGGTGTANTGAACTTTGTTAGAAACTTGGGGTAGAAAACATGAGGTGCTCACAAAGGAAGCTGGGTGATTAATCAAAAGGCTATAAAATGCTCTATCCCATGAACAAGTGCAGAGGAATTACCATCGCTAAGGGGCGCATAAAAGGAGTACCAAAGGTCATGAGAGTGGCATGATAACTAAATTATATTTATTTATTTTTAATGTTTATTTAATTTTGAGAGAGACAGAGCATGAGTGGGGGAGGGCAGAGAGAGAGGGAGACACAGAATGTGAAGCAGACTTCAGGCTCTGAGCTGTCAGCACAGAGCCCAAAGTGGGGCTCAAACCTATGAAACGGTGAGATCATGATCTGAGATAAGGTCGGACACCCAAATGACTCAGCCACTGAGGCATCCCTAAATTTCATTATTAATTATTGTCTTGTTTTGATACTGCTAATAAGGCAATATAACATTTTGAAAAGATAAAACATCAGAATCATGAACACATTTATTTTTTGGAATGTTTTATTTATTTCTAGCAGAGAGAGANAAGGCTTATTTTATAAAACTGTGCAATTTCATGTGTTTTGTCCTTCACTCCATATCGTATTTTATACAAATTATCAAGAAGAAGAGATTCATGTTGGATTCAGGATTCATATAAACACTGATTTTGAGCAACCATGTGAATTAAGCGCATCTGCAAAATTCAAAAAGCCATGAAATTTATTTTTTCTGATCCACCTGACCTTCCTCTACATACCATCTGAAATGAAGTAATGAAACACATTCTTTGACTATAGATGCAGATAATCAAGTATACACTGAGGGGAAACTTACATTTTTCTTTATGTGTTATTTCATTTACTGTCTGTAGAGAATAGATGAATCATATAGATATGATTATTTTATTTTCAGAGTATCTTATTTAAAAAATTTTTAGTGTTTATGACAGAAAGAGACAGAGCATAAGTGGGGGAGGGGCAGAGAGAGAGGGAGACATAGCATCCCAAGCAGGCTTCAGGCTCTGAGCTGTTGGCACAGAGCCTGATGTGGGGCTCGAACCCACGAACCATGAGATCATGACCTGAGTCAAAGTCGAACATTTAACCAACTGAGGTACCCAGATGCCCCTATTTTCAGGGTATCTTACATGCTCGAGATGAGTTAAATATACTCATTTCAGAAGTCTATCTTCTTTTTACAGGAAGAGAATTGTATTTGCATTATCATCTTCCAGCTGACACAAAGATCGATATAGCAGGGATAGTTGGAAACTCTTCACTAATTACTCAAGAGTGTTATATACAATTTCAAACAAAGAGAAACATATCACATGCATTTAGAACTGGAAGGATACTGTGGAAATCATCCTAGCCCAAACTTCCCTTTTTATAAATAAGGAATGAGAGATTCCAAAAGTTAACTCAGCTCTTGTCTCTTAAATTTTCAATGCCTACAATTTTATATCATTGTAAATAATGAATTTATAACATAAAAACTATTACACTGATAGACAAGGCCCTTTCTCAAACACCTACTTTAATAGGAGGTAGGAAAAGGATACAGTTCATTTCCCAAGTTATTTTAGGTATAATTTTACAATTTTTTAATAAAACCTTTAACCTAAGCAATTAACTAAAATATGCTCTAAAATTAAAGATGGTTAGTCTATGAATTTAGGTAGTCCTTCAATAATATAGAAACCTAAAATAAGTGAAGGGATTTTATTTTAATTCTAAGTGTTATAAAACAATTTTTTAAAATGGCATCAGGTTGATTAGCTTGGAGAACTTTCACGAACCAGTGAAAAGGGTTGTCAATGGAAAGGCCTTAGAGTACTATACAAATGATTGGCAAAAAGAAAAGAGGTAAACCAATTGTAACTACATCTTCAGCATCAATAGATCTACAAACTAATGCTTTGAAAATGGGCACAGTCAGAATGTGCATGTAAAATATTTTGTGGAGAGTAAAATGAGGGAACTCTAAAAAATGAGAATGAACTCAAAAAAGAAAGGTAAATAGAGAAATGTTCATCTTAATCCTCTTGTATGCCCCCAGTAGCATTTCTGATATTCTTAAAAATACTGGCTCATTATATTCAACCACATTTTACACTATTCATATGTCTGGCATGAGTTTTAAAATCCCCAGCAGGAGAAAATGTTATAGAATAGATATATACATATATAATGATCACTTAATCAATTTGGACATCTGTAACTATAGATACAGAAATATATAGCATCAACATGTATTCTCATGTACAAGGAGAGGAGAATTCTGGGTACATTAATTTTATCTTTAAGATATTTGTGTTTATAGTTCAGAACATTGCAAATATGGTCAATAGAAATACAGGAAAATATTCACAAAACGGGAATGATACGTATAAACTTACTTGTATCATAAAATGTCCCTTACTTCTGGCAAAGAAGATAATTTACTCTGCTAAAAAACATGACAAAGCTATAGAATTTTTAGATGGATCTAGATATATTCTTACATTTAAACACCTAATGCCAAGTTTACTATAAATTACCATAATAAATTATAAAGCACATGAATATTAAACCCGTTCCACACGATGTATGATTTCAGTTAAATGGGGAAAATAATGTTTCAAATCACTAAAATTATGTGTAAGTTTAAATTATTAACTATAATGAATTTCTGACTACCATATTCCCTAATTAAAATCAAGATAAAAATACATTCATCAGGGTTTCATCTTTTAGGAAAAACAAACGACTGTGTAAATTTCAAGAAGCATATTTATAAAAAATGTAGAGGACACATAGGGCCATTTGAGTATTTCAGTAAGTCAATCCAGAGTTTATTTGATTTGTTCTCTTTTCTCATCTTAAGCTTCCATATAGCAAGGGTTATTATTCTTCCTAACTTTGGGAAACAGAAAGTATTTGTTTTCTTATGCTGCCTTCTCATCAACTTAAGCATCCTCAGCATGTGTCCCGGCATTAGTCAAGCCAGCCTTGACTCTGAAATGCAAGAGAACAGCCTCACAGTTTATTTTTTTCCCATATTTTGATCTCTTGCCATGCTACTATTTCTTAAGGTCAAAATCCCTCAAAGCTCTGACCTGAATAGCAGTCAAACATTCGGGCACACAGTGTCCCTTATGTGAGCACAATCGGATGCCCTGTCACCTCAGTCACAATTCCTATATCCTTCTGGATGTTAACCATTACCAGATTTTCCTCATTCCTTAAACTGATCTTTAATCCTAAACAGGATTTTTCGAAGGCTGAGTATATCATATCATTAATGGGACTGATTCTCACATCTCCACTCCTGCAAACATGCTGGAAAGTGTGCATACAAGAGAGCTTTGTTCTTCAAAGTCACAACCTCACCCTCCACATTCTTAGACTTCTTCCCATGTTCTTTCAATCAAACTCAATTTTAGATGCAAGAAAAAAATTCAAGGGCTCTTTTAGTTATAAGATGCTATTCATGGCTTGCTCTATCTTCCTTTCAATTTCTTTGTCCTTGGGTACCTTCATTTTTATTTTTGTTAGAATCCTAACTCAACCCAGCAATGATCTGGACTGGGCCTCTGATAGTTATTCTTGGGGAAAAAGCAACAAACAAAACCAGAAATCAAAGTGTAGAAAGCTGAAGCTTAGTGTTCTAAAAAGTAACTTGCTTAATATATCTGCTTCTGATCTGGTATAGATCTGGTATAGTAATGCATAAATGTTTGAAAATAAAGATTAAAAATAACATAGTGAACCACAACAAGCCATCGAGACTCACTGAACAGTATCCCTTGTATATATTAAGAACACCAGTGGTTTTGCCCTCCA
>NW_027529579.1:105024-108460 GCF_008692635.1 Crocuta crocuta | reverse complement strand
TTTTTTTTTTTTTTTTTTTTTTTTTTTTACCAACTAGTGTAAAAAATGATATGCACAACACTTTTTTAGAAAGTAGGCTCATTCCAAGGAGGTAAGTATATTTAAACACTGCATTGCTAGGAAGGTCTCCATTCTCCCCATTTCTGGCAGGACTGTGGAAATAGACCACAACATGGGGATTGGTACACATGTCACTGTCTTGTTAACTCAATGTTTTGTAAAAATATGGTCTGCAGACTATATCAAAGGCTGCATGCAGAATGCTGGTTTACTGAGCAAGATTTTCTGAGCATGAAATCTAGGACTATGAATTTTAATCAGTTTCCCAGGTGATTATTATGTAGACTCAAGTTTGAAAACCACTGGATATAGTACAAGTGAACAAGAACGTGACCTACTGTTAACAGTTAACATCTTCATAAACATACCCCTTTAAAGGAATGTATTCCTAAATAATTTTCTTTATAAGGCAATGCCAATCCTTCTTAACATGGTAACTGACCATTTTACAGCAGCAATAATCTATGGAAACAATGGGTACATATTGGAATGATATCACTGTTGGTTTAAAAAGTATCAAATTCTCTAGTATCTCATGTATTTGTTACATACATTCCAGTGCTAATGCAAAGTATCTATCGCCAGATCATATATAATAATAAGAATCATGATGTGGTTATAAAATCGCTATTCAATCAAGCAATTGCTAGAAATATATTCAGTGGAAAACACATGGAATTTTTCCTAATGCCCAAAGTGCACAGGAAATGATTACAATATATATCCTTTCAAATTTAAATTTTTAAGCATGAATTTAACTTCAAAGGAAGTTTGAACTGTGACTGAAAATCGTATACACTGCCTGGTCATATTTTCTTAAATTATATTTCTGGAAGCAATACTTTAAACTTCATTTCATCTTTCAACAAACATTTCCTAAGTGCTACTTATCAAATGTGAAGTCTCAGGAAAACCAGTTCCCTGCACTGTCTCATAACAAAGGAGATGAATGCCTAAAGCTACCGAATGTGGTCACTGCTTTCATAGAGACATATAGATGGNCAAGTTAGCTTCTATAATGAAAAATAATATAGCAGAATATGTTAAATGCTATTATATATAATGTTAATATTTTGAGTGACTGACTACCCACAATTCCATGATCCAGTAAGAGCAGATAAAAAAAGTTTCTACTTTAAAATCGCCCCATTTCCTTTAAATTACCAAAACTTTTAAAATTCTTAACATAAAACCACATTATGACACTACAAGTATAACACAGACGCTTTCCTAATCCACAGACTGTGTGTCCCTGTTGTGAATTAACTGTTTGTGGCAGAAAGAACAGCCAATAAACAGATCCTTACTCTTATTAAGAAAACAGTTCTCAGTAAAATCAAGGGACCTGGGCCCTAGCCATACTCCTATCACTAACTTCACTTGGATAATTCATTTTTCCTCCCTAAGTTTCATTTTTCTCACATGTAAAATGTAGGGATCAAGGAATAGCCCTCAAAGTTCTATACTCTGTGATTTGGGGTTAGGTTTTGGTGACACAGTCCCCTAGCACTCTGTCAAACTGCTCTAAGTCACTCAGATCCTCATCCCCACTGAATTGGGGAATTACACTCTGAGGCAGGAACTAGTTCACTCAATCAGCACTCACTCCTTCACCTCTCCCCCACATTCTCCACTATCAAGACAAGCAAGAAAGCCATGTTTTTTATTCAAATGACTACTTGGCAAGGACTAACACAGTGATATCTTTTGTAGGCTTATAATACTGCTGTCTTATATGACGATTTCAAGAATCTCGAGGATGACTGATTACAGGGTAATTCATTAGGATCACTAACCTGTGAAGAACTTTTTTCAAGTTTTTGGACTAAGTTATCCCAGCGCTGGGCAAAGTTGTCCAGCCAGGCTTCCATCTTTTGGGCTACCAATGTGTCTTTCAGTGTTGACAGAAGATCTTGGTTGAGTGAGCAGAGTTTGTCCATGGTTTGTTTTTTCTTTTCTAAATCTGTTTTTAAAACCTGTTAAAACAGGAAAGAATACACAATAAGCCTCAATGACACTTTATAAAACACTATACTTCAAATTGCTTTTGTGTGTATCTTTTCACTTGTCTAGGTACAAAAAGACTATAATCATGCCTGCAAAGGAGCAAGAGCCACTAAGAATGTAAGTAGAAGATTATAATCCAAATAATCTTCCCAAGACACTTGAAGAGAAAAAAAAATGAAAGTCAGATGTAGAATAAACACTTAGGAGAGAAACTTAAGAGCTACTTAGAAATATTTGAGGAACTTACAACTAAAGAGTGGTGTTACTCAAAGGGCAGTTTACTGACTTTTAAATTTTTTTAGTATCTGTTAATCAATTAACATTTGGCTATCTGAGTAATTATCCTCTAAAGCAAATTTTAAAGCCCATTAAGTAATAGAACTAAGCAATTGAGTGTGACATAAATCCTTTGGAATCACTTTATATGCTTTCTAAGTCCATATGTGTTTTATGGAGTAATTTTTATAACATTTATATTTTCAAAGTTCTTGTGAGTTAACGGAGGGTTACACATGCCCTTTGGTGAAAATGTAATGAATAAACAAAGTGGCTTATATGAAATCAGTAGATATGGACAGCTTATTCTTTCACTTCTCCATTAAGGCCACCCTGTACTTTGGGAAAGCCAATCTCCAGCTCCCAAACACTAGCCCCGGATGTAGCATGTGAACAAACAAGAAGAAGGGAGAAAGGAGACAGTTATTTTACAGCCTCTTTGCAAACTCCTTTTCTCCATAGCAAGTACAGTGAACAGAAACTGAACAGTGAGACCTGTCTTCCCAAAACAAATGCAAATTTAAGAACCACTAATATTACACATGGCAAATAAATGATCATGAAACAGATGTACCAATTGCTCATGAACTGACGTGTCATGTACACAAAGAAATCAATACACCACCCCCCATGCAAGGGACACTTTATGTAGCTCATTCTGGCATGCCACCTGCACTGATCACTCTGAACCACAGAATGCTCTGGTAGTTCATCCTTTATTCTGAAACTGATTCACCTGGTGTTCATTTATACTGGATTCCTAGTGCATGCCGCTTTTAAGGTATAAAAGCTGGTTGTGAAGTTGATTTCTAATTTTCCATCAACAATTAGGGTTTTTTCCCCCCCACTATTCTGTCTCAGTTTGAAAGAATGCAATAAATCAAAATATGAGTTAAGATTCTAAGGATGAATTCATATCAAAATAAAACTTTCAGTGTAAGAACTTAGTAATGCATTGGCTTTATATGTTGATTTTGTTTTTTTAATCTACATGTGAGTTCTCCATTAAATTTAAATGCATTGTGGAATAGTAGTAAAACAACAGTTTATGCTACCTGCCTAGAGCTGGGACCCAAATATGAATTTGTAGATT
>NW_027529579.1:104626-104934 GCF_008692635.1 Crocuta crocuta | reverse complement strand
TCCTCCAAATACTTTATGGCATCCTATCTTCTTTTTGTAGTTGCTGTTCTTTTAACTTGTGGCATGCATTTGTTTTGTTGTAAGCCATTTTAGGTTCTTTTGGGGGGAAATAAGGTTATGATAGAATTAAAGACATGCATTTAAAATTAAAAAAAAACATGTAAATACAATCCTCTTTGGCTTACTTTCTCAGGGCTTCAGGAGCTAATTTAAATAGCTGTATGCATAGGGCTAAGGGGTACACAGTTATTTAAGCTAAATATGCAATGATGTGGAAACATTTCAGAACAAGGATCTGAGAGTTATTA
>NW_027529579.1:102831-104598 GCF_008692635.1 Crocuta crocuta | reverse complement strand
CACTTAAACAGTTTTTCTTAGAGGAAATATAAAACTAATTGGATACCCAAAGAGGTTTAGTGGCACTTGCAACTAAGCCTTCTGTGTAAAGATTAAGCCAAATGAAAAAGGACTTGGTGAGCATCACAAAAATAAAGGGAAAGTCAAATCACCATTAAAGAATACCTTTAGGAAAAATGGATTCAAGGTGAAGTAAAAAGATTATTATAATCAAATTGTGGAATTACTGAATCAACATATTTTTACTTAAATCCAAATGACAAGAGCATGGTACTAAACAAAGCTTCTAGCTAGTAAATTTTAAAGCTATATATTTTTTTAAAAGGTGAAGGCAAGTTAGTTGTTCAGTTTGTTTCCTTTGTTGAGGGAACGTTTCTCTCTCTTCATGATCTCCTACTCTCTGAAGTAGGACTCTCCTACTACACCTAACAGAGGGAGAAGACAGGAAATCCATGGTGCTGCCGGATGCATTGAATCACGCTAATGAAGTACCTTCTCTCATCTACTCTTGACTATCAACACTTTTATTCTAGGAATTTATGTATGCATATTAAATAACTATGATTTAATTGTTATTTATTATTAGAGTATAAAAAAAGATGTCTTTCTGCATATCAAAAACTGATTACAAGTCTTTGAGTGCCAGAGAACCACATAACTCTGGAAAAGGAAGAAACTCAGGAAGAAAAAGGAAGCTCTAGAACATTTACAGATGGCAGAGGTCAGCCAGGATTTTAAAAGAAGAAATACATTTTATTTTCCAAGAGCCAAGAAGTTGGACCTATGTCCAGATAGGCAGGAAGGTACAGTCAATAAACCAGACTAGGCCAGTAATAAAGAGGGACAAGGGATAGATAAGCAGACCAAGAAGACAGAACAGACATGTTCTATCTGGTCAGTGTTAGAAGATAATTTGAAGAGCAAAAGGAATGTATCCTTACAAAAAGTCCAGGAAATCCTTGAGGGAACACCAAAATCACCTAGAAGCCTTGCTAAAATGCAGATTTCTGGGCTCTACTTCCAGGCCCTCTGAGTTAATAGGTCTGGGATGGAACCTAAGAATTTGTGTTTATAACAAGTTCCCAGGTGATGCTGATGCTCCAGTCTGGGGACCATACTTTGAGAACCATTGACTCTACTTGGATGAATTCTTTGAAGGTGGTAACAGGAGGTGAGGCCATAATATCAAGTCTTAGTACAAAAGCACTATCAGCAGGGACCTGCTGAGCCACTGTAAGTACTTCCACCCTGCCGTGTGTCCCACAGCCACCTGAGACTGTCCTCAATACCATCCTGTACACCCGAGGCCTGTGGACCATGACGCTTCCCAGGGTGGTCCTTCCCAGAAAACACCACAGGTCCTCACAGCAGCAAACAACTCACCCAGGAATGTATTTCTTTTAAATGTGGGGCTTCCCATGATGGCCTACCCGATTCTACAAGTCTTAGAATTCACCTCCTAAAGGCCACAGATTCTTCTCTCCTTTACTTTTGATCATTAACATCAAATAAAAAAATCAGTTTTGACCATGAAAAAATAAGAGATCTACATGGTTTGGATAAAAGCACAGATCAAGAGGAAATAAAATACTTGACTCCTCATTTCCCACCTCAAATGAAAAGTAGGAGAATATTCCATGGGCTATTAGTGATGATATTTCAAAACAAATTGCACTGATTATAAATAAAAGAGAGTTTGAGCACACTGTATCTATACCTAGGTATGTAGTAGGAACTGGTGACAGATGGTACCTGTTTTGGGTCACA
>NW_027529579.1:96082-102820 GCF_008692635.1 Crocuta crocuta | reverse complement strand
ATCAGCAGGGGAATTTTACCTCAAATTCTAGACCAGCTGTCAGGTTTTGTTAATTGGCTTAAACTATCAAACAGTAAGACTTGTACAAAACATATTTTCACTTTGTTCACAAGTAAGGTGACATAATTTGAATTTTAATCATATTGGAAAATTATTGAGCATTTTCATGGTCTTGAGGCTAGTAAAGTCTTTTATTCACAAAAATGTCAACAGAGTAGCACTTGATTGTTAGAAATGATGGTTGTCAATCACAGTTCTTTTTATGTCAAGGAATCAAAAGATATGAGGAGTTCTGAAAAAGCTTAAAAGGGATGGACCTGAGTCTGGATGTCTTGGTGCTCAGTTTGACTCTGCTACTAATGCTCTATGATAGCCTATGGATGCCACATGGTTCCCTGCCCTCCGCTCTCTGGGCCTCAATATTCTCTTCTGAAATAATCTTGTCTAGTTCTTCCCCTTCATACCCAATGCTACTTAGTTCAGTTCTACTAACCAGCCTCCTTACTACCAAAGAGTATTCTAAAAACACAAATATGAATTTTATCAAGTTCTCAATGGCTCCCCATCAGCTGTGGAAAAAAATTACAAATACATCACTGACATTTTTGTATTCTTTTGATACAAATACAGTTCACTGTTCTGAAATCTGTCGTTAGTGATGAAATCACTCCAGAAAGCATATATTTTTTGAGGAGTGAATTCTTATTTATAACAAGCTAGCCTGTAATGACAAGCAATATATTTGTCAATCAATTTTAAACTAAAAGCCCAAGGATTAGTAACTAAGGAGCAAAAATGCATGATACAAATCAATATTTAGTAAAATGGTATAAATTTAATTGGGGAAACATATTTAAGGTTAGCTTTAAACAAATGATTTAATTATGTCATACAATATAAATATAGATATAAATAGATTCATTTAGGTAAAATTATAAGATGTTATTTACAACAGATCTTTGTTTTATATTAAAGTTAACACTGAGCTAGCATTTAAGAGAAGTGCTTTATCAAAACAAGAAGATATTCTAACTATGGATTATTTTATTTGAAAAATTAAGCTCTTGATATTACAATGTGCTCTCCTTTACAGCCAAATAATAAAGTTCACAGTGGAAGAGAAGCTTTAGAGATCTTTTCTAATCCTCTAAGTTGCCACTCACACTGAAATATCTCACTGAAGCCCTCTGTGATGTTCTTTTATTGCAAAAGTTGCCTCATTTCTCAAAACACACAGGCACTTATAATTCATGCTGTTGGTTTGCTTTAACGTTGTGTCTAGTTTCCCAAATGGAGGTATAAGCCCCTTATGTGAGGATAATCATATCATATCCTTCTCCTTCTCAAAGCATTTAATTTAGACTATTACTTTAGAACCAAAGACTGTTTAGAACTTCACAGGACATTCCTATGTACTTCTCAGTGTTACCCTTTTCAACTGAAGTCTTATTCTAGGTATGCCATATCTTTTTCAAAATTACAATTTTTTTGAAAAGCATAGTTGCAAATCTGCCTGCATCTTATGGAATTAATGTTCATATTCCTCCAAGAGTCATGAAATGAGGGCTGAAGCCTCCACTGTGTTAGTATTAGGAGCCTGGGCTTTGAGGAGGTAACTGGGTTTAGATGAGGAGAAAAGAGTAGAGCACCATGATGGATCAGTGCCCTTGGAAGAAGAGGAGGAGACAAGAGATCTTCCTCTAATTCTGCTATGTGAGGATACAGCTAGAAGTGGCTGTCTAAAAGCCAGTAAAATGGACCTCACCAGGAACAAAATCTGCTGGCACCATGATCTCATATTTCGGGGCTTTCAGAAGTGGGGGAAATAAATGTCTGCTGTGTAAGCCATCCAGTTCATGGTATCTTGTTATAGAAGTCTGAGATGCCTAAGACAGGAATTGGTACCAAGAAGCAGGGTATGACTATAACAAATACCTAAAAATGCATATACAGCTTTGGAACTGAGTAGTGGGTAGAGGCTGAGAGATCTCCAAGGTGCAGGTTAGAAAAACTGGAGATTGCCATGAAAGGACTCCTAAAGCCAATTCTGGTGAGGCTCAGAGAAAGAGACCTGGAAAGTGTCCTGTTTTTAGAGAATACAAAAATTAAAATGGACAAAATATTAGTATAAATATGGATGGCAAAAGTCATTCTGATGAGGTCTCAGATGAAAATGAGGATTATATTATTGGCAACTGGAGGGAGGATGATGTGGTTATAAAGAGGCAATGAACCTGGGTGAATTGTGTTCAAGTTCCAGCATTTTGCAGAAGGTAGAGCTTGTGAGTGATGAAAGTGAATATTTAGCTGAGGAGATATCTAAGTAAAGTGGCAAAATTTCTCTTGCTCATGGGAAAATGGGGGAAGAGAGAAATGAACTAAACAATAGTCACTTGGCATAAAGGCACTAGAATTTAAAGATGTGGCCAATCCTTGGCCTATCCATATTGCAAAAAATGAGAAAATATGTTCGGAAGAGAACATTAAGGGTAAGGCTGACTGACCACGTGCTAAGATTAGTGTGGGTGGGAACCAGAGACCTAGTGAGTCGTCTCAACAGAAATCAGGAATGGAGATGGGATTATACCAACAGAAACACTGCCCGCTGAGACCAAAGGAAACAGAGAAAAATGGACAGAATGAAGGAAGGCTGTCCAACATGTGCTATTCCTCAAGAAAAGGGAGGGATGATGTAGGTGATTCCGAGATGTAAGAGGTACCACTCCCACCCCAGGCCCAGAGAGCAGGGCTAGTGCCTCCTGGGTTTCAAAGAGTGGGGCTACCTCTTCAGTCTGTGGGGCAGGAAGCCCCTCTCCAGTAGGGCAGGAGTAGAGCCACTGCAGAGAGGCCTGTGGGTAGGGCTGCTGCAGAGGGCCACCCGGGTGGTGCCCTGTGGAATTGAAGAGACAAGGCTAACTTGTGGAGCCCTGGCAGTGATGCTGCTTCTCCAGTGGTCTTGGAGGGCAGTGCATCAGTCCAAAGAGGATCATTCTTGAGGCTTAAGATCGAATGGAATGTTCCTTGCTATGCTATGTTTTAGATCTATTTGGAACCTGTCGCTCCTTCCTTCTTTCTCTTTTCTCCTTTTTGGAAGGGGAATGTCCATCCTATGTCTGATGCACGAACATATTTTGGAAGCACATGACTTGCCTGGTTTCATAGTGTCACGGCTGGATAGGAAGTCTACCTTTGGATGAATGGCACCTGGAGTCTTACCACATCTTTTTTAGATGATTAAGAAACCTTGGACTTTATACTCTAGAGCTGATTCTGGAACCATTTAAGACTTATGGAGCNCTCTGACCCTCCCCTGCTCACGCTGTCTCTCTCTCTCTCCTAGAAATAAACAAAAAAATATTAAAAAAAAAAAAAGATGTTGAACTCTACTCACACACATACATAAAATGTGATGGTATTAAGAGGTGGGGCCTTTGAGAGGTTACTGGGTTTACATGAGATCATGAGGGTGGAGACCTCACATTAGGGTTCAAGCCCTTATAGGAGGAGGAAATAGGTGAAGGTTGGTCAAAAGGTACAAACTTTCAGTGATAAAATAAGTGAGTATGGGGAATGTAATGTGCAGCATGGTGACAACAGTTAAAAATAACATAATGTGTATCTGAGAGTTGCTAAGAGAATAGATCTTTACAGTTCTCATCACAAGAAAGTCAATGTAACTGTGTAGGTGGTGGATGTTAACTAATCATGGTGATCATTTTGTAATACATACAAACACTGAATCATTATGCTGTACATCTGAAAGTAATATAATGTGATACATCTATTACATTTATATTTTAAATATTAATTTAAAAACACAGGAGATGGGCTAGATGGCCGATGGGTATTAAGGAGAGCACTTGTGATGAGCACAGGGTGTTGTATGTAGTGATGAATCACTGAATTCTACCGTTGAAACCACTACTGCACTATAGGTTAACTAAAATTTAAATTGAAAAAAAACACCAAAAATTTCCTATCTTTTCTACCATGGGAACACAAGATAAGAAGGTGCAGTCTGAAAATCAGGAAAGGGTCTTCATCAAAAACTAGATCTTCTGGTACAGTGATCTTGGACTTCCCAACTTCCATAAGTGTGAGGAATAAATGTTTGTTGTTTAAGTCACCCAGTCTATGGTTATTCTGTTATACCAGCCCAAGCTGTTTAAGATAATACAGCTGTCGCTATTTTAAAGAAAATTTACAATATGACATAAATGAATAGACTACAATGTAAGCCAGAACAATGAGCATTTGGTTTAAGATTGCAAAGAAAAAAAAAGAGATCGGATAATGGTGTTACTGTCAATTGTTGGGTTTTAGAAAAAAGTTTTGAAAGCTAAAAAATACATACAGCCAGTTTCTGAAGACTTGATAACATTTCACTTTGATCCTTAAAGCCAGTTGTGTGAATCTTGTTCAATGCATCTTCTTTTTCTAAAAGCCATGCACTAAAAAGGCACTGAAAGAAATAAAATAATTCCAAAAAAGAACATTAATAATTACCGATCATTACTTATCACATAATTACATCATCCTAAGTTTTCTTTTACCCCTTTAACATCTACCATATCTTTCACTGATACAATTTCCCCACATGACTCACCTGTTCTTCAGTAAAACGCTGCCATTTCAGGAGGATGTCTTGTAAAAGAACCCAGCGATCTTCTGTCCATCTACAGATGTTTGCCCATCGATCTCCCAGTACCTGGGGAACAAACAACCCATCACCACATCAGCAAACAATTGGTAACTGAATTTCATTTAAAATTGCATGAATCTGGAAGCTCAGTCTGTTAAGCATCCAACTCTTGATTTCAACTCAGGATCTGATGGTTTGTAAGATAGAGTCCCATATCATTGGGCTCTACACTGACAGCATGGAGCCTGTTTGTGATTCTCGCTCTCTCCCTCTTTCTCATTGTCCGCCTCAACTTGTAAGTGCCCCGCTGCTTCCTCTCTCAAAATAAATAAATATTCAAAAATAAAAATAAAATGAAATTGCATGAATGATTCATAAAAGCAATCATGAGTCTCCTATGTATACTAGGAGTTGTAAAGGACACCCTTCATGATTTGCTTATAATTACGTAAGTAGTATGCCTTTCATTTGTCTTGAGATTATTTCACTCACTCTTTGATCTTACAGTGAAAAGTAAAGATACTTATAAGAAGTCTGAGGCGGTTATCATACCACTATTTGAAATGTCTCTGTGGTAAATTAAACAGAGCTAAGACATAAATATAGAATTAAAGAGGATTTTGCATGGATAATACACAAAATGGGTATCTTTCTTAGATCTGAAAATATATCCCAAAGAATAAAAGTCTGACTACTAAATAGAATACCTAAAGACTCTTCTGGGAAGTAATCCTGTGTAATTAGAATTGCTTAATGTCTTAATTGTAAAAGAAAATTTCAATTTAAATTACATCCACATGTGGACTTTAAAAATTATCTAGATTATTATTACAAACTATTTAAAATCCCTCTGTCTCTAAAGTATTCAAGAGAGAAAACTGTAATATTCCCTGTGTAGTAACTGCCATCTCCATAGCATGTTACTAATACTTATAGACACACACTATTTTAATACGTCACGTAAACCAACTACCAATGGTATGTATGTATATATTTTTGTACATATGTATATATTTGCTGGCTGCTGGAGACAAACATCTTTATTAAAGATACTACCAAAATTTTGACAAACATTTCACAAGAGATTTGCAAACAGTGCTTCCAACAGGCAGCGCTTTGAAAAGTCAATACAATAAGACAACACAACTTGAATCGACATTAGTTCAAAATCCTTGCATTTTTGACCACATTACTTATGTTCCCACATGATAAAACAAATGATAGTTTAAGTCAACATTAAAAGATAANTACATTTCATGCTTTTAATAGTTTCTTTGTATATCTCTCTTCAAAAAATGCTTTGTAGCACTATATAAGTAGGTTACCTACATGTTTAATTCTATACCTTTGACCGAAACTATAGATCTGTTTCATTTTCATAACACTGATTTTGTCCAACATTAATAAAGCTCCCAAACTGTTGAAATGGAAATGCTTTTGTCTTCCACAAGAGAAGTAACAATTGACAGAAAAAAGAAACCCGTATGGTAACGCTCATCAGTTGCTTACCTGAGGGTTTGACCTACTGAGATTAGTAGCATTTTTTTCCTCCATGCACACTCACATGCACATCACCTCTGCCCAAATGTAGCCTGAGCATGTACTTTCAGACACCGGTAGGCCACAGTATGCTTCCCATTGCTCTAACCAAGCGGGAAGCAATGTAGCTAATGATTAACCACACCATGTACAGAACTAGCGAACACCTTAAGACAACCATTCCAATGGGGGGTTAACTTGAAGGGTGGATTTACTGTTCTAAATCAAATCAGCCTGTATGTACGTGTGTGTGTGTGTGTGTGTGCGCGCGCATATCTGTACGCATACAAATGCTCATATATCTTTCTATTCCTTAATGCTCCAAAATAATGTTTTAACTTTTTTGTATTTTGTGTGAATTTCTAAATATACTTCCATTTTAAGGCAAAGAATTTGCATTAAGAAATATCAGGAAATAGGCTTATGTTTATCTAAAACTTTTTCACCTTGTACATTACTGGTTTTCTTTTAAACATACCACCTAAATAATCATTTCTAATGATAAACACAAGATTTTAAGGAAAAAAAAAACTCATGTGAAGTACTGACACTGTATG
>NW_027529579.1:94975-96061 GCF_008692635.1 Crocuta crocuta | reverse complement strand
AAATTGCGCCTGTATTCTTCTCAAAGCTAGAACAAATAATCCTAAATTGTGTATGGAACCACAAAAGACCCTGAATAGCCAAAGTAATATTGAAGAAGAAAACCAAAGCAGGAAGCAGCACAACCCCAATCTTTAGCCACTACTACAAAGCTGTAATCACCAAGGCAGTATGGTATTGGTACAAAAGTAGACACAAAAACCAATGGAATAGAACAGACAACCCAGAAGTGGATCCATGAAATACAGGTCTAGCACCATGACTCTACTTGCTGGTGGTCAAATTCACCTATTAGTGTTTTGTGTTTTTTGTTCTGATGTGAGCCAGCTTGTTATGAAGTTAATTGCATGCATATTTTTCTTCATGATAATTGGGACTAGACTGCTTGATCTTCTGATATTCTTGTAAGACTTCTTCATGAACATTTTGATTCTCTTTTGAGCCCAGAGAAACCAATTTTGTTGTGCATCAAGCTTGATAAATCTTCTATCTACAGTCTCCATCCTGGCACACAAGGCCCTATACTCCTCAAACTCACTTTTAAAGTCATACTTATAATTCCAGTATTGCTCAGAGAAGATAGGAATCTATTTTATCAAATAATCTGGTAGTTCAATTGTGGAAGAAGGCTCCATAGAGGCAGTGCAACCTTCATTAACTCTTTCACTGTTAACTGGACTGAAGTTTTATTCAGCTTGGCAAGTCCCTCTTCTCTTTTAAGGTACTCTTCCTTTTCTTCAGGTGTCACAAAGTTGTGGTTTTTAATTTGGCCTTTGTCCTTCTTTTTTTTTTTTTTTTAGACTTTTTTTAACATTTTGTGAGACTGAATGGTTTTCTTCCATAGGCTTTGGACACTTTAGTAGAACTGAACCAGAGAATAGTATTTCCAGAGAAGTTCTAGAAGAATATTTGTCTTGCTGGTCCTCATAGAGACTACTGTTTTGACTAAAATTGTCAACAGGTAGGGCCTGAGTCCTCCGGCCTTCTGAAGTGCTAGGGGAAGCGGAGTAAGAATTTAGACTGAGGAGCACTGGAGATAGGCAGGTGGACTGAAGGCAGCAGTGAGGGGGAGGGATGGGAGCAGCTCC
>NW_027529579.1:89094-94886 GCF_008692635.1 Crocuta crocuta | reverse complement strand
CAGCAGTGGGGGGTAGGGATGGCAGCAGCTGCAGGGCGCGACAGGGAGCCTGCAGCAGATTTTTCACGGGTGGGATTCAAAGGACCATTGACTGCTGGAGGCACTCTTTGTCAAGTGAGAGAGTTGAGATATTTTTAATCATTAAAAGATCAATGAAATCCAAATCCAAGAGCCATTTCTGAGGAAAAGATGCGGCTTTGCTACTAGAACATGCCGGAGATTCTGAATAGCTAGTTCTGGCAGCATTCTGAGATAAATTTAGTTTTCTCCAGAGCATTAACTCTAATGATTGTTTACTTCACTGTATCCAGGCCAGTCTCTTTGATGCTCTTTACAAACATACTTTATGTTATACAAGAGGCCCTTAGGATTCCGATTGGCTACCTGTTGCAGAATTGCTCGGAGGGAGTTCCCATCTTGTTGACTGACAACACCTTTCTGCTCAGATTTCTTGTGGGCTTTCAGTGACAACAAGTGAATCACACTGTCTCTATGTGGCCCATGAGAAATACTGCTGCTGTCCTGTGTCTTTTGAATCATATTTGCAATATTCCTGGAGGGGGAGGGTGACCATTTCCTTTCAGATGCTACATCTGAAACAGCCTGAGGTGCTTTCTGAATTTGCACTCTTTTCTCTATATATGGTCCACCAAGTTTGATAACTTCTGTGCTTTGCTGCGGGACTCCTCCTCTGCCTCAGGCATTCTTTCTCCAGTCATCTGATAGGAGTGGATGTTGCACATACTGTAATTTTATCTTGCAAAGGAGCTGGGAGGCTCCAGAGCTAGAGAACATTTGCTGGACATAGTCAAGGCTGACCTGAGAGTTGTCTTTATCCACATTTGACAAACAGAACGTAAAGCCAAACACTTTATTATGAAGATCATTTTTAGGAATGTTGACAAGCTCCTGGAACCCTGAAACTAAATTGAAGGGCAAGAAGGAATGACTGTAAAACCATGAATTCCAAGTAACCTTTTATGTGAGTGTTCTGAAAGACTAGCAAACATTTTAACTTGATAAACGACTGATGTCTTGCAATATGAGTGGTACATGACACCGAATGTCACATGAGCACAAGTGAGCCAATGGATCTTCTCTCTCTCTCTCTCTCTCTCTCGTTGCGGGATTGTGGGTGATTGTCTTCCATGCTTGGATGCTCATTCTCAGGCCACGGTTGTTTGGCAGAAATCAGTGATTTTTCAGAATGTTGGAAGGTGCCCACAACTGGCACTAGTGTAATATTTTTTGTCACTTCCAAGCTCCTATGGAAGTGCAAAAAGCAAGCTCCTTTGCTTTTCCAGATAAGACTAGGCTTAGGAATGCTGTACTTCATTCTAGGTCATTGGGTAGGTTCCTTGTTAAAGGTGTACGTAAAGAAAAAAGATTCTGTTGAGCCAAGAGTGACCCAGCAGTGATTCCATTAGTGATAGTGAAAGTCGTCCTACACAATAACCCTTCTCTTCCTCACATCAGCCACGAATGCTTTCAAAGGTAAGTGCAGGTTAATTTATTTTCCTTTATATTTTGTATTTTCTCGATTATTTCACATCATATTAAAATATTGTAATCATTTTTATATTAATATATTGGGGTTGTGGAGTGTTTCCATTATTTCTTTGATAATAATACTGACTTTGATACATAAGTGCTTTAGATTACAAGCATGTTTCCAGAACAAATTATGTTTGCAAATGAAGGGTTTACTGTAGATTTTTGTGGCTCTGTCAGGTTCCCAGTGCCCATAATGCCATCTCAGTGAGCTTCATATGTAAGAGAGGGATGCTGTCTTGTATGACAGCCTGTAGTGTAGCCCTTCTCACCACACCCCCTTCCCCTGGGCTCTACCCTCCACTGCAGCTGCCACCACAGCTATGGCCCTCCCACTACTGATGCACTGTCATATACCCAACTACCAATGGTGTTTAGATGAGAAAATACATGTTTGGATGACAGTTGTGCAAGGGGAGTATTTTAAGACAAAAATTAGGCATCATTTATTTTAATTCCATTATGATGCATTTCAGAGTCTAAAAACTTCATTTTTTTAATTTTAGTGTAAATAACAGAATTATTTTCCCATAGCTACCAGATCTTCACAATGAAAAGTATCTCAAAATAAAGATATGTTTTATTTTGTATAGAATTAAGGCTAGAAAAAATGTTGGCAATTCATGTTTTTTACAAATACATTTGGTATCTGAGATAAATTTTGCCATAATTTGTAGCAGAAGTGATGCTACATGTTGATGCTGCATGTTTGGATTCACCTATCTAGAAGATACTGATATATATTTCAAATAATACAAATGCACTTAGAATCATGAAAAAAAATCCACCTATTCCTAGGAGGGCTTGAAGACCCACCTAATTTTTTCAAAACCATCTTACCCTACCAGCTTTTCAAAAAGGGAGTCCTGTGCCTGAGTAAGGAGTAGCAATAAACATTTTACTAACAGTATGAAAATGATCATGTACTCATATTCACCATGGTCACAAGTGAGTTTTCAGTTTTTTACCAGAAATGTCAATAAAATATTATTGCTTTCAACATAATGTAACTGATTTTTATATTTTTTATAGTTTCACTCTCTACTCCTTTTGAATTATGTTAGTTTATGTCAGGAACCAGAGCACTGAAATAATAATGCAAGATACCCAAAGGAAGTGTGCTAACATAAATCAATGAATTCAACAATATTAGCCATTTAGTTATTACAACCAACTTTGGGGATTTTCTTCTGAAACATTAGAAGTTCCTTAAGCGAACTTCCTAGTGCCTATGTCAGGACACATCAGGTAAAATGGTATGTAACGTGTCTGTTACTAGATTAGTTGTTTTAAAAAGTTAGCTTCAGAGAAAATCTTACCTCTTATAGTCATAAACTACACTATTTACCTGATTTGAGAATAAAGAAAGAAAAGGCCAAATTGTGAGTTGTTGGCTAAACCCATTCAATCCCACTGGAGATGGGAGTGAAGGTGAGGAGAGACATATTCAAACTGGAGCACCTTCTTCATAAATGAAAGAAAATGTACTGAGACTTCTAAATAGGCACAGTATCGTCTCTCCAGTGCTACAGGACACAAGAAGGTAGTGTCCAAAGAAAGAGCAGCATAGGTTTTTAACCTCATAGATTGACAATTACAATTTATTGATTTTAGTAGGACATCCTATAAAGTAAATCCAAATAGGGGTGGCTGGGGACTCAGTGCATTGAGTGTCCGACTTCGGCTAGAGACATCACACAGGTCATGGGTTCGAGCCCCAAGTTGAGAATGGGACTGGGATTCTGTTTTGGACTCTCTCTCTCCTCCTCCCCAACTCGTGCTTTCTCTCTTTCTCTCAAAATAAATAAATAAACTAAAACATTTTTTCAAATGAAGACCTGCATATACTAGATTCCTTAAGGTTGTCAACTTTATAGAAATTCCAAAATATGGTAATACTACTTTACACTATAGGGTTTTTTGTTTTTGTTTTTGTTTTTTACTATATGAATGAGCCACAAAAACTAATAATAAATATTCTTTTAGATCCACAGTCAACCTATTTAGGACAACTATTTTTTACATTTTTTTTATTATTTCTGAGAGAAGGAGACAGTGTGAGCAGGGGAGGGTCAGAGAGAGAGGGAGACACAGAATTGGAAAGAGGCTCCAGGCTCTGAGCTAGCTGTCAGCACAGAGCCCGACGTGGGGCTCAAACCCACAAACTGAGATCATGACCTGAGCTGAAGTCAGACGCTTAACCGACTGAGCCACTCAGGCGCCCAAGAAACTATTTTAAGAAGTGTCTTTGGTATTCCAATAATTATAATAGATAATTTTGGTAATTTACTGAATGCTTATAATTCATCCACACCAATATTTACGTTAACATGCAGTTAATGACAGCCTCTAATTCATTCATTCATCCAACATGAGTCCACTTATATAACAAATATTTACTGAACACTCAGCGTATGTCAAAAATGAACAACAGAATAAAGAAGTTATGGGCTGAACTGTGTCTCATTTTTATTTTTCCATCTACATTTTACTTAGAAACATTTATATCTAAATGAAAGAAGAGGTTAGCAAAAAGATGCATTATAGTTTCAGCGAGTTAAGAATGCAGCTATTCAGGGACACCTGGTTGGCTCAGTCAGTTAACTGTCCAACTCTTGATTTTGGCTCAGGTCGTGATCTCACAGTTTGTGAATTCAAGCCATGTGTCGGGCTCTCCACTGACAGCATGAAGCCTGCCTGGGATTCTCTTTCTCTCTTTTCTTTCTCTGGCCTTCCCTAACTCGTGCATGATCTCTCTCTCTCTCTCTCTCTCTCTCTCTCTCTCAAAACAAATAAACTTTAAAAAATATAGCTATTTCCCTATGATTATACACATGTCTACAAAGACTTGTATCTTAAACAGAAAAGATGTTAGTTGAAGGATGCATAACATGCAGTATGTCTCAATGAGTTCAGCACAGAACTATTCTGATATATATCTACAACTATGTTTTGAAACATTTTAAAAAGTTGTTATTTAAATTCCAGTTAGTTAACATACAGTGAAATATCAGTTTCAGGTGAAGAATTTAGTGATTCATCACTTACATATAGCACCCATACTCATCACAAGTACTCTCCTTAATCCCCGTCACCTATTTCACCCATCTCCCACCAATCTCTCCCCTCTGATAACATCAGTTTGTTCTCTATATTTAAGAGTCTGTTTCTTAGATCGTCTCTCTCTTTTTTCCCCTATGACTGTTTGTCTTGTTTCTTAAATTCTCCTTATGAGTGAAACAATATGGTTTTTGTCTTTCTCTGACTGACCTATGTCACTTAACATAATAATGTCTAGCTCCATCCATGTCACTGTAAATGGCAAGATTTCATTCTTTCTGTGGCTGAGTAATATTCTAACGTGTGTGTGTGTGTGTGTGTGTGTGTGTGTACCACATCTTCTTTATCCATTTATTAATTGATGGTCATTTGAACTGCATTTCCTTAAAATTCATATGCTGAAGCTCCATCCCCTCTACTATAGAATGTGACTGTATTAGGAGACAAGGCTTTTATAGATAGGACCTTTACATAGGGATTTTGTTTAATGGGTTTTTTTGTTTGTTTGTTTTGTTTTGTTTTTTGTTTTTTTTTCTGAGAGAGAGAGAGACAGCGTGAGCAGGGGAGGGTCAGAGAGGGAGGGAGACACAGAATCTGAAGCAGGCTCCAGGCTCTGAGCTAGCTGTCAGCACAGAGTCCGACACGGGGCTCCAACCCATGAACCGTGAGATCATGACCTGAGCCGAAGCTGGACACTTAACTGACTGAGCCACCCAGGCGCCCCCATAGAGATTTTGTTTAAAATGGGGCTATTAGGGTAGGATCTAATTCAATCTGACAGGTATTCTTATAAGAAGAGTAAATCTGGACACACAGACTGACATCAGAGATGTGTGAGCACACAGGAGAACATGTGAAGACACAGTGAGAAGATGGCCATCTGNCATGGTTATTTACATTTTTTCCATCATCATGTTTATATCAAATCTTCTAAGAACCTGCAAGGGTCATCTATTTTACTCTACTCATACTACAAAGGTACTTATTAAATCTTTACAAGTAGTTGTTTAGATTTCAAGTATATTCTTCTTTAAAGACTTCCAACACAAGAGAGTATGCATATCCTTTATTAATACATTCCACTGCTTAAACCTATCTTACTCTCAAAAAACCCTCAATGAACTGAATCTAAGTCATTTCTGTTATAATATAGGCATGAAGCTTTTTACTCTCCACAGTAA
>NW_027529579.1:85094-89029 GCF_008692635.1 Crocuta crocuta | reverse complement strand
GCTTGCTCGTATGCTGGACATGTTTGCCCACAGGTAGATTTTTGTAATGCCATATGCACAAATATCAATGGATGTACACAGTGCTTGAATTTATGGATTTATCTGGTTATTACTTAGAAATATTGGTGCTGATTTGAATTACAAAGAATAGAGCTAAACAATTGGAAGATTATCAGTCAGCTCTATAATCACTCAAAGATGCTGCTTCCTATCATTGCCTAAAGGGATGTAACTAAGTTGTTAGACAAGTCTCAAAGACTGGATCGAATGCGGTTGATGGAAAGCTAAATAGTTTTTTTTAAAGAATCACTATAGTACAATTAGTAATCTCTGCTCTAGAGAAAAAAGTCTCTCTGAGTTTCCATTTAAATATATGAATCTTTCAAGCTTTTAGAAATAATGCATATTTCTGTGAAGCTAGGTAAACGTAATGCACCTAAGTGAAAATGAATTATAACATCTCATAAAGTGATAAGAAGAAATTAATTTTTATTTATGTTGTCATTTTGTCTTGGCAGTAAGAGAAGCCACAGGTCAGTTCACTTACTCTAACACGCTTTCGTGGGCTAAATCGCAACTCCATTATCATCTCTGCTTAGATCCACAATGGGGAAACTTTCCCTCTTCCATTCAGTTTACATCCCATATTGTTATACATGCCAAGAACATTTCTCATTTGAGTTCCTTTGTTTGGGTGAGTTGGTTTTCAAAGAAAAAGTGAAAAGTGGCCATCAGAGGAACATTGGATAAAGGCAACTGAGGAAAATCTGACAAGCCTGGAAGGTAAAACTTAAGTACCTTGACCTCTGAATTTATGGAGGCCAGTGATAGAATGTGAGAGTTAAACTGTACCCATCAAGATTGGCATTACGAGATAAAGTGTTCCCAGGACTATGTCCACTAAGAAGGAAACAATTATGTGCCATAGACCACACAACACAGCAGCAACTAGGATTTATAAGAAAGGGAGACAGCAAGCAGCCCATATTATTTAGTTTAAGACCCTGGAATATGCTCTCCAGCTACATCAATTTTATACGTAATGTGCCTTTTGATAAATGACATTTTCTTGATTTTTCTTTCCTACCTTATAAACAATTATGGAGTTAAAAAAGATAAACAACCTCACTTTACTGATGGTGAAATGGAAATACTATCAAGTACCTTACTGAAAGAAATAAAATAACGCCCATTATGAGGTTAGACATGGGGCAGAGTATTACTGACTAGTATTTAGCCAACTCTTGAATTCTCTTCTCAATGTTACATGGTTTTACAAACTGTTAACCAAAGTAGCATATTATAAAATGGCATGCCTTATACCTCACTGTCTAACATATGGTCCAGGGTGGAAACACATGTACTCATGTACTGGGAAACACTTAACTGTAGGCTTCTCTGAAAATAACATTCTTACTTCTGTTTAAATGATCCTGTAGGATTCTTGACTAAACTCCAGGAACTTGTGACTGCCACTTCTCAATGTGTAGTTTAAAGGTGACAAGCGGACAGTGAGATGAGTTCTTGTCATTTGCAACAACATGGATGATACTGGATGGTATTATGCTAAGCAAAATAAATCAGTTGGAGAAAGAGAGATATCCTATGACTTCACTCATGGGTGGAATGTGAGATACTTAACAGGCGATCCTAGGGGAAGGAAGGGAAAAATAAGATAAGACCAGAGAGGGAGGCAAACCATAAGATACTCTTAAATCCAGAGAATAAACCGAGGGTTGCTGGAGTAGAGGTGGTTGAGGGGATGGGCTAAGTGGGTGATGGGCATTTAGGAGGGCACTCTTCAGGATGAGCACTGGGTGTCACATGTAAGAGATGAATCACTTGAGAATTAAAAAAAAAAAAAAAAAAGTGAGAAACAGACACTGAAGTGAGTTAAGTAACGTGCCTAAAGCCACAGGAGCCACAGGATTGAGTTTCTGGGATCAGGCCTCAGATACATCTGGCTACAAGTCTGTGTTCTTTCATGATGTCATTTACTCAGTGGAACAGGCAACATTCAACCTGCCTTGTAATGTGTGCTATATAACCAAGTGAGATGTACACATGCAGAATCCTTTTTGAGTCTTTTCATATTTAATTTTAGCAGAAGTTTGACTAGACTTAACTATACATTTTATCTAACCTACTTAACAAGGATTTGAAGCCTAACATTATAATTTCATCTAAAAACATTTGTGACATTTTAACTCCATATTTGCTTAAGATATTTTTAGAAAATACTCACACTCCCCGATCAAGACTATGTGCTCTTTTGCAGGGACTTATTTTTCAAAGGTAAATATGACTGTCTGACTCGTTAATGAAATTTTGTCTTGGTGATTATGCTAAAAACATAGTGAGATTTCGAACTTGAAGAAGCATGTTCCCCTGTGCCATTGCCATCAGTTCCATATATTATTTATTTTTATGAGTTTATAAGGTGCTAATGAATAAATCTGGAAAGGCTCGGTTGTTGATGCTGTTATTATTTGCATGCTATTATTTAATGTTCTGTGGCAGCTTAATAAACTCTGTACTCTCCCACTCCCACAAGTCTATTGAATTGGGATACCAGAAAATAAAGAACAGGAGTCCTAAGGAGCATTCCAACATCCTTTTCAGTGTCCATTACACTCCTGCACATTCTTTGGTGGTTTAAGGTTTTACTGTTACTTATTGTTTTAGGCCTCACAGGCTCTGACCTTCTTGAGGGGGGTGTTCCTTGCCTTCATGCTTAATGTCTCCTGGGGGTAATACATGAACTCCACACAGTATAGAAATGTCTCAGGCTGAGTACCACCACAAGAGTTATTGATATGGGGACTTTCTTAGACTTAAACAGTCTTAGAAACGTCTTTCCTTCTTCTTCGTTAAATAACTACCTGCCAGTAATTTATGGCAACAACAGAGCTACTTAGAGTAAATTTGAAGAGGCAGAGGAAGACAGACTCACATGTGAAGTCCTATCTTCTTCACCTCGAATTCTAGATCTTTAATACTTACAGTGGGCATCAGTCTTATAGCAGAATCTCTGAGTCTGGGACACATCACCAAGCATGAAGTAAAGATTGCCTGAATTCTTGTCCCAATTCTACTGTTGCCCAAGGAGGTATTATCTCTCAGCGAACACTTAATCTTGTTATGGTTTAGATTTCCTACTAGTGAAATGGAGATAATAGCCAATGCCCTGGTACCTTCCTAGCCAGGTCATTGGTAGGGTCAGACAGGTCAACAAATGTGAAAATGCTCCAAAAACTGTGATAAATTATGTATATGCTTGTGATTGGTAAATATTTGAGTGTCACTGATAAAAAATCAGCTTTTGTTTCCAGGTGTGATAAGTCTACAGCATAACATAATTTTAATAGAGAATACAGCAAAACATTTCAGTATGACACTAAAACTACTAATTATTCATATTTTATCTATATTTTATTGAGGTTTACATTTTATACAATAGTTGAAAATCTTTTACTTTAGAACTTTAAACCAAGAGCATAATCTATCATGTGTCTTATTTGCAATCAAGTGAGGAAAAAACAGAAAGTCCTCTATGCTTCATTCTAACTCTAGGCATTGAAATATGCCATCTATAAGAAATTGCGAATTTGGGGCGGCTGGGTAGCTCAGTCAGTTAAACATCCAACTTCTGCTCAGGTCATGATCTCATAGTTCATGGGTTCGAGTCCCACATCAGGTTCTGCGCTGATGGGTCAGAGCCTGGATCCTGCTTCAGATTCTGTCTCTCTCTCTCTCTCTCTGTGTCAACCTCTCTCTCTGCTCCTCCCCTGCTTGCACTCTGTCTCTCTCTCAAAAGTAAATAAACATTTAAAAATTTTTAAAAAAGGAATCACAAATTCTAATGTGTACACGTAATCAAATGCACAAAATAATCTAGGTGTAAGAGAATGGGGAGTAATGGGGACTATAAATAA
>NW_027529579.1:83132-84951 GCF_008692635.1 Crocuta crocuta | reverse complement strand
AATCTTATGTCTATTAAATATATTTAATCTTTCATTTAAAACTTTCACAACAAAGAAAATTCCAGGCACAAACGGCAAGTTCCTAAGCCTGCACAATCAGGCGCTTAAACCTAGCAACTTATAATAAGGAAAACAAGGGGCGCCCGGGTGGCTCTGACTTCGGCTCAGGTCATGATCTCTCAGTTTGTGAGTTCGAGCCCCGCATCAGGTTCTATGCAGACAGCTCAGAGCCTGGAACCTGCTTCAGATTCTGTGTCTCTCTCTCTCTGCCCCTCCCCCACTCATACTCTGTCTCTCTCTGTCTCAAAAATAAATAAACAATAAAAATAATTTTAAAAAAATAAGGAAAACAATAGGCCAATATGTTTCATGGACCCAATGAGAAAATTCTGAATCAAATGTTAGCAAACATTAGCAAAGAAATCTAACAACAAAGACAAAAGATTATGCATATCATCTATGGTGTATGTCAGGAATGCAAGGCTATTTTAGCACTAGAAAATGAAGCAGTGTGATTTCACACATTAAGAGAATAAAGAAGAAAACTAAATGATCATCTCAAGTGATCATGAAAAAAAATGTTTGATAAAATTCAGCACCCAGTAATGACAAAGCCTTTTAGACCATTAGGAATAAAAAGGATCTACAACAAACCTGCAGGAAATATCATGCTTTATTATGGTGATTTACTAAAAGCCTCACCTTCAGAAACCGATCAACAGTAATTTCACTGTACTAGAGTACACAGCACAATAAGGCAAGGAAAACATTTCATGAACATGGATGGGAACAGGAGAAGCAAAACTATCATTACTTACAACCTGGATACATACAATAGAGTGATGCAACAGATAAGCTATTCAAATTATAAGTAAGTTTAGCATAATCTCTGGACACAAAGCCAAGGAACAGAAATCAAGTTGTATCTGTCCCTATCAGCAAAAGACAAACGGAAAATGAAATTTTAAAAAGACTCTATTTATAAAAACAGCAAATTTATCAAAAATATTTTTAAAAAATGAATAGATCTGATAAAAAGTCTAAGACTCACTATCCTGGTAACTGTATAACATTATTGAGAGAAAATAATGGCCTAAATAAATGAAAGGCTATTCCACATTCATGCAATGAAGTACTTTACATAATCAAGATATTAATTCACTACAAAATAATCTATATAGTTATAAAACCCAATTAAAATCACTATAAATTAATCTATATAGTGAATAAAACCCAATTAAAATCACAGAAGGGTTATTTTGCTTTGTTTTGTTTTTGTTTTTTGCTGGAGGCAGACAAGCTGATTCTAAAATCTGTACGGAAATGTGAATAAACAAAAATAGCCAAGATACTTTTTTAAAAGGAGAAAACAAACATAAGGGTTTACATTGGCCAAGACAGATTTAGTCTTTCCTTCATCTTGACTAAGCTTTGGCTATAGGCCTCCGACCTTGTTTTTCTTAGAGCACTTACCTTAGAGAATTTTGAACTGTAAATTTTTCCGCTGCCCCTTTGAGATGTAAATATTCTACAGCCCAAGAAAGTCTTTCTCAAGGACCTGAAAGGCATCTTTTGGAAATGTCAAGAAAGACAATACCCCTGTCTCCCAAACTTCGGGAGGCTAGGAGCCTAGCTATGATAAGGGACAATTAGCAAACAGAGATCGCTTAAATGTACTGATTACCCAACCCCATAAAAGTTCTCCAATGCTTTTATGCCAGCTCATTCCAGCACTTAACAAACTTGAATGCCTTTTGTTCAGTGGAACTGAGTTCAATCTCTTCCCTATTACAATAATCTTGATTCCTAATTGCAGTAG
>NW_027529579.1:82613-82869 GCF_008692635.1 Crocuta crocuta | reverse complement strand
CTTTTACAATACTAAAAGATGTCAAAATTGATCATAAAGCCACAGTAATTAAAACATATATATACATGTGTGTGAATACATATATATGAGGAAAAAAAGCATATATATGAATACATATAGTGACCCATATATGTATAAGTATTTGACTGAAAGTGACAATGAAGAACATTAAGGAAAGAATGGTCTTTGCAATAAATTTGCTATTTTATCTAAATGAGAAAAAAAAATGGACATTCATCCCTTCCTCACACCAGAA
>NW_027529579.1:82240-82404 GCF_008692635.1 Crocuta crocuta | reverse complement strand
ATAAAAGCAAAAAAAATGAAATGGTTAATATAGATAATCAATAAAGGATCAAAACCAAGAATATATATACTTTAAATAACTACAAGAAATCACTAAGAGAAATACAGATAATCCACCAGACAAATAGGCATTTCAAAAAATAGGTTATTTCGAATAGCCAATGT
>NW_027529579.1:81816-82182 GCF_008692635.1 Crocuta crocuta | reverse complement strand
AAATGCCATTATAAAACCACAATAAAAGCTCAAATTTAAAATCTGCCAATATCAAGTAATGAAGAAGCTATGAAGCAATTTGTACCTTGATTCATTACTGAGGACAGTAAAAATTTATACATCAACTTTGGAAAACTCTTGTGAAATGCCTATAGAGCCAAATATGCATATATCCAGTGATCTAGGAGTTCTAATCTTAGGTATATACCCAATACAAAAGCATACATATATTCCAGAAATATATATATACAGTTATGCTCATAGCAGCGTTATTCATAATGATCCCAAACTGAAAAGAGCCCTAATTTTCTGAAAAGAACTTATAATTAAATTGTATATTCACAAGAAGGAATACTATCCAGCCAT
>NW_027529579.1:77837-78077 GCF_008692635.1 Crocuta crocuta | reverse complement strand
AGATGTCAAAATTGATCATAAAGCCACAGTAATTAAAACATATATATACATGTGTGTGAATACATATATATGAGGAAAAAAAGCATATATATGAATACATATAGTGACCCATATATGTATAAGTATTTGACTGAAAGTGACAATGAAGAACATTAAGGAAAGAATGGTCTTTGCAATAAATTTGCTATTTTATCTAAATGAGAAAAAAAAATGGACATTCATCCCTTCCTCACACCAGAA
>NW_027529579.1:77473-77650 GCF_008692635.1 Crocuta crocuta | reverse complement strand
GAGAAAGGAGACTATAAAAGCAAAAAAAATGAAATGGTTAATATAGATAATCAATAAAGGATCAAAACCAAGAATATATATACTTTAAATAACTACAAGAAATCACTAAGAGAAATACAGATAATCCACCAGACAAATAGGCATTTCAAAAAATAGGTTATTTCGAATAGCCAATGT
>NW_027529579.1:72351-76930 GCF_008692635.1 Crocuta crocuta | reverse complement strand
TACAACATGAAAAAAAAAAAAACAAATGCCATTATAAAACCACAATAAAAGCTCAAATTTAAAATCTGCCAATATCAAGTAATGAAGAAGCTATGAAGCAATTTGTACCTTGATTCATTACTGAGGACAGTAAAAATTTATACATCAACTTTGGAAAACTCTTGTGAAATGCCTATAGAGCCAAATATGCATATATCCAGTGATCTAGGAGTTCTAATCTTAGGTATATACCCAATACAAAAGCATACATATATTCCAGAAATATATATATACAGTTATGCTCATAGCAGCGTTATTCATAATGATCCCAAACTGAAAAGAGCCCTAATTTTCTGAAAAGAACTTATAATTAAATTGTATATTCACAAGANCTCCAACTATATACATAATGGAGGGATCTCAGAAACAAAACATTGGGTAAAAAAAAAAAAGGGGGGGGAGGGTTACAAAATTATATATTATGCAATTGCATTTATGTTAAGTTAAAAATAAAACTATTCTGAGATATTATAAATCAGGATAGAGGGTAACTGTGAAGAGCTGTGAGAGGTTTATGACTACTAGGATAGGACTTAACAGGAGTGTCTCAATTGTTGGCAACAGATGATCTTTTTATCTGGGTGCAGAACTACAGGTATGTTACTTTTGTGACATCATCAACCTAAAATATGATCTGTGTATTTTTCTGGATGCTCTGATAAAAAAAAAAATAATTTTGTGCCGTAATGTGAAGTTTAGATTCCCTTCAGAGACCAAAAAGGCCAGAATTCTCTTTAGACTATATCAGAATTACATTCATAAAGAATATAATCATTCCAATATATTCATCCATATATACTTATATTCACAGTATTCGTAAAGAATATTATTATTCCAATATACTTGCATATATTTCCCCTGTAATAATTTTCTCAACATCACATAGTAGTTTTCTTCTGTGAAACTGAGAGGTTAGGAGAAATCATGCAGATCTGGCTACCAGTCTCAGCTCTGTGACCTGAAGGCTATATGAACTTGGATTTAACTTCATTAAACATTGGCTTTTTCATTTGTGAAACAGGGATAGCCTTTCATACAAACTATGAAAATTTTTAATAAAAAGATAAGCACATAAAAGTGCTAGTAATTATAATTATTGCTTCATGGGTAACAATTGTTGACATTTGACTTTACTGAAAGTACTCCCATTACATTTAAACTTTTTTTAAAACATGCTTTTTATTCACCAAGTAAACAATTAGAAACTATAAATGTCAAGAATATTTCCATCCATACTGTTCCTCACAGATAATCTCTATTTCCTAATTCTACAGGCTTTAGCATTCCATAGACTTTTTCCCTCCCCAAATTATCCCAAAGGTGTGTACTGTAAATACTTTTCATTGCAAACCCATTTCCAAGCCCTGATAGAGAATAGGACACTAGAGCCCTTCTGAACAACTACTTTCCAGCAGACTATTTTCCTTCCAAACAACAGAGACATAATTATGATACGCAATGGCTTCAAAAAGGGAATAGTCATCACCAAGTAGAAAAAAAACACCTCATGGAGAAAAATTCAAAAGGAGTTTTCTACGTGAAGTAGTTTTCATAGCAGATGACCAATATGAGTACTGTGAGCAACAGGAGAAGCATATACAAGGGCAGTGACATAGAGAGCATCGAAAATGGCTTACAGAAATAGAAAATAGGTTAAGGGATATTGGGGGCTAAAAAGAGACACATATTAAGAGAGAGGTAGGAGTTGAGGAATAAAAATCATTGCAGGCCTAAGGGATCAGACTCTATAGGGAATGGAAAGGGACTAATGATTTTAAATAGAGGAGAAACTGTAACAAATGGCTTCTGAGAGCCAATACTGACTTTAATGCAGAAATTAGATTAAAGAGAAGTAAGAATTCAGGCAAGGACTTTACCTTGGGTAAACAGTGACAGGAACAAAGATGAAATAGTGACTATGAGAGACAAGGAAGAAATTCTGTGACAATGTAGAGGGCTCACAGGGAAAGGAAAGGGATGAGTCTGGATGATTCCAGGTTTCTGTCACAGGTGACAGTGAATGGTGTGTAATAACACAAGTGGGAAGTCAGTCAAGGAAGCAAGTTCAGAGGAAGGTAGAAAGGAAAGAGTTAATTTTCACCTTGTTAAGCCTGCGCTGCATTTTGGATTTCAAATTGGATTTGATCTATTCAGAAGAAAGCAGGATAGAAGAAAGTGGGCTCAGGAAGGAGATGTGGGCAGAAGACAACCAGGCTTATCAACCTCTGCTTATTTTTGATACAACCCTCTGGAGTAACACAGAGAAAAGGCTTCCTCTTTCTACAAGACAATAAGTATCCCTTATCTCTGCTTAGGCTTTTCTTAAAATTAAGTAATCCCAGGTTCTATAAACATTCTTTAGAGGATGCCATGATCCTGGTAAAATCCAGCTAAAATTCTAAAATGCAAAGTATATTCAAACCAACACGGGATATAATTATTACTCCTTGTAATGTAGATACTATACCATGTCCAGGATTTCATTATCTTACTAAGAATCTGTATTATTTTGCTTTAATACTAATCTTGTGCCTAAGAAGTGTCTATCTCTCCCTCCATATATGTACACACAGGCATTTGTGTGTGTATTAAATATGCAAACGCACATAAGTGTACATTTGTACAGTTATATACATTTATACAGTCATGTGTATATATATACATATACATGTATGGATGGAAGTCAGACCTTTCTCATCAAAAACTTATTCAATTGATTTAAAGATATTACCTTTCACAAGCAGCAACATTTTAAACAATAAACATACCTTTTCTGATTTAAAACATGAAAGACAAGTATATGACATTTGAATGCGACATTCTAACTTTACGGGACATTGCTATAAATATTCTAAAGTCACGTGAGAGAGGAAATAATGCATTAACACTCCAGTTCGGGTAAAACGTACAGTGTCCCAGCTAAATCCTCAAATGGCTTCTTTCTCCCAAATTTTCTGAGGCTGCAGTTTGAATAAAGGAATTCAATCATTTTCAGTCCAATTCTCTTGCACATAAATTAGGTACCAGGAAAGAATATATTAAAACACAGACATTCTCCACCAGCCCATAGAGGGACAAGAAGGCTGACCTTATGTATCCATAGATGTATCAGGCAAGGCTTTGCAAAACATTTTAGGTAAATCAAAATAATTTATATTCATTCCACTCCACCGGAACAACCAACTTAATAAATCCACCAAAACCTGTCTTAATAATACCACATATGTGTATAAATTGTTTACTGTCATCTGATATGAAGTTGGTTTCCGTGTCTTCATTATAGTGAATGTATTTTAGCTCTCAGAGACCTTTCTTACCTCGAAAAATTATTATTTTATGCAATAAATAAGTTTAGTAACTTCATCAGATAAGCAAGAAACTGAGCATGCATATATTTGATAATTTGTTCTAAAATTATATTTTCTACGTTATTATTCAGAAAAGGATGCTTGTCTGATACACTCTTTTGATATACCTTTAATTCTCCAAAATAGTAGGCAGGAACTTTATTTGTTTAAATAGTTTATTGTCAAGTTGGTTTCCATATAACACCCAGTGCTCATCCCCACAACTGCCCTCCTCCAAGCCCATCACCCCCTTCCCCTCCCCCCCATCTCCATCATTCCTCAGTTTGTTCTCAACATTCAAGAGTCTCTCATGGTTTGCCTCCCTCCCACTCCCCCCTATTTCCCTCCTTCTTCTCTCCCTCGGTCCTCCGTTAAGTTCCTCCTAATCCTCCTATACGTGCAAACATATAGTATATGTCCTTCTCTGTCTGACTTATTTCGCTCAGCATAACACCCTCAAGGTCCATCCATGTTGCTCCACATGGCCAGATTTCATTCTTTCTCACTGTCATGTAGTATTCCATCGTATAGATAAACCACATCTTCTTGATCCATTCATCCATTGATGGACACTTAGGCTCTTTCCATGTTTCGGCTATTGTTGAGAATACTGCTATGAATATTGGGGTCCATGTGCCCCTATGCATCAGCACTCCTGGATCCCTTGGGAAAATTCCTAGCAGTGCTATTGCTGGGTCATAGGGGAGTTCTATGGTTAATTTTTGGAGGAATCTCCACACTGTTTTCCAGAGGGGCTGCACCAGTTTACATTCCCACCAACGGTGTAGGAGGGTGTCCATTTCTCTACATCATCGCCAGCATCTAGAGTCCTCTGATTTGCTCATTTTAGCCACTCTGACTGGCATGAGGTGGTATCTCAGCATGGTTTTGATCTGCATTTCCCTGGTGATGGGGGACACTGAACAACATTTCATGTGTCTGTTGGCCATCTGGATGTCCTCTTTGTCTGTTCATATCTGCTGAGTAGGCAGTAACTGTAAAATGAAGCTAAATGCACAAAATATTCCAAATGCCTTTTATATGAAGAAATTCTCATGGGTCTGTGCCTTAGACAATATTAACACATCTAGTTGGACTCTCAAACATTGATGTGTAAAGAAGAACATCTACAAATGGGAATTCAATCGCTCTGCCTTTTCTCTAGAAGATGTTTCCATAGAAAAGCTTCTAGA
>NW_027529579.1:68349-72000 GCF_008692635.1 Crocuta crocuta | reverse complement strand
CCTATGTTCAAACATAAAAGGCTCCAAAGGACCTGTGTACCTTCAAAACACCTCCTTGGCTTTGTTTAAGTTTCTACTTAAATGCCAACTTTTCAAGGAAGCGTCCCCTGAGCACTCCCATGTAAAACTGCTCCCTTACCCAGTGTATTTTTTCTTTATAGTTCTTATCACCTTTTTCATAGTATAAAACTTGCTGATTTATTATAGCATGGACTTAGAATGTAAGCTTCATAGAGAAACAATTAATGTTTTACCCATACTTAAGTTCAAATCTTAGACTTGGCAGGGAGCTAGCAGCACTCAAGACATGGTTATTGAATGAATAAATACTGTTCTGCACAGAACACTTTCCTACACTTCACTGTGGCCTAATCTAACCTCTACTTTCCTGACCCTCTATAGTAAGATAGGTCATCTAGCGATGTATGCTTTTGCCTCAGTGAACTCATCATGGCCATAATTTTACATTTCATTGCATCTGATTGGTGCAGGTCCAGGACACCAGGTGCCAAGACTTTTCCCCCTGCTCATCCCGCCCACTGTAGTCCCAACTGTCATCCAGGCAGAAGCTGCTGCTCAATACTTGTTTATTGACTGAATTTTGGTGGAGTTAAGCATCGCACACTAGTTCTAACTCTTAGGTAAGCCCCAAGTCCCTTTTGTCTGCTAAGCCTCCTCTAGCATCACTCTTCTGAACCTCAAGGTTGTAGTCAAATTTGCCCTTTTTTCAGTTCCTTGAGGATGCCAGGCTCACTTGATTAACTGTTTCCCCTTCCTGGAAACTACCTACCTCCACCAATCCCCTTTACAAGCACTTTAAACACATCCTTTAGACCCCAGCTTAAATACTCTCCTAGGGAATCAATCCTTGCCTTCAAATTTCAGTTGAAGTCAGATTAGTGTGTTCTCAGAAAATCTTATTCCTTCCCTTCATAGAAATAAGTTGTGTCTGTTTTTAACTACTTGCTCATTTTTGTAAATATTTGATTCATATCTATTTCCTCTGCTTGAGTGCAAGAAACAAGAGAGCAGTCACAGTGCCTAACATGGTTAGCACCAATGACAGGAATTAGCATTGATTTCAAAGAAACAGCCTGAGAAATGGCTACCATTGTTTCTAGGTTCCAAGGAAGGCAGCAGGCTCACAGATTACTCACTCCTGACCTAGGAAGGTAATGACAAACTTTCTTTTTATTCACTCTTTTACCTCTGTTACCCAGCACAACCCCTGGGACACACCAACAACATAGCTAGTACTCTCCGAAAACAAAACAAAACAAAACAAAACAAAACAAAACAAAACAAAATGCAGATACTTTAGAAGGAGATATGGTAATGTCCTCCAGGACTGAATATTGTATATAAGTTACTCGTCTCACTTATTTAGCCAAGGTATTTCTCAATAAAATCTGTTAACTGGCGTCACTGCTTACAAATCAGATTCTCTGTGCATTGATATCCCAGAATCCTCTAAAGTTAAGGACCAGTTTATGACCTGAGGTGACATTGCTGAGGGACAAGTTGAACCTCTGAGAGAGAATCAAATTAATTTACAAGAGATTGTACTTATCAGAATATTATCCTTCATAAGCCATGCTATCTTTCAGAATCCCTAAGCATGTGTTCTGACCTTTGTTTTTCTTCAAACCTTTTAATAGAAAGACTTCTAAAAGTCTTTTAAAGTCAGAGAAAGTTCTTATAATAAAGTTCATACAACTAAGTCAACACACGTAAAAATATTCTATGAGGAGTATTTTCAGAGTTCTAACTCAAAATGATAAGAACACATCCCTCTCTTAATACACTAAAGCAAGGACTTCTCTTCCTAGTTTGCCCCATGGGCATCTCTGAACTAAAGACCACTGGGTATCTATTTGGAGGCTCTGGATTCAGCATACTGGAGTCAAAGAGATTAAGGCATTGTGATGGTGGAGAAAAAAGGAGTGGAATAAACATTCAATAGTAACAAGTCTAGAGAAATAAACTGTGGACCAGACCTAGCTCCAATGAAAGCCCTTAAGGTTTCTTCTCAGATCCCTGCTAGTTTTTTTTGTTTTTTTTTTGTTTTTTGTTTTTTTTTCCCCCTTGTATGGAGTCCATATACCTGTTTTTCTCTCTTAAAATTCTTCCCATTCTAACAGAATTCCTCTGGGCCTAGCACAAAACATAGTAATAGTCTACGTTTTCTGAAGCACACAAAGGATTCTTATTATGTTCAGAGAATACTTGTGCCGCTGTTAAAGTGACTCCTCTAATGTATTTATCTTTTTATCCTTTATTATTTTTTCTCTCCTCCTCCTTCTCTACCCACTTCTCTTCCTCTCCCCATTCCTTTTAAAAATTCTACTAGGTTAAGACCAGATCATATCACTGGAAAAGAACCTAAAATGAATCATTAAAATTTCAAAGTCAAATGGAAGCCCAGCATTCCAGAGCAATTCAAACCAAAGGTCAAATAAGGCACAGAATTCAAGCATGGATTCCTCTAACACTGAGAAAACTGACAGAATGAGAAGAAAGAAATGTTAAAGCCGGGGCATTCTCGCCACAGAATTCCTTCCAACTCTGCCCTTTTAGACACTAGTCTATGTTAGCTAAAAGAGAGGGCACAGTAAGGGAGAATGCAGAGAGAAATTAGGGTATCAAAAGGGAAAAGGGGGTTGAGGGGAAAAGAGGAGGCTAGGAGGTGGTAGTAAACACTAATTAATGGGAGGTGATCACAGACAAATGCAGATGGAGTCTATATAATTTAGGAGTAACCAACACATGCGCAGCTATCTCACTAGATATCTCTGGGTAGGAGAAATAAAGACAGAAAATAAGGTGAAAATGAAAGTACGTAGGATAATAAATATAAAAAACCTAAGGGACACAGCTCAACTTATCCTAATTAAGATTTAACCCAGTCAACATCTACAAGTGCTATGGACTGATTTTCAAGGTGGTCTAGCCTCACAGCAGGGACATCAACCTGGAATGATTATATTCTAAAGCTAGTTGGACTAGGTCCAGTAATACCAAAGTGGATGTCTTTCAGTAGTTTTAACTAGAAATAGTCTATGATTTAGAAAAACGTCTGCCTTAATTTTTTTTTAACCTGCCACCCTCCCAACTCTGCCCCCCAGCCATCTTTTATCTTTTCTGATAATTTCTGAGGAATGCTGAGTATCAGATTTTTACCCATCTGCAATTAGTTGCAACACTACTTTATCAGAACTATGGATTTTTTTCAAATGGTCACAGTGGTGGCCTATTAGTACAGCCCTTCAACTGGTTTTAAGTGCTTTGTGTATACAGTTTATTTGATCATATATATGATGCTATATTATAATATCAGGTGTCACAAGCCTTTCCTTATCTGTAATCCCTGAAATTTCACTGAAACATGCAATNTGCCAGTCTAAAGCAGTAACTGGAGGAAATGACATTTTCCTTGGATAAAAAAATACAATTCACACAAAAAGAGAAGAAAACAGAGATAAGGCTTTAAGAAACTGTGTTATAGGTTAGGTAAGAGAAACATGTTTAGAACAACCTTGGGCTGATAAAGCTATTTAAGCCCACACAGATTGAATCCCTAGACATGTCAGACTATTGGCGCCTAACAGTCACAAAGAAAAGGCAGAGATTTCAGGATTCATGGGTTCAAGG
>NW_027529579.1:67958-68325 GCF_008692635.1 Crocuta crocuta | reverse complement strand
TGCAGTTGCATATATACATATATTTATGAATGTACGTGCCACCTTCAGAACAATAAATTCTTCTATTTTTCCTTAATGCTGATGTTTTGGTATATGTATATACTGCTTTTTTGAAAATGTTTTCATTATTTTTATAGTAAAACATTACTGTTCCCAATTATAGGAAGAAAAGTTAAAAATATGAAAATACCCACCTTACCCTTTGTTACTATGTACTGGTTATATTCCCAAGCACACAATTACTATGACTCAGGTTGAATGAGGGCTTATTTCTCCATAAAACTTCCATAACTTAAATGCTCTGCTATGTCCTCATCAAGACTATAATTGAAGTTTTCTAGGAAAGAAATATACTGAAGGTGCTTAA
>NW_027529579.1:66926-67837 GCF_008692635.1 Crocuta crocuta | reverse complement strand
TGAAGGTGCTTAATTTCTCAATTTATTCATTCTTTTTGTGTTTTTTTTTTTACTTTTGTCTTCTTCTGAGCTGTAATTTTTTATTGTTTTAATTGTTTTTAAAAAATAATTTTAATGCTTTATTTCTGAGAGAGACAGTGTGAGCAGGGGAGGGTCAGAGAGAGAGGGAGACACAGAATCCAAAACAGGCTCCAGGCTCTGAGCTAGCTGTCAGCACAGAGCCTGATGTAGGGCTCAAACCCACGAACCGTGAGATCATGACCTGAGCTGAAGTCGGTCGCTTAACCCACTGAGCCACTGGGGCACTTACCCCCTTGGCCGTAGGATTGAAGAGGGCATAAGTAATATCATCGGATTACTTCTCTAATACATGTTATTCAATTACAATTAAAAAAAAAGAGCCTTTGGGGAAATATATAAATGCAGACTTTTTAAAATTATATAATATTGTAAACAAACAGTAGTTAATGAAAGTGAAATGTGCACAAAAGGGACATAATCTGAATTAGTTTAAATAAACATAGCACACTGTAAATATTTGTAATACACAAATGACATTATAAATTTTCTAAATATTTTCTGAATTGCAATTGATTATTTTCCATGATAACATTAGTGTATTAAAGAAAAATAATCTGACCTTAAGTTGTTCTTCCAAAGCAGCAGTTGCATGGTCTCCACCAGACTCATCGACCACCACCACCATGTGAGTGAGAGAATTGACCCTGACTTGTTCCTGTTCTAGGTCTTCTTGAAGCACCTGAAAGAAAATAAAAATAAAAATAAAAATCATAAATAATATAAAGGTAATTCAAATAATAGTCCCCTGAACTGAATGCCACAAACATTTATCCCCAACTGTGTGGGATTTATTTATCATCTTTTAGGTAATATAATTTTTTATTAAATAA
>NW_027529579.1:59539-66767 GCF_008692635.1 Crocuta crocuta | reverse complement strand
ATTCCAAGCAAGCTTTCTGCTATGGTGCTCAGCAAAATTTCCATATGTCTACTGTCAAACAAACGTGGAAATACAGAGGGAGCATCTCTTGAGAAAGGTATGGTAGGATGTTTTACACCTTATCCCATCTTCTCTCACTTTGTGAACGACTCTTCTCCTAAAATTACCTGCTGCCCCTGGTATCGTCATTGTTTCTTTCTCTACTGAAGTTCCCCATCATCAATTCACACAAAACAAACTCTCTTGGCCCAACAAACCCTTCCTACTATTGTCTCATCATTTGCTCTTCTGCACTGAAAAAGATTTTGTTCTCTACACTTACTCCTTCCATTTCCTTACCCTACTCTTCTCTTATAAAGGTTGCCATCAACCTCCAGGTCCTCAAGCCCATTCTTCATTCATTCTCTTCTCAACTACAAATCAGATGTCAATCCTCTGTATAAAAACCAATGGAGTCAAATATCATATGTTTGCACGTATAGGAGNGGCCTACCTCTATAATCTAGTTGCATACCGTTCTTGCTCTCTGATACTATGTTTCAGCCACACTACTCTTCTCTTCCATAATCTGTCAGGTCATTTGTTTTGCGTGAAGTGTTCCTCCGTACCTCTAAATAACGTCTCCTTCTTAGTGTTCAAGGCTCATTTTAAGTGCCACTTGCCCACAGAGGCTTTTCATGAAGATGTTATCTAAGTCTCCTTCTCATTTACTCTCAATCTCTATAAATTTTTTAATATAACATTTTCATAGCCAGTATTTTCTTATATATTAGCTTAGTCATTTACTGTTTGTCTCTACTTACTGGAATAGAAGATCCACTAGAACAGAGAGGTCCCTTGTCCTTCTCACTACATATTCCAAGCAACTGAAGATCAATAAACTGATTTTGAATCAATGGTGCCAGGTGGAGGGGTAAGGGCAATATGCACAGATGAGTGTGGATAAAAAGTACAATCTAAAAGGAGGTATTAGCTTTTTTAAAACTGTAATTATACTTACACTGATATCACATATAACCACAGACCAGTATTTCAATCTTTTAAACATCATAGTATACAAGGTTTTTTTGGGTAAAGATCAACAGGGTAAAGAGAGTAATAAAATAAACAGAGAGGAAACAGGAGTCAACAGGGAAGGACACTCTAGAAGTGAGACATCTTGCCTAGGAGGTCCAGGGCTTCCAAGACCTTCTCTCGCTACACTAACTGTTATTAGAATATTCCTAAATGAGTATGCACAATGTCTGGCCATCTAATTTACTCTCTGAAATGCTGTATTATATATACTACAAGAATGGAGGAGCAGGTTTGGGACAAGAGCTCTTATTTTCTAGACCATCAGCACCCCCTGCCTGTGAAACAATGAGGCTTGGCATCTATCAGAATAGTTCTTAGTTATGCATGTCCTATGGTGGATGGAAGGGAATTTATGGGGATTGGTCACATCACAAACCCAAATGCATGAGCATTTTTATCCTAAGACTTTCATTTTTTGGAGTCTCTCTCAGTTTCAGAGCACTATAAAATCACTTACTTTTAGTTCCTCTCTCTAGATTTTTATGCTATATTTTCAAGTGAAGCAATTCAGAATAAAATGACTCTGCATTTATTTTGTGTGTGGAGTCTATACTGCCTATCACGCCTTTGACATTCCAGAGCTTACACTGGTTAATAAAACTCTTTCTGCCATGAGGCCAAAAATGGAAACATTAACATTTAGACTTGTCCTTGAAAGTCATGTTGAGTCTGTGTTTTCTGAGTTATATAAGGCAGGACTGGGAACATTTCAAATGTGTCAGCCAGAAATTTTAAAAATAATTAGAATAATATTTTGGTAGCCAATATATGATAAGTTGGTTTCTTTAATTTGGCCAATTCTTTTCCCCTATCAATCAAGTATAAGAGTATATACAATTACATGTATTAAAAATAACTGAGAACTAATGCTATACCAGCTCACATTTTTACATCTAAATTTTTTTCACTATTTTAATAGATTTTAGTAAAGGAACTTGAGAATATCATTGTTTGATCTGTGAAGTGCTAATTTTCAACTCAGGTTCAGTCTTTCTAAAGCATATGTGATCAAATGGACTATGTATTTTCTCTATTAGATTTCTGATTTTGTTTTGCTTATCTGGATGCTTTATAATCAGAAATTATATTCTTGTATTTTATCAAGAATTTGCTTCTTATGCTTTTGCTAAAGTGCTAACACAAAAAAATCACTAAAGCTAGTTGTGAGTTGATAGGCTCAAAATCAAATAGAAGAACTACTTGGATTTTTAGTGAGTAAAGGGAAATAAAGGAACATTGGAAAGGTACTCCACAGAGGTTGAAATTCTTGAAGTGTGCATAGCACCAGAGTAGATCAGCATATACTATTTGATTTAATTCTAGTATCTCTTTTTCCCCTCGATGACATTTTCAAATCACACCTCTCCTTTTACCCATAATCAGGAATTGAAACAGAAAGGGCTCGACTGACTTTTTTGAGCATACTCAACTGCCTGAAGGCAGAAGCTATTCCAACACTGTAAGCATATGTCCTATTTCCTCAGACTTTGCCTCTGAAAAGAAATAGAATGCATACCCCAGTATTTGCTAATGCCCCCAGTATCAGCAAATGCCCATCTGTGTATCCATTAATAAGGTCCTTGATCATTGGTAGAAACTATGCCCTCTTGCTTCCCTCTTAGAAAAAAAAAAATATGGCTTCTCAAGACTACCAATTTTTAAAATAGATGAAAATTTTTAAGCATTTTAAAATTAATTTTAATTATTATTTCTTATGTGTTTGAATTTCTCATAGCTGGATTTATACAATAGAGAGTTACAATAGNCAATTTTTAAAGTATGTTTTTCTTTATTAAAAGTATATAAATTATTTATTTACATATAGGTACATGAAAAGTATTTTATTATGTATTTCATGCCGTTATTCTTATTAGAGTAGTGCTTTTGTTACACTTACCAGATTTTTAAAACACTGTCATGCTCCTAATTAAATTTCTATACCATTATTAGAGAGATACAAATGTCAGCAATGTTTGTTCTCTAATGTCAACTAAGAAANNNAGAAAAGGCCAACAGTGAAATTTAACATTAAAAATGCTTAGATTTGACAGATTTTGTTATACCTCTGTAAATAATTCTATTTCTTATAAATTATTCTGTAGTTAAAGGTCCTGACCAAATTTGTTATTCTCTTAGTACATATTCACAGTTTTGTGATTTAAATATGACTTTTCTTCCATTCTCTTCAAATACCATCAGTGGTAGTGAATTCTTCCTGCCCTGACACATGTCAAGTTGGTTCTCAAAAACTGGTTAGATCACTGCAGAAGAGTCATTTCAAGTGTTTACTTCAGACTTCAGCAATTTAAATCTTTATTAGCACACATTAATGCTTGGAAAGAAAGGAATGGAAATATGTCATTCTAGGCAATATTAGATATGATATCTAGAGGTGACGATGAACAATTACAGATACATAGAGAAACAGAATGCCAAAACAAGGTCGGTCTCTTATAATCTCCCTAGGAGGCTACATATATTATTTCCCATGGCCATAGTATATGTTTCACAACATGGAATAGGAAAGGGGAGCGGCTGCATACGTGCATAGTTTACTTTACTATTCCTTCTACTTCAATGATGAACCAACAGATAATTGCCAACACCGGTCCTACATGCACGCACACATGAACACACACATCTAGCAACAGCACAGATCATGGACTATGTGTGAATTCCCAAGCAACCTAGTGTCTCTTACATATTACTTTAAATTAATATACTTAAAAGATGTTTAATAAAACATTAGGTTTAAGTAATTTCTACATTTTTAGTTTAGCCAGAAATATGTACACAGCAAGAAAGACTGATGAAAACAAAACTTGGATCCGACATAAAATTTGCAAAAAAATCTTAAGAAACTCGAAGAGTTTCTAGAAAATGGGCTAAGTCCAATATCTAGCTAGGAAAGCAATATTTTAAAAAAGTCCACCACAGGGACGCCTGGGTGTCTCAGGCGTTTAAGCGTCTGACTTCAGCTCAGGTCATGATCTCGCAGTTTGTGAGTTCGAGCTCCGCATCGGGCTCTGTGCAGACAGCTCAGAGCCTGGAGCCTGCTTCAGAATCTGTGTTTCCCCTTCTCTCTGGCTTTCCCCGTTCACACTCTGTCTCTCTCTCTATTAAAAATAAATAAACAGTAACATTTTTTTAAAATAAATAAAAAGTCCATCGCAAAAGCAAAAAAACAAAACAAAACAAAACAAAACAAAACCCTAGACACTTAAGGACAAGTAGCTGATGCAATACTTCTGGATATGAATTGATTTATTTTCAAATAAAAACATCCTGGCTGAATCAGAAAATTTTATGATTTCTTAGGAAATGATAAGAAGGTAGGCAATTTATCCTTCTCTTTACCTTTTCTCTTCTGGCCATTCTCATTTCCTTCTTTCCATCAGCTCTGCACTGGCCTAGGCTCTCTATCTCCTGCTTCCCTGAATGAAATGATCTGGAAATGGCTTGCCATTTTATTTTGAGTTCAATATGCACTTTGCTAAGCCTGACTGGTCAGAGTATGGTCTAGTTCTTCAGAAGGATCTATTTATGGTATGTAATTTTGTAACATTTGCTGAATACTTTTAAAAAGCCACCTCAACAGGCCTTTCTAGAAGACCTTTTACTCTTTATTCCACTTAATAAATATGAATGTACAGTTATATTAGTCTTTATATCAGAACCCACTGTTTTTACTTTTTTGTTAGAAATAAATGTTTACATGTCAGCCAACACCAAAGCTACCAAAGGGGGGAGCCCTAAAGACTATTTCAATTAAGACATTAGAAAGATTTTAAAAACCTAAAGCTCTCCAGCTGCAGAAAAAAGGGGTTCAAAAAATATGAAAAATTATTTTAGAAAGTGTTGACAATGAATGTACCTGGCCTCATTCAGAGTATAAATGGAATTAGGGCATGGTATGAATGACAGACTAATAAAAACATATGCATACATAAAGGTGTAGGACCTGAAGTCAGATTTCCTAGGTTTGATTCCTGGATGCATTGCTGACAAGCTCTATGACCTTGAAAAAGTTTCCAACTATACCATGCCTCAGCTTACTAATTCTCAAAATTGGGATAACAGGAGTAGCTATCTCTTTAGGTGGCTAGGAATCCTGAATATAATAACTTAGCACCCTGCCTGGCACACAGTATGAACTCAATAAACATTAACAGCTAGTTAATACTAAAAAGTACTCACATTTAGGCACATTCAGAACAAATACTATATTTTTAATTTTTTTAAGTTTCTTTATTTATTGTAACACAGACAGAGCAAGCAAAGAGGTGAGGGGTAGACCGAGAGGGAGAGAGAGAATCCTAAGTAAGGGTATGGTTTTGGAAATCCAGGAAAAGAAGAACTGAAGTTATAGCCAATTTTCAGGATCTGGAAATATATAAAATGAATTTAAATCTGTAAGTAAGTCTTTACCTTCCAAATTATTTACATGAGATTAACAACAGGAGCTTTAAAGTAACTGATCTAATAATCTCATACATTGCTAAAAAATGAGCATGATCAGAAAAGCTCTATCATGGGACAAGGAGGACATAGCCTAATCACTAAATAATAGACTTCAATTCTCATATATTTCCTCCTTCCTCAGTAACCCATGCATGCATGTATCCATACATCCTGCCTATAATTACACCATTGAAATCAAAAGTTAGATCAAGGTGAAAACCAAGAAAATCTAATGAATAATTACAAAATGCCTTTAGCCTGACAATAATTAATGAAAAAGAAGAAGGATATTGGGAGAGAGGGGCAGGGTGGAAGTTTCCAGGGGCAGCACATTAGAAGTGATACGCACTGACTGTCTAATAGCATACAGATGTGGTATTCAATTCTACTGATTATCCTCCTGTTCAAACATGACTGCCATTCTCATTATAAGCCTATTTTGTTCTATCACCCCTTTCTAGTTCCTTTTGCCCTAATTCTGAAGAAAGAGCTGCAGGATTAATGCTGAAAAATAATGTCCTTAACCATTTTAATTCTGAGCATTTCATACCCAGCCACCCACTAACAGGGTGTCATTTCCCAGTGTTTACTCTGAGTTTGAGGACTTATATGTAGTCTCTCCATCTCTTCCATCTAGATATTGCCAAGCCAGGGAAACCATGTGCCATATTTCCCTCATCTCTTTGCTACTCTCTACATTTGCTCTGACCTCTAGGATAGCCACTGGAGTCAAACTTCCTTGGAGTCTAAGACAAGAGGTAAGAGAGTCTGGCAGGTCAACTTGAAAAGCCAGAGTATACAGATGACTATTTAATTACCTTAGGCATCTCCTTAACCTCACTGAACACATTTATTTATCTGAAAATTAAAGATTTAAATCTCTCCAGGACAGGGTTAGAACTGGAATTAAATGAGAATATACATTAGAATCAGTTACCACAATGCTTAAGAGTTGGGAGAGGGTGAGGGAATGCTTATTTTCTTCCATTTCTGACATCATCGCCATATCATTCCATTCTTAGACTAAGATCTATGGAAACAGCCCCTCTGGGCATCAGTATTTATTGCCAAAACTTTTGATAATCACATATCTTCTAATTACTAAATAGTCTGCTGAAACTATAGAACATCATATAAAAATATCTGATTTAGTAGTTTTCTCATTCTCACTAGATGCAATCTAGATCTTTAATTGCTAATTGATTCTAAAAGATCCATGGGGCACCTGTGTGGCTCAGTCGGTTGAGTGTCTGACTTGATATCGACTCAGGTCATGATCTCACCGTCATGGGATGGAGCCCTGCATCTGGCTCCCTGCTGAGCAGAATCAGCTGGGCATTCTCTCTCTCCTTCTCTCTTCCCATCCCCTGCTTGCTCTCTCTCTCTCTCAAAATAAACAAACCTTAAAAATGAATGAATGAATGAATAAAACAGTATCCAGCTCAAATTATCTCTGCAATATGTAGGTCCATTGATTAACAGAGTACTACCAGTTGTACCACTAGAAATCATATTGTTCTTAACAGAACTATTAAACATAAAATTATTGTATCCTGTAGTTACCAATTTTATATTCCTTAGAATGAGACACAGTGCCATATTTAATCTTATTTTTAATAGGAGAATTGATTTATGTTTTTGTATTTTGTTATAAGATACATATTTATTCAAGAAAAATTATTCTCTTAAA
>NW_027529579.1:59185-59500 GCF_008692635.1 Crocuta crocuta | reverse complement strand
CTCTTAAAATCCATATTTTCATATCTGTTGTGGCTTTCTTATGAAAAATTTCCCCCTAAAATGCATTCTAAAATGTTTTATATATGTAAATAATTCATTTACATTATTAATGTTGCATTACCTATTCAAGGGAACTGAAATTAATTGGTATTGGCTCAGAAAAACAGAGATATTTTACACGAGACTAACTCCCTAAGTGATAGAGCACCCTATTTCCCTTTTTGTTTCTTTATGCTCCCCAGAGCCAGAAACTTCTAATAAAGAGGGATTATAGGAGAAATTAAGAATAAAAAAATAAAGCTACTGTCTCAAATA
>NW_027529579.1:57217-59128 GCF_008692635.1 Crocuta crocuta | reverse complement strand
TCAAAGATTAGGGCATCTTAAATAGTTATATTTCAATAGATGCATTGATTTATTTTATTTTTTTATTTGAGAGAGAGAGAGAGAGAATGAGCAGCAGAGAGTGGCAGAGGGAGAGAAAGAGAATCTCAAGCAGGCACCATGCTGAGCGTGGAGCCTGCAGCTAGGCTCAATCCCACAACACTGGGACTGTGACCTAAGCCAAAATCAAGAGTCAGACACTCAAACGACTGAACCCTCCAGGCACCCCAATGCACTGATACACTTTAAAACAAGGCTATGATATATTGATCAATGTAATGTTATTTCATCAGCACTCACTGATTTTTATGAACCAATTAGTAATCTGTTAGCTAGAATCTCTTGATGTGTTTTTTAAAAAAAAGGAAACATGAGCATGGATTTCATTATTATTATTGTTGTTGTTATTGTTATTTTAATGTAATTAATGCCATTATCTAGTATGTAAAGCTATCCTTGGAATCTGCTGCTTCTTTATAGCATATTGATGGGAAATTAGATGCCTCCTCAACTAGATTTTAAAAAATTAAAACAAAGTATCATACATACACATCTCTGTACACTATAAAGTGTGATATTGTCCTTTTCTACTTAAACTTTCCACTTCTTTATATCAAAAGAATATTATCACACAAATCAATTTTATTCAGCTTGGAGTCATATCCTTTAATAACACCTAAGGCCATTCCTATACTTATGGGTTCCAGGTATTATTCTAAGTGTTATTTATGTAATTATGTTTCCAGTATTTTTATCAGCCCTATAAGATAGATATCATCATTATCATTACGGTCATCCCGATTTCATAATTGGGGGAACTGAGGCACAAAGTGGTTAAGTAACTTCTCTAAAGCGATTCATCTCACAAGTGATAGAGCTAAGTTTTGATCCTAGTCACTATGACTGCAAGGTCTATAATACACTGCCTGTGTATAAGAGATTTTACTGTAGCTTAAATAAGCATAAGAGATAGATACATCTGTTCTCTATAACTATACAACATAAGGCAGAGAAACTTAAGCTCTTGTGTGTAAATGTATGTGGATGTGTGTGCACTCAGTTGAGTTTCAGGTTTTAGCTCTCTGGCGTCACTTGATTTAAACCTATTTTATTTTAAAGATCACTACTAACTACAAAGCTAGCTTTAAAAATACACACACATGTACATGATAGTTAGGCCTTACTATACGTTCTTACTATTTGAAAGCAGGGTTAAGAATGGGTCATTTTAGCAATAAATGTTAATCAGAATAGTGTTTAATATGGGGTTTTGGGCATTAGTGAGAGGTTCAAGTGATCTTTTTCTTCATGGCTTAGTGTCTTTGATTGTTTTAAACTTCCTTCATGAATCTTTCCTACCTGAATATTCTCTCTTGGAACATATTTGTCATCATGCTGTGTACTGAGATGGTCATGGGATCTTAAGAGAATACATGTGTTTCTCCCATGGTTCCTATTCTGTACCCCTTGAGGGGCAAGTAAGGTCTATATAGAACTCAAAAAATAGAGAAAGTATAATGCCTCTAGGCCCTCTCTCTCCTTTCTTAGTACGAATCTGGGAAGAAAGGCTAAGTTGTAAGGCCGGCTTTGAAAGAGGGCCAACTAGACCTAACGCAGACTATGACGGAGGCCAGAGGGCAGGGAGTCCTTATGAGTTATATTAGGTTCACGGTGACTCACAAGGTCAGAATTTAAGAACAGAGTCTTACGATTACAGATAGTAGAGTTTGCCCAGCTGGTCCAGTCTGCACATTTTCCTCAGGAACTGACCATCCTGTGGCAAGTATCCAGCTACAAATGTGAATCCATCAAATGGATTGCCTTTTCTGTAGAAGCAAGGGTTACAGGCTTGATTTCAACAGACATACCTAGGTATGACTCCTGGGGGCATCG
>NW_027529579.1:46493-56691 GCF_008692635.1 Crocuta crocuta | reverse complement strand
CGTCTGCGCTATTTATGAAGATGCCAGGATTACAGCCATTAACATATTTTAAGAGGAAATGAAACAGGGATAGAAGGAAGGAACAAATGTGAAAGGTAGTCAGAGGGCATCAGGGATAATATCTCCATGTGCGTTGCTTTATAGATGTGTTCCTTCCACATCTATAAGTCGTTTCCTTGCCCCTACTCACAATTTTTGCTTATTTAAGTTGTCGTATTTATGTGTCTATAAGAAAGGAAGTCATGATGAGGCTTGCATGTGAAAGAGAGCTAGTCAAAATAATTTAAAGCACCTGCTACCAAAAAAAGAAACAAAAAACATTTACTGAGCACCAATTATGTACTAAGTATTTGGCTAGGCAGTAGAGAAATCAGAAGAGGTCTATCTGATTTTCTGGCTGTAGCACAGTATTTTTTCCTGATTACACTGCTTATTTTTACTGTGATAGCCATCAAACATTCACTAATCACTTATAAAGTAATAGGAAATAAGATGGAATTTCATAGCAGTAACTGATAACTTTTAATCTTACTAAAGATTGAGGAGAGCTGACTAGACACTAAAAGCACTACTTGATTGCATGGCATTCTTAGGCTTTTCAAAATCCTCCTTCACCTTCCAAATATTTCATTTCTACTTAACACTAGCTATTTTTTAATACAGTTTTGGCTTCCCAATTGCCCAGTCTCACAATCTATTATTTCAATCCTCTTGCTCATTTCCTAAGTTTAGTTCTGCTGCTTGTGCGGTTGATTTCCAAAACGTTCTTTATACCTGACAACAATTTTCACTGACATGCCTCCAGTGAGGCTTTATATACTCTCTGCAGTATCTTCCTAACATGTCTTCTGGCCTCCTATTCAACTGTGCTCTAATTTATCTTATAAGATATATCTTCCTACAAAATTAAGATAAATTTTTCTAAATCACCACTCTTTAGTTTAATTTCTCATCAATAATAGCTACCTATTATCCATGGAATACCTCCATGCCTGAGTCTTGAGTTCAAGACCCCTCATGGTCAGGTTGTAGTCTTTTAGCGCTGAAGACAGTGCAACACATAATCCAGGCAAGTGACATACACCCTACATTTCTGCCAACTCATCTCCTTTGTCCAAATAACTCACTGTTTTTAATATTCTCAAGTCATTTGCCATATTCTGCCTTGTACAATGGTCACTTGTTTTCTGTCTTTATCTGCTGTACTAGCATGACTTTCCTGAGGAAGATTCCATATATAGTCGGTCTCTATATTCTTCATAGCACCCATTGTGCTTTAATGAGTGTTTGTTCAATGATATGGAACAGAATGCAATGGAATGAAATCAAATGCCAAGTCCTTTAGCAGGATTACACTTAAAACTTCCCCATTACGTGAGCATCAAAATCATTTTAAAGGTCACCAGAAGAGGGTATTTCACAACCTTGGCAACCCAAATGCTTGAGATTAACTAAGCTGCAAGCAAAGGCTAGGTGAGTGAGCTTGTAAAAGACCATTTCATTTGTATTCATCAGTACTTAACATAGAACATTCAGTGAAGTCAGAGTGTAGTGCATATGTCATATTTACATCTGCAGATTCTAATAGCTTATATGGTAAGGATTTTGTTGATGCTGTTACTAAGCCGATGTAATTAAAAACAAGAAGTCTAAACCTCTCAAAAGAATTGGAAAGTTGGCTAGTAAACTAAACCTTCAACCACATTTCAGTCTGTGCTTTGAGACAAATGGCTCTTCAGTCAAATACTTTCTTTTTGATGGTAAGACCCTCTAAAATAGCAAGCTTCCTTCCCATTAATCAATGCCCAAGCCCACAACAGATTTTTCCTCAACAATACCGTCACTCCTTCAAGGGAAACCCTTTAATTCCTTATCAACAGCATGGTCGGTCTCTTAAGACAAAAGTAACCCACCAGAATTATTTCTGCCATGTTCCTCTGCAAGGGGAAGGAGAAGTTCAATTCATTCATTCCCAAGAGAATAACTTTTGGGTGACTCAGATCTAAAGTAAACCTAAAGCAAACTTTTGGGTGACTCAGATCTAAAGCAACAGCTATGAAGAATGACTGGTTTTTCCAAACTTTGCAGCACACTCCACTTTTCCCAGTTACCCAGAGTCAACACTCTGGCTACATTTAACAGTAACCACCAACAGAGGTTTGACTGGTTTCGCCTTGCCTAATGGCAGATTCCGTACAAGTGACCTCTCCCCACAGTGATGCACAGTGGTTGCATTTCAGGCCTGCCTCATAATAAAATGCTGTTCAAATGGATATGGCAAAAGGTCCTGTCACAGAACACAGAGAAGCATATCTGTGATATCCACGGTGCACTTGCAAGGCCCACAAACTTTTTTTTTTTTTTCAGGTTTCCAACAGAGGGAGTGTGGGAGGGAAGAAGTAGGGAGCGAGGGAGATAGAAAGAACCAGGCAGAGGCCTCTGACCTGAGTAGAATTTAAATGGATTCCGGGCCACAAAATCTGTGTTTTTTCTTTGATTTGTCATCTGTAATCATCTCTTAGAAAAAGAAGGAAGATGACTAAAGAATGTAATGTCTAACTATACATAGCTAACAACCCTAAATGTTAACTTAGGTGACGAGTGTGGCGATGCAGCTGGGTGGAGTTGCTTTCTTCGACTACTAAGGTTGCTGATGTATTTGGTTGTCAGAGGAAATTTCCTTATTTTCATTCACCTACAATTCTTGGGAAGAAAAGCTGCAAAGTGAATTGATGACTACTTAAATCAAGCTTCAGTTTGAACTCAGTTGCCTCAAGAAAGAACATTTATCTTTTTCTGTTTTATGAAGCATGGCAAGAATAACAACAACAAAATATACTCCTTTTAGTGTGTACTTTTAAGAAAATATATGCTTCCCATTTAAATAAATTCAACTACTGTGGCACCTGGGTGACTCAATTGGTTAAGTGTCTGACTTTGGCTCAGGTCATGATCTCATTGTCTGTGGATTCAAGCTTTGTATCAGGCTCTGTGCTGAAAGCTTGGAGTCTGCAGCCTGCTTTGGATTCTGTGTCTTCCTCTCTCTCTGCCCCTCCCCTACTCTCTCTCTCACAAAAATAAACAAACATGAAAACATTTTAAATAAATCCAGACACAGAGAACAATCTGATGGTTATAAGAAAGGAGTTGGGGGGGGGGGTCAGTGATGGGTGAAATAGGTGATGAGAATTAAGGAGTACACCTGTCCTGATGAGCAAGACATGCTCTATGGAAGTGTTGAATCCCTATACTGTACACCTGAAACTAATATTATACTGCATGTGAACTGGAATTTAAATAAAAACTTTAAATAAATAAATAAATAAATAAATTTAACACCTTTATAAATTCTTTCATTTTGTTAAATCACTTTATTCTCCCCATAATTACTTCAAGTAACAAAAGAGTACTATCAATTGCCATGCTTTCTCTTAGCTATATGTTTTTCCCTGATCCTAATTACCTAAAAAATAATATAGCCTGAAGTGGGTTCAAACAGCTAAAGGTAGAAGTTGGCCTCACTCTTTGGAAACCAATTCCTTCTGTGTCTCTTTACGCACGTATATGCATAAGCCCTTGATGTAAAGGATTAGATAGTCAACTTGCATATAATTCTGTTGCTTTTTGTGTCAAATTATTCTCATCAAAACAATTTCATACTCATAAGAAATGGCATACTTTCAAGTAGTGGACAATCTATTCACATCTTATGACAGTATTAGTCCAATATTTTCCATTCCATTGACTCTATTATCTTCTAGATTAAAGTGCAAAAAAATCAGGTAATTGTCAGAATATGAAGATTCTAGATGGCCTGTCTATCCTTCATGAAGAGCCTGTTCAGGGTTTCAAGCTGACACCTTTCCTTGTAGTTGCCCTAAGTCACTCACACTCATGGCCAGCCTGACATTACTCTGTCATTTCTCTTTTGGAGTCCTTCCTGGCTTCCTCTTCATACTCCAGGGATCCAGTGCCAACATCATTCCCTCTGATGTTCAATGTTACTAGCCTTAGTCTTGCCCTTTGCTAAAAAGCCTCACATTCTAAATCCAATAGAAACACTAAAACCAATATTATCTCCAATGTGAAGATATGAAAAACATGAGAAAAACTAATTATTTATTTGTTTGTTTAGAGAGAGAGAGAGAGAGCAGGCACACAAGCAGAGGAGGGGCAGAGACAGAGGGAGAAAGAGAATCCGAAGTCATGTCATGACCCGAGACAAAATCAAAAGTCAGACATTTAACCGAATGAGCCTGCCAGGTGACCCTTAAGAAAGCTACACATTTAGTCAGTAGAAAGCTGGATCGTACTCTGGCCTCCAGGATAAAAAGACTGTCAGGTTGAGTTTCTTTGCAAACCAATCTTGAGCCAAGGATTCAGATGCAAAGAGCTTACTTGGGAATTGATCTCAGGAGGCATTATGAGTGAGACTGTGAGGCAGTTTCCCTCATGGACACCTGGGGCCCAGTCTTGCTGGGAAACCTTTGAGAGACTGTGGGAATTAAGAAACACCTTGGAACTGTCCCACCATGGGCAAGAATTCTTGGGGATTTATCCATCATCTCCCATTCCTCGTTGGCTAATTAACGGAGACTCTGGCAGCACTAACTCTGCTTCCTTTGCACCCTCAAACTGGCTGAGACTCTCTTATGGCAGCAAATGTCTTCAGACACGGAGAAGCCATTAGTGTATACAGAAAATGTTTGCATGCAACTTCCAGGGCAGACCAAGGGAAGAGGGTGGCATAGTGTCTACATTAAGAGTGCATGATCCACCCATGAAATGTAGTCCAGTTTAAGATCTAGCACTGGATCTAATTTCTGTATCAGATGCTCAGTTACATCATGACAAATTAGCCTCTTTTCATCACAACTTTCACATGTAATTTAGAATAGATTTATTTTTTCTTCCCTGATGTTACAGAGTACAAGTAGCTCTCCCCATACTGCTTGATTATAAACTGCTATGGCCAAAATGGCTGTGAGGGAATGAAAAGCAAAGGCCAGCTTCATTTGTCATTGAATCAGAAGCTCATTAAATAAGAAAAGAACTCTGAGACTTAGAAGGAACAGTATCTTGCATCTACAAAGAATAACTTTCAACCTAGCTCTGATAAAATGTTATAAAAAGAGACAATATACTTGAGTGAGATGCAGATTTAGCAGGAATGAGTTGAGGGAGCAGATATTTCCTTTAAAAGCCATGAATCCAGGGGCGCCTGGGTGGCTTAGTCGGTTAAGCGTCCGACTTTCCCTTAGGTCATGATCTCACGTTTCATGGGTTCGAGCCCCGCGTCGGGCTCTGTGCTGACTGATGGCCCAGAGCCTGGAGCCTGTTTCAGTCTGTGACTCCCTCTCTCTCTGACCCTCCCCTGCTCATGCTGTCTCTCTCTCTCTCTCCTAGAAATAAATAAAACATTAAAAAAAAAAAGCCATGAATCCAAGACCCACAGAATCCTAAAGAGAGTTGTCAGATAAAATCCAGGATGCCAACTAAGATCTTAATTTTAGATAAACGGTGAGCAATTTGGGACATACTTCCACCAAAACAGTATTTGTTGCTTATCTGAAATGCAAATTTAACTAGGTTTCGTGGAGTTTTATTTCCTAGATCTGGCAAACCTAATCTGGACCAATTATGAAGGTTATTCTCTGTGTGTATGTTTTGTAATGGACTGAGCAAGCTCTTGTTCCCATAGTAAAACCCAGAGCTAGTTTTATAATGGTAAATATATCAAATAAATAAATCAAAATCCCAAATCAGAAATAACTGTCACTATTTGCAGGCAACATGACTTTAAACACAGAAAATCCTTAAAAAGCCACCAAAAAGTGTTAGAACTAATACATAGTTAGAACTAATACATACGGTAAAACTGTAGGATACAAGAACAATATACAAAAATTGGTTTATATAGAGTAACAACAAACTGTCAGAGAGAGAAATTAAGAAAACAACCCAATTTACAATTCCTTCAAAAAGAATAAAGTACCCAGGAATAAATTTAACCTAGGAGGCAAAAGATCTCTATGCTAAAAACTGTAAGATATTGATAAAAGAAACTGAAGAAAACACACATAAATGGAAAGATATTTCATGCTTACGACTTGGAAGAATTAATATTATTAAAATATTCATATTAAATAAAAAGCATCAGAATGGGTAAAGAAGAAGTCCAACTTTCACTTTTTGTAGACGACATGATACTCTACATAGAAAACTCAACAGACTCCACCAGAAGCCTACTAGAACTGATCCGTGAATTCAGCAATGTTGCAGGATACAAAATCAACGTACAGAAATTGGTTGCATTTTTATACACCAATAATGAAGCAACAGAAAGAGAAATCAAGAAACTGATCCCCTTCACAGTTGCACAAAAAAACATAAAATACCTAGAATAAACCTAACCAAAGATAGAAGAGATCTTCATGATGAAAACTATGGAAAACTTATGAAGGAAATTGAAGAAGNACTTTAGCCTCTACTACAAAGCTGTCATCATCAAGACAGTATGGTATTGGCACAAAAACAGACACACAGAACAATGCAATAGAATAGAGAACTCAGAAGTGGACCAACAAATGTATGGCCAATTAATCTTTGACAAAGCAGGGAAGAGTATCCAATGGGGAAAAAAAAAAATGCCTCTTTAACAGATGGTGCTGGGAGAACTGGACAGCAACATGCAGAAGAATGAAACTAGATCATTTTCTCCCACCGTACACAAAAATAAACTCAAAATGGATAAAGGACCTGAATGTGAGACAGGAAACCATTAAAACCCGAGAGAAGAAAGCAGGAAGCAACCTCCTTGACCTCAACCACAGCCATTTCTTACTTGACACATCCCCAAAGGCAAGGGAATCAAGAGCCAAAATGAACTACTGGGACCTCATCAAGATAAAAAGCTTCTGCAAGGCAAAGGAAAGAATCCATAAAACTAATAGACACCCAATGCCAATGACAGATAAAGGGCTAGTATCCAAAATCTATAAGGAACTCCCCAAACTCCACCCCCCAAAAACAAACAATCCAGGGAAGAAATGGGCAGATGACGTGAACAGACACTTCTCCAAAGAGGACATCCAGATGGCCAACAGACACATGAAATGGTGTTCAGCATCCCTCCTCATCAGGGAAATACAAATCAAAACCACACTGAGATACCACCTCACGCCAGTCAGAGTGGCTAAAATGAGCAAATCAGAGAACTCTAGATGCTGGCGAGGATGTGGAGAAATGGGCACCCTCCTACACTGTTGGTGGGAATGTAAACTGGTACAGCCCCTCTGGAAAACAGTGTGGAGGTTCCTCAGGAAACTAACAATAGAACTCCCCTATGACCCAGCAATAGCACTGCTAGGAATTTACCCAAGGGATACAGAAATGCTGATGCATAGGGGCACATGGACCCCAATGTTCATAGCAGCACTCTCAACAATGGGCACCCTCCTACACTGCTGGTAGGAATATAAGCTGGTGCAAACCCTCTGGAAAACAGTATGGACGTTCCTCCAAAAATTAATGATAGAACTCCCCTATGACCCAGCAGTAGCACTGCTAGGAATTTACCCAAGGCATACTGGAGTGCTGATGCATAGGAGCACATGCACCCCCATGTTCATAGCAGCAGTCTCAACAACAGCCAAAGCATGGAAAGAGCCTAAATGTCCACCAACTGAGGAATGGATCAAGAAGATGTGGTTTATCTATACAATGGAATACTAAATGGCAATGAGAAAGAATGAAATCTGGCCATGTGGAGCAACATGGATGGAACTAGAGGGTGTTAGGCTGAGTGAAATAAGTCAGGTAGAGAAGGACACATACTATATATTTGCACATATAGGTGGATTAGGAGGAAGTTAACGGAGGATGAAGCGGGAGAAAAAGGAGAAAAATAGTTGGGTAGAGGGAGGGAGGNAGCTCAGAGCCTGGAGCCTATTTCAGAGTCTGTATCTCCCTCTCTCTCTGACCCTCCCCTGCTCACGCTCTCTCTCTCTCTCCTAGGAATAAATAAAAATATTTTAATAAAAAAAATATGGTTTGGGCATAAAACACAAACACACAGATCAAGGGAATATAATAAAAATCCCAGAATTAGATGATGCACATATGGTCAATTAATTTACAACAAAGGAGGTAAAAACATAAAATAAAGAAAGGCCACTCCCTTCAATAAATGGTGTTGAAAAAAGGGCAGAATCACATTTGAAAGAATGAAACTAGACTACTGTCTTATACAATACACAAAAATTAACTCGAAATGGATTAAGACTTGATGTATGAACTGAAACCATAGCCTCTTAAGAGAATACCTAAGTGGTGAGCTCTGTGACAGTAGTCATGGTGATGATATTTTTTCAGATTTGCCTCTAAAAGCAAAGGTAATAAAAACAAAAATAAACAAGTAAAACTACATCAAACTAAAAGGATTCTGCACAGTAAAGGAAACCTTCAACAAAAAGAAAAGATAACCTACTGAATGGCAGAAAATATTTGCAAATCATATATCCAATAAGGGGTTAATATCCAAAATATATAAAGAAATTAATATGACTCAACACCAAAAACACAGATTTTAAAATAGGCAAATGATCTGAATAGACGTTTTACCAATAGGCATGTGAAAAGATGCTCAACAGCACTAATCATCAGGGAAATGGAAATCAAAACCATAATAAGCTATCACTTCACAATTGTTACAACGGCTATGACCAAACAAACAAGCAAACAAAACCCTATGAAATAACAACTGCTAGGGAGGACGTGGAGAAAAGTGAACCTTGTGCCCTGTTGTTAGGAAAGTAAGTTGATGCAACCACTATGAAAAACAGTATGAAGCTTCCTCAGAACACTAAGAATAGAACTACCATATGATCTCGCAATTCAACTTCTGGGTGTTTATCCAAACAAAATGAAAACAATAACTCAAAAAGATATATGTACTCCTATGTTCACTACAGCATTATTTACAATTGCCAAGATATGGAAACAACCTAAGTGTCCAGTGAAGGGTGAATAAAGAAGATGTGGCATGCATGTGTGTGTGTATACATATTCATACATACACATATACACAATGGAATATGCTCAGACATAAAAAAATGAATTCTTGCCATTTGTGATAACATGAATGTACTTTGAGGGTATTATGCTAAGTGAAAGAAGTCAGAAAGATATAGACAAATACTGTATGATTTCACGTATATGTAGAATATAGAAAACAAAACACAACAAAACTTACAGATAAAGAGAACTAAATGGTAGATGCCAGAGGGGAGAGGGGTTGGGGGGTGGCAAAATGGCTGAAGGGAGTCATGAGGTACAAACTTCCACTTATAAAACAGTAAGTCATCTGGACGTAATGTACAGCCTAGCACAACAGTCAGTAATATCGTAGCGCATGTTTGAAAGGTGTCGTGAGGGTCCACCTTAATAGTTCTCATCACAAAATAAAGAATGTGCAACTCTGTATGACAATGAATGGTAACTAGACTTATATTGCTGATCATTTCACAGTGTATACAGATTTTGAATCATTATATTATATAACTAAAATCTCTATTATGTTATATGTCAATTTTACCTAAATTTAAAAAATGGATGCTGAAGAAAAAAATAAAGAAATATACCTGTAGAAACTCTACTTTTAGAAACAACAAACACTTTCTGGCAACCAAAGAGCGTAAGCTGTAAATATACAAATAAACTGAAAAAAGATACGATGGAAATATTGCGAATAATAGGTTCTGTATTTTATAGAAAAGCGATGTTACAGATATTCATTTTAATCAAATTGGACTATTCAAAGACTTTATAAATTGAAGGTAAAAACATGTACAAAAATATCTTGTCTTATTAGTTAAATTTGCATTGCAAGTAATCCCTATAGAGTCCCTCTTCCGAAAAACCAAAANTGCCAGGAATGCACTTGCTTTTTTTTTTTTTTTTCAAATATGAAAAAGCCTAATTATGCCATATTTGAAAAAACAAGTATTTCAAAAAAAATAACCGGTAAAGATGACTCTCAAAGTCTTCTTAATTGAAGCTTTAATTCTTTCTGATCTGTAAACCCTGATATGTGCATATATGCGTGTATATAATACATACATATATACACAGAGTTTGGTCTCCAATAGAAAGCAAACAGCATAAAATATACTAACCTTATGTTGTTGTACTTAGTGTT
>NW_027529579.1:41258-46288 GCF_008692635.1 Crocuta crocuta | reverse complement strand
CAGGTCCAAGGGGCTCTTTCTCCATTTTCCTTGTTCTCTCTTCTGTTTTAGTTAGCCAGTCATTTAACTCTTTCAGTTGCTGATTCTGGAGATCCATTAGAACTTTATGTAAACTGAAAATTTGAAAGATGTCTGTTAGTACTTCTATCAAAATAATTTTACTTACTATTATTAAACGTAGCAGATAAAACTGTTGATGTTTATAATTTATGGCATGTTCACACTGTTTGGCATATAACAGACATTAACAAGAGAAGCAGAGCCCATGCTGAATCACCACTGAAGTTATTCTTTCTCTGATGTATTACAGTTCACACAGTGTGAGTTTTACTAAGTTTCACTCAGCTACCTAAATGTAAATGTGTTAAGTAAACTGTGATCCATCTCTGATAAGTGAACTAATAGCATATCCTGGCAACAGTCCATTTATACCTCCCTTCTTTTAATATGTGCGGTGATTAGAGATGGTCACAAATTTTTTGCCACTCTTTCCTGCAGTCTACTTCCCATCCTCAGGGAAATGGACTAGCCTTGTGACTTGTCTTGACCAATAGAAAAATAGGAAGCATTTATATTCTCTCTCAGAACCCAGCTGCCATGGCGTTGGAAGACCAGGCTACACTCCTGAATGATGAGAGACTATGTTGAAAGTGACTCTAGAGAATAAAATGCTGCCTTACAAGTCGAGCTTCCTGCTGAATGCAGCTCACAGAGTGACCTCAGCCAGATGATAACTGCAGAACAATCACCTAGATGAACCATGGTCACATTCCTGATCTACAGAATCATGATGTAATTATAAATTATTGTGTTAAGCCACTAAGATTTGGAGTCATTTGTTATGCAGAAATAGGTAAGTGACAGAGAAGTACTGTTTACAAAAATGTATACAATAGTGGGCTGGATAATGACTTTAGAGCCTGGCTATATGTCCTAAAACCAACTTCTTAAACTAAGCCTTCTCAATTAGATTGCCTGCATCAGGGACGAGGGATGATGTCGTGCTTATCAATCACACAATTTCATGGTGAGGATGAAAATGAAAACAGGTCATTTTATCCATTCAATAAAAACTTGAGACTCAAATGAGAAGTGTTAATACCTGTTTTGAGGTAAATATTCTTTATGGAGATACATTTAAAGCATTTTAGGAAACCATAGTATACTGAACATTAATCTTATAACACTGATAAGGAAGACATAATTTGAATTAGGAATTCACTACTGTGATTTATAAAATCTTTACCAGAAATTTTCATTAGTCAGCACGTTTAAACACACAAAATACACACAAGTTGAGTGTTTAATATAATTTAGATGACATCATTTTACTGATCTTTTACCTTGCACAAACACATGTTCACTGAGGCACACTACAGTCAAAAGCCTATGAGAATGAGCTTTCATTTATCAAACAAAAAAGGTAGACATCTTCCTTTTTATGGGAAGCAACATAAATGAAGAAGCACCCATTTAAGTAAAAGCAAAAACTCAAAGATGCCTCTTAGATAAAAAATATGATCCTTGCATTACAAGGTATATATTACAAGGTATATATTACAAGGTATATATTACAAGGTATATATATTAGCTACAGTATCACTCTTTATTTTTGTTGTTTTTCCTGCCCAGTTTGCCCTTACATCAAGATAAAAATTTTACTTTTCAAAAACTGAAGAAAAAATCCCACACTATTATTTATATGTAAAGAAATATTACAAGCATAACTCACACTTTTTTGGAGTTAATAAGCAATTTTTTAAAACATATTTACTTCTTTTTTTTTTTTATAAACATTAAGACAGACATTTCATTCAACAAATATTCACTGAATTCCATACTATGCTGGAAACAGCTAGTGAGTAGGTTGTCCCTGTGGGGAACCTCTGTGAAGAGGTTAACTTTGTAGGGCTTTCATGTGGCCTTTAAGAACAATTGTTTCCTTTTCTTTCTTTTTTTTTTAATGTTTTATTTATTTCTAGGAGAGAGAGAGAGACAGCGTGAGCAGGGGAGGGTCAGAGAGAGAGGGAGTCACAGACTGAAACAGGCTCCAGGCTCTGAGCTGGCAGTCAGCACAGAGCCCGATGCGGGGCTCGAACCCACGAACCGCGAGATCAAGACCTAAGCGAAAGTCGGACGCTTAACCGACTAAGCCACACAGGCGCCCCAGAACAATTGTTTTCTTAATGTTTATTTTTGAGACACAGACTGCCAGGTAGGGAGAGACAAAAAGAAGGAGACAGAGGATCTGAAGTGGGCTCTGTGCTGACAGCAGGGAGCCCGATGCGGAGCTCGAATAAACCATGAGATTACAATCTGAGCCAGAGTCAGATGCTCAACCAACTGAGCCACCCAGATGACCCTACGAACAATTTTTTTTAATACAATATTTAAAAATGCTTTTGCTTTCCCCATGTGGTTACTTTACTCTTCATGATTCAATAATGTCTGGTAACTACTTATTGCTTTCTGTATAGGCGTTATATGTAGTAAGTCAACAGGTGGTAAAAGGTGCGATGCTTCCTTTGCTCGCTGAGGCTTGGAAATAGACAGCATCAATGTATCCGGGTGAATGACAAGCCAGAGCTCAGAGTGAGCAGCAGGGACGGGACTTGAACGGTGGCCTATGGCAATGGCTGAGCAGAGAAAGAAATAACCACAAGGTGGCACTGCTATCAGAAGACTGTTTATAAGCCTTTACAACACAAATGTCCCCTTTTTAAATATAGTAGAAGGGGTAACTTTAGAAATAAATTAAGGAAATTTGTCAATTTCATAAAACAAAAGTCTACAACCTATAGGCAAGAAAGAGTTGGCATTTTCCTTAGTTTCATTTTATGATTTTCACGTAGTCATTTAGAAAAGGCTGTAAAAACAAAAGGAAAATGAAGCATAAATACGTGACTGGCAATGGAGGGAGGAAACTGTGGAACAAGAAAAAACTACTGCCAGATTGGACATATTTCTAACAAAATCCAAAGGCAGAGCATGTCAGGATATTGATACTGGGAACTGCTGCAGCCAACTTCTAATTGTAAAATCATCTGAGGACAGAGGGAGGCTAGCAAAACCAAGAAACTGAAAGGACCTAGAGAGTATCATGCTAAGTGAAATAAGCCAGTCAGAGAAAAATATCACAGGATTTCAATCCTATGTTGACTTAACACACAAAACAAAGGAACAAAGCAAAGAGACAAGCCAAAAAATAGAAATACAGAAAACAAATTTGGGGGGCACCTGGGTGGCCTGGTTGGCNACGGACTTGGTAGCTGCCAGGGGGTGGTGGGTAAGGGGATGGATGAAATAGGAGAAGAGGATTAAGAGTACGCTTAGCTTGATCAGCACTGAGAAAAGTATAGAATTATTGCATCTTTTTATTGTGTACTTGAAATTAATATAACACTGTATATTAATTATAATCTAATAAAAATGAAAGGACCTCAGAATTTTAAAAATTTTTTAACATTTTTATTTATTATTGAAAGACAGAGAGAGACAGAGCATAAATATAGGAGGGGCAGAGAGGAGGGGGAGACACAGAATCTGAAGGAGGCTCCAGTCTCTGAGCTGTCAGCACAGAGCCCAACACAGGGCTTGAACTCACAAACTGCAAGAGCATGACCTGAGTCAAAGTCGGATCCTTAACCAACTGAGCCACCTAGGTGCCCCAAGAACCTCAGATTTTGATGACACAATGGAGTCACAAACTTAACCTATAGCTATCCCACCTGTGGATTTATTGTAATATAAGACAATGACTTCCTTATGGTTTTAATTAGGGCTTCCCAAACTTTAATGTGCATAAAATTACCTGAGGAATATGTTCTATTAGGGATTTGAAGTCTAGGCAGGGGGTGGGAGTCTTCATTTCTAACAAATTCCTAAGGGATACCAATGCTGCTGGTCCATGTATAACACTTTAAGAAGTGATAGCATAAGCCACTTGGATTTGGGTTGTTAGTTGCAGTACAAAACATTTTAAGGAATACCATTTTCCAAGTAATTTTACTTAAGATCTCTCACCCCACACCCTGCTGCAGGAACCTATCTCTATGAACCTAAAGGCAATCAATGCAAAGATAGAGTTTGCTTTACAGACACTCTGCTCAACTATAGAAAGGCATTTACACTTGAACCAGTACTGCCCAATATATCTTTACAACAATGTAAGTGGTGCAAATCTGCATTATCCTATACTATAGCCACTAGCCATGTGTGGCTACTGCACACTTGCAATATGCCTACTGTAAATGAAAAACTGAATTTTTACCCATATCTAATTATAATAATTTAAATTCACAGCTAAATAGCTGCAGGTAGCTAGTGGCTGCCATATTGGAAAGCACAGGTCTAAACCAACGGATAACTGGCTTGACCATAGCAAGGAATCCTTACTTGGCAGTCTTTATCCATAGTATTTTATTATGTCACATAATATTTATAAGGAACGATACCCTGCATTAAGTTATCTAGCAATGAATATAAGTAGCACTTTCTGAAATTTTGGTTCCCTAGACAAATTTATACATGCCAAAACTGTACATGTTTTCATAAATCTCAGCCTGTATTTTATAGTCTAACGAGTATTTCCTGAGCCTTATGGAAATACATTATAAAATGTATAAAACTATTTACAAAAGCATAGTAATATGGAAGGAAATATATTAATAAATATGTAAATGTATAGACTTCATAAGTCCTAGAGACTTAGAATTAAAAACTACCAAGAGGGGTAAACTATTCAGTAAGATAGGTTCTCAGGCCCAATTTCCTAGACTTCATAATGACTTGCTTATATGCAATTCTCAAATAAGAAATACAACTAATTAGATAACATACTAATGTGAATTTACAAATTACAAAAGAATCCTCAGTGATGTTAAAATATGCATGTTGTACATGCAAATACAATAGAATCACATGATTTAAGCTGTTGATAAAACCTATGTATTTGATTTAAAGGAGGGCTAGCACTATGAATTAGAGATATTGAATTTTAATGCACTTTTTACTCTCAAACGCATGCCATT
>NW_027529579.1:39015-40989 GCF_008692635.1 Crocuta crocuta | reverse complement strand
TAGTAACTAAAATCAAACTGATAAAAACCAAAATTAATTTCTTTACTTATTCAAGCTGTTGTCCTGAAAATCTCAGCAAAATGGTCTCAATGACTCGATTATACAGCTTTGATTTTAGCTCAGGAATTGTTTACGTACAACTAGATGTCCCAGGAATGCTAATGTATTCTTAAATACGTAGTTATTTTAACCCTCTCGTATGGCTTTTTGTTTCATTTACTCTCTTACAAAAGTGGTCAATGAAGGTGATGTTTACAGTCAGGTTTTTATTCACATTATCACTAAATGGTGATTTAGTGGAATTTAAATCCAGCCAGGTGATTCCAATGAACACCCAGGGTTGTAAATGAGGGTGTTGGTTTCAGGACTCAGGCACAGGTTTTACTTCAGCCCTTGGGGGTTCTCAAGTGGCAAAGGATTGGGGAGCTAGGCCCAGTCAGCAAGACCGCATCAGGATTAACATGAACCAGAGGCATGGCGATGACATGGAGGGAGGCAGGTTTCGGACACATAAACATGTCTTTACAGAATTATTTATAAATTAATAATACTATATAGGTAGTAATTATCTACTAAATAATGATTCTGACCTTTTACAATTTGGGACATTTAAATATAATTTCATATCTGAAAACAAATTATACTTATCATGTGTCAGACAATAGATGTGCTACTAAAATTCATCCTAATGATGCAGGAACTGATCTTAGCCCCAATTTACAGATGGGGAAACAAAATACACCCCGGTCAAAGGGCAAGTGAAGGGAGATGGGAAAGTGGGAATCAGGCCGGTTGGCCCTGGGACCTACTTCATCATCATGCTACACTGTCAGTACGATGTTATTTTTTTAGAGATGATTTTTGTATCTATTCTTCATTTCATTTATATCAGCGATTATCAGGATATAAAAACAGAAGTTAAAAAAGGTCATTTAGTGGGTTTTATAGAGACTGTCATCAATGGACAATTTCGTTCTTACTTCTCACCAAAATGAAAAGTACGGTTGTTAGTAGTGACACAAATGCTCTTAGCATAAGGTTTACATTAATGATAGAAACCACAATACACAGAGACCCAGTTTACCTCACACATATGGTGACAAGGTAAAAGAGATGACCAGATATTTTAAATATTTATAGTGTTTCACTGGATGTAAGGATCAGAATATGATATATCCTAGGCAAAGCAAAACTAACAATAAAAAACCCCACATTGCTTTAAAAGAGTAAAGCAATATTGATTTTTTTAAAGGAAAGTTTCAGTAATGCATATACAAACATATGTAAAGGCTTTTGTTGTATGGCAGTAACGAATGGGCCATATGAAGCACGTTAGTAGTTTTCAAATCTCAAGGTTTGGGACATTTATCAAAGCTCAATAATGAATGCCTTGTGAAATACAAGGTCAAAACTGAGAATCCAATAAAAGCAATGACTGCCAAACGTGTACAACTTTCACCATCACTGTTACCTGTATCCCACCACCCTTCCCACCCCTGCGTCCTCCCTGCCTCGATAAATACATCCTCTTTCCTCCAAGTCCCAACTCTCCCTTAACAAACTCCAGCTGCAAAGGCTGACAGTGGACAATGGTCTTCTGGATACTACCAGTGTACTACCAGTAGAGTAGGTTCCACTGGAGAATGAAGAGAAGCAAAGGTCTAACTGAATCATACAAAGAGGCTTTCCTCCCCCTCTAAAACCAACGTGTCCATCCTTCTCTCTCCCGCACCACCACTCCCACCAACTGGTACACTGACATCTATGTTGGGCCAGGAGAGAAAGCAAGGAGAACATGTACAACTTTTAAAAGCTCCCACTAAGTCTGAAAGCTCCATTGTATTACACCCAGCAACTCGGTCTCGGAGGCCACAGTTTTTACTCTGCGACCGCACAATAAATATCTCAGAAAGAATTCACCTGGAAAGTTCCCCTTCCCAAGGCTAGAAATAAAAATAAATTGTCAACCCTCCC
>NW_027529579.1:37375-38854 GCF_008692635.1 Crocuta crocuta | reverse complement strand
CCAACCTCCCTCAAAACTAAATGTATATTAATATTTAATTTGTTCACTGAATGGAATCTGAGAAATAGCAGTGGGCCTAAAAAGGATTCTGTGAAACAAAAATGAACCACTGTTTCCAAAGTCCTGGTCTATTTTATTCCTCCGTCCATATAACTCAACAGCAGTTTAACTATTGATATTCATCAACTATCCGAAAAAAGATTAAAGTTCAAAATGCAAACAAATTCATTTGCATTCTGAAAGCATAAATTCAAAATAGTAACAGTAACACAATAAAGAAGCTGCATGGCTGGATGCAAAAGATTCTTGTGGCAAATACATTATGGCAACCCTCAATTCAATCTTCCTCTTTAAATACTTACAAAGTGGATGAAGAAACTCGCAGATGTCATCACAAACTAAGGACTACTATTAAATACAACGATTGGAAGATTGCTTAAATTATCTCTAGTAAGAATGGGAAATGTTGACACTCAGATATCACAATCATTTTTACGGCAATAGAAGCCTACTCTCAAATTCAAAAACTGTGTCACTACAGAACATCTGGCACGGTGCCTGGCATACACAAGACACATGACAGATATTTCGTGAATGAGTAAGTGGTATCACTGAATTATCAATCAAATATAAGACACAACACAAAACACGGACACTTTCCCAATCTAAAATAACAGAATTCAGATTATTAAATGTCAATTTCCATAAAAGCTGCTCCTGTTAAGAATGTCTATTAATCTAATTTGAACCATTTTTTAGTCCTAAATCACAATGACATCATTTTACCTTTTGTCAGCTCCAGTGCACTATTTCACAAACATGGCCAGCATCTTCCTGCCTCTGGACTTTTCCATCTGCTTGCCTTTGCCCCAACCACCTGCATGGCTTATTCCCTCCTTTAATTGAGGGTTCTCCTTAAATATTACCTCATCAGAGAGGCCTTCCCTAACTGACTACATACATACAATAACACACACAATGATGTTTCCTTTTCTAAACCTATACCCTGCTTTTTTCCCCCTTTTTACCATTTCTCACCAACTGATATGTTATATGTATGTTTTAACTGTTGCCTCCCACACAGAANGATCTAAAACAATGCTGGGAATATAGTAGAAAAGAATTGTGAGTGAGATGGATGAATGAATGATTAAACTTAATTCTCTAATTATCATTGTTTATCTNTTGATGGACACTTAGGCTCTTTCCATGTTTTGGCTATTGTTGAGAGTGCTGCTATGAACATTGGGGTACCTGTGCTCCTATGCCTCAGCATTTCTGTATCCCTTGGGTAAATTCCTAGCAGTGCTATTGCTGGGTCATAGGGGAGTTCTATTGTTAATTGGACTATGCATATTTTAACTGCACACTATCTACAGGAAAAAAAGTTGTGATGGCCAGTCATATCCATTTGAACATGACCACATTACTGTATGTTAATTACTGCTGCTTAATAGGCCAGTGATTGACAGTAATCTC
>NW_027529579.1:35353-36954 GCF_008692635.1 Crocuta crocuta | reverse complement strand
GATTCCATTAGTTACCCCTATGAGATAATATTATTATTGGAGAATTAAATGAGACATCACTGGCATCATTTATGGAGCTTCTAAGAAAGAAGTTAAAATATTTGGCCCATCCCTTGATAGAAAAATAGGGATAAAATATATTACAAATAGGGGTCTACACAGAAGGAATATGGATTTATACTATTTTGTAACTGTTTCAAGCAGATCAGTTCCTCTCAAACTTTAATGTGCTTAGGGATCACTTGGGATCTTGTTAATGGCAGATTCTGGTTCTGTAGATCAGACGGAGGACTGAATCTGCATTTTTAATAAATTGTCAGGTAATGTTGCTGCTGCTGGTCCTCGAACCACCTAGATCTCTAAGAATGTGTCATTCTAACATTATTAGAAGAAATTAGATATGAAATAACAAAACAGTGATATAAAATCACACATCAGAGTCTGCGATTATGCATCTTTAAAATGCTCACTACAACAAATTTATCTGATGGACTGGAACTACCTGAAGAAATTAATTCATTTGTTCATCGATTCATTCCTATATTCACATACACAGCATGTCAGCTACTTCACTTGGGAGAAAACCCATCATTTGTTCAGGTTCTCCTTTGCTCTATTCACTCACATAGGCCATCTCATTTCAAGACCGGAACAGGTATTTGCGGGAAAAGAGATGAACCCGATTTGTTAGACATGTTTTTCTCTCCAGTCAAAGTGTTGATGGTGACTCCCAACTGTTTGGCTTGTGTTTTCACCCACATACTATTCATCTCTCTCTTGCTGCTGATGTAAACCAGAATGTAACTTCACGTGGCCTCCTTCCTGGCTTGCTGTCATTTTCTTCCCTCCCCACCACGAAGGCTTCAGTTTCTCCCTGCATGTCCTAACCGCAATTATCAGAGAAGCTGATGGAACTTGCTGCGCCTATCTTTATGAGTCCTTGTAGAAATGTCAGTAAATCTCTTTTTCTCTCTGCAGGTTGCATTTTTCAATCAAATTAATTAGTTTATTCATAGAAAAGGAGATTTGCTCTTGTCCTTATGCCAGTTGTCTTCTTGAGCGTCCACAGTTGGAAATTTTGCCTTTTTCTTGTCTCTCTTTCACCTCCCACCACCCAAAGGGTATTCTCCAGCATAAAAGGAATCCAAACAAAAATGATTTCACCTCCTGTCCATAAGGTTGCCAACTCGGGGATGTCAACAGGCACTGTCCTATTTTCATTATTTTATTTTAATTATGCGATCGGGGACACTTAGTTCTTTCATTCCAATTTCATAAATAAAGATTTTTAATGGACCGAGAGCAGTGTGTTAGTGCCAAAGTAGTGTGTGGCTAGAGGTATCTTAACAAACTTCTTTGCTGCATTAGCGTCATCATCAACTCTATGAAGGTATCAGAATTTAGGAGAGAGAAATTTGTAAGACAAGAATCCAATGGAAATGGAATAATAATAAGAAGAAAGGTGGGAGAAGCATCTGCATGTTTATGTGTTTTACTGGCATTTCTTTATAAAGTGTACTTTGAAATGTTTCCATTGCAAAATTTTCACTTCAAATCGAATTTCAATCACCTTGGACATACTCCCTCACCCCCAGAAAACA
>NW_027529579.1:33814-35312 GCF_008692635.1 Crocuta crocuta | reverse complement strand
AAAAAAAAAAAAAAAGAAGAAGGAGGGAATTAGAACAAGCTGGGGAAAAAAGTAAAAAAATATATATGAGGCAATTTATTAACCATTATGGTAGAGTTAAAATAATTAGCCCATGGCTAGTCATCTTATTTACAATTAAAATAAGTAAACCATGAAACTTACGCTATAAGAAGGCAGTATGACCCTAGTCTGATTCTTCACACAACAGAATGGAGCCAATCAGGAATGCAGGACCCAGCACAGAGAGTTATGAAGCCAGTGAGGTTAGAATCTGAGAAGGAGTAAGGGGGAAGGGAAAGAGGGGGCAACTAAAATCTTATAAAACAAAGACCGACGTGCCTGTAGTAGGGAGGCGAGCATTCACTTTTAAATGCCCCCTCTGCAAAGAGAGGTTTCATACTATTCTTACTTACTCATCATACACTTCAATAAATACACTTTGTCTGCTGCTCATTTTATTTTGTGTCTAACTCTTCATTCGTCCAAGCGGTGAGATGATGAATTCCAGGTACCGAGGTAAAAAAAACAAACAAACGAACAAAAACACCAAAACTCCTGCAACACTTGCACTTACTTACGCTAGAACTTCAAAGCCCCCTTCTCTTACCCTAACACCACCATACAAGAGGAGACCCTTATCTCTCCTTTAACGTTGTCACATACCTCCACTACGCAACCTTCCCTCCTGTGACTCTCCACTCAGGCTGACTTTCTGCTTCCTGAAACAAGCCAGGTGTTTCTATTTTAGCACCTTTGCCTTGGCTGTCAACTCTGCCTGAAATGTTACTCTCCTTCTCGTCATTCAAATTCAAATTAAATGCTAACACCCCAGAAATAACATTCTTGGATCACAAAGGCTAACTATCAGCTAGGAACAAGTTTTCTGAGGAGATTAAAAGGTGCTGTGATACAGAGATGCTTCTCTCTCCTTTCATCCTCTTGGGTTCATTATAAAAAAAATTAGTGTTCATTTTTTTGAGATTGAGATAGAGAGAAGGAGCACACAAGCAGGGGAGGGACAGAGAAAGAGGGAGAGAGAGAGAAAGAATCCCAAGCAGGCTCTGCTCTGCCAGTACAGAACCCAATGTGGGATCAAACTCATCAACTGTGAGATCATGGCCTGAACCAAAATCAAGAGTCAGACACTTAACAGAGTCATCCAGGCACCTCTCTCTCAGGTTTTTTGTCTTTTAATACTTTTGTTTTAAGTTCATTTATTTATTCTAAGAAAGAGTAACTGTAAGTGGGGGAGGGGCAGAGAAAGAGGGAGAGAGAAAATCAGAAGCAGGCTATGGGCACTGTCAGCACCAAGCATTATGTGAGGCTCCATCTGGCGAACCATGAGATCACGATCTGAGCTGATTTCAAGAGTCCACAGTTTAACCAAATGAACCACTCAGGTGTCCCTCTTGGGTTGTTTTTTGTAACAGCCTCTCTAGAGCTTCAGGAGATCTGGGACTTAACCTCTTATGACCAGTACTTTGTTCCTTCTGCCTGG
>NW_027529579.1:26127-33689 GCF_008692635.1 Crocuta crocuta | reverse complement strand
TATTTTGTTCCTAGTGCCTGGAAATGTATCTGGTATCTTGAGGTACTCCATTAATATTTGTTAATACTTTGTGTGTGTGTGTGTGTGTGTGTGTGTGTGTGTATACACACACACACACGTGAAATATATATATTCCCAGTTATTTTTTTGTTGTTTTGTTTTTTACATTTGTTATAAGATAGCAACTTAAGAATTCTAGCATGGCTGCGGTTATATCTTATATGCCCAGACAAATTATAATTATCATTCCTTTCATCACAAAATCTGTGCTTCGGCAGNTAAGATGATTCATTTTTGTTTGAAAGAAATTTATCATGCCTTCCTACTTCACAGGATGCAGAGGTTTGGAAACAATTGGTGACGTTCCCTATGAAGCTCATCATCAGTGAAGCTCATGAGAATGGAAAGTGAAGGGGTAGCAATCTATAAAAGCATGAAATAAAACCTAGAATTATTATTTTTTTAAAATACGGATGATACTCTATTGTCGTAATTAGCTCTTTGCTTCCTTCAAAAAAATCTATTAAGAATCAGGTCCAGCATGGTTTGCATAATAGCTTATCTCATTTAGAATTTAATAGGTTTTATGCATGAACACACACAAAGTTAGTGAAAGTGATATGGAAGACTTACTTTTACAACCTCACAAAAGATTTCTGAATTTGCTTTGCAAAATTATACTTTGTGTATGGGTATTTCAATAATACTGTCCAGAAATGACTATGTGCTACAAGTGGTTCCATATTAGTGTCTTATTTTCAAAACTCTATGTTTTAGCAAAAACTATGCCAGCCTTCCTAATAATCATTCCAAATCCTTAAACACATGTCAAAGGGCCCAAATCTTCCCTCAGGATAAACTTTTTTTTAAAGTTTATTTATTTATTGAGAAAGGGAGAGAGACAGAGAGAGACAGAGACAGGAAGAGAGAGAGGGAGAGAGAGAGAGACAGACAGAGAGACAGAGAGAAAGAGAGCGAGCCCAATTCAGGGCTTGAACTCACGACCCCATGACCTGAGATCATGACCTGGGCCAAAATCAACAGTCAGATGCTTCACTGACTAAGTCACCCAGGGGCCCCAGGACAAACTGTTTTTTGATGTCAATTGTAGCTAAGGACTGATGTTGCCATTTTAGCTTTTCCATCCTCCAGCAGGATGGGGGTTAAGAAATTACACACATAAACCCATATGTATGTATGTACCTGTATGTGTGTAAATATGGATGTATGCACTATCATCCACATATGTGTATCTATGCTGGTGTCATCTAACAGTAGATAGCCCTTCAAGACAGGCTTTTTTTTTTATTAACCTTGTTTTTAAAACCACTTAAAAATTTAGGATTTTAATTTTAGGTTAAATTCACCTTTTCTTATAACTCAGTCTCAAAATATTATAAATACATTGATTAGTATGAACACTTGACACTATACTGTCAGTCTTATGTAAAAAAGGGATGGGGGGTAACCTGGAGGGCTCAGTGAGTTAAGTATCCAATTTTAGCTTGGCCCATGGTCTCACAGTTCATGAGTTCAAGCCCCACATTGGGCTCTCTGCTGTCAGCTCAGAGCCTGGAGTCTGCTTTGGATTCTGTGTCTCTCTCTCCCTCTGTCCCTCCCCTGCTCACACTCTGTCTCTGTCCTTCAAAAATAAACATTAAAAAAAATTAAAAAGGTACTGAGGGAATAATGGGGGTAATTAGCCTCCAGGAGAGAATGGAAAAAGAGAACATAGGAAGGAGAAGACAGTGGTTCCACTGTGGGATTTTAAAGACAAGAACGTTTTGTCTGAGGATTCTTTAAGTTGCATAGATCAGTGAAAAGAGAAGTTATAACCTGAAGAATGTGGAGACACGACCATAAGCAAGAGGTTCTATGTCTTATAATTTATGATAATAAATGGGTGGAATAAATGAGTTGACCCTTGGACATGGGTAGGAGACTGACTCCATTGGTATAATATGGCTGTTGAAACTCTAATTTCTAGGGTTAGTTGCAATGATCAAAACGGTCACAGTGGGAGAAAACGTCAGTATGTGTACACTCCTATCTTCTGGTTTGGAATACCAATATTTGTGAAAACTCTATCCTACATATGCCTTATTTATTCTTTCAAAAGACACGAGTTTAAAAAAAATGTGTTTTCCCCCTCCCTATTGTCACACTATAATTTAGTATTGAAATAGCAATCTTCCCAGCATATCTAATGAGTTTCTTTGGTCCTATTTTAAAGCTTTTAATCTTCATAAATAATAGCTAAGTAAACTTAAGGCGCTTGGACAATTTCTTTAGCTTAATGTATTCAAATCCACAGTTGGCACTTCATTTCTTTTCATTTAAAAATAAATCTATCTTGTCTCGATAGGCTCTACATGAATACACACACCTAACAATATAAATCAATGCAACACATCCAGAATGATGAGATCTACTTGTTACCTTTATAAAAAAATATGCCATTTTCAGAAATGTCTCAAAAATTCTTCTCTGATAAAGTCAATATGTTTTCTTAAAATAATTCACTACCATGCAGTACTTGCATAACGATTTCCAAACACAGATGAGAAACATTTTTTTTCACGAGGATTTCCATAAACACCTGAGAAACTATTTAATATTTTGAGAGCTTTTCCTTCAGAAGAGACATTTCCTGTCAACTGTACCTAACAGATGATTTTATGGGCATGGTTTCCTGTTTACATTTCTGAATCTTCCATATTCACATTTTAATTTTTGGAGAAAACTTAGAAAATGTTAACTGTGACATCAATTTTGGCAATTTTGAGAGGAGAGTTCTGGAGATAATGGTCCTTCTATCCAACCTTTCCACATCAATCAAAAAAATGAAAAACAAAGTGAAACAGACATGGAAATCCAACCAAAACATGCCCTAAAAGGAGTTACATGCTCTACGAGCAAACTTGAGAATTGCAACTTAAAGGAGAAACCACATAAAGGTAATTGCACGAGTCCAAAACTCGCTATTCTTAGGAATTAAATACAAAGACTTACTTGCTTTGTTTTTCCATGCTAGCTACCCTGAGGCATTCCCATCTTGAATTTAGGAGATTCATTTGTTCTTGTACTTCAGTTTCTTCATCTTCTGATAATTTCCCTGTTCCAATCAGTTGACTTCCCAATTGTAGAACATTACCAACCCGTCCTTGATGGGATGTCAAATCCATCATGTACCCCTGACAGAAAAAGAAGGTGACAAAAGTGGACACTTTAGGTAATTCATTATGGTTTTCAATTTTATCTTTTTCCATTTTTAAATCAGTAGCCCATTTAAATTACATTCCCAGTAAAAGGATTTCAGTTTTTATTTAAGAAAATCCAATAGCGTTTTAAATATGAATTAAGGGCAACTACTAGCCTAAGTCACCTTCCACAGAAGCAGATCCTGAGATAAATGATTTTCTGAGTAAAAGCTCCCAGGAAGACCTGCAAAGCAGCCAAAGGAGCAGGAAACAGGACATGAAAGGGGTGGAAAGCAAGTGTGTCATTTCAAGAAAAGTCTCCCATGGAGGGCGGTGTAGCCTGATGCTGCATGGGTCCTTCAGAGTGTAGGTTATAACCCAGCATCACCTTAACCCAAGAGAAGGGAGCTGGGCTCTCATGTCCCTGACATGAGAATCCCTGGCAAAATGAGATCTCACCAATTTCAAGTGTCATTCTGCAACACAGAACTTTAAATGCGAACTGTCGGAATCCCATGCCCATAAACACGGATTTGCTTCCATTTCAAAATAAAAACTAAATGACCAAACTACAAGGATCTGAAAGAGTAATTCAGATAAAAAGAGGGACTTGCCATTATGACAAGTCATGTGCTTTGATGCATCCATCAACGTTTTGCTTTACCTCATGAGTATGAAACTGTTCTTTCACTTCTTCTACATCATTAGAAATCTCTCCCTGGGCTTGCAGTGTGTCCTCAGCAGAAAGAAGCCATGAAAGTACTTCTTCTAAAGCTGTTTGGTAACTGTCCAGGGTTACCTCAGTCTCCATTGACGAACGGCCAAGTGACTTGTCTTCCGGAGCTTCCAAGGGCTGAGCAATAAAATAAATTGGGTGTTAGACAATTAGTATCTTTGCAGACTGTTCCAATACATTACACGATAAATCAAATGAAATATTTAAAATGCTAGAAATGTCCACTTGCATTATCAGAGACATGAATAGCAGACATACAATACCAAGTCTGCATTTTAACAGCTCACAAACATACACACAAATTCTCAAATGGCAGTTGAAATCCACTTCAAATTAATATTTTATTAAAGCTTTTCTGGATTGCAAAAAAAAAATGAATTAATACATCATCTCTTCATGTTGTATCTTAAATGCTACAAATTTTCAATTGTAGGTAACGTTTTCATCTTATGTCTTCAATCCTTTACATATATACATTGTTGGTATTATATTTACATACTTTTGCAATGACATTAAAAGAAACATCTCATCTCTTCCCAAGAGAAAGGAATGAAATATTTCTGAAAATTTAAAGAGCAGAAAAGTTACCTGCTTGAAAATAAATGAGGGAAGCAGGTAAAATTTAAACAGAAATACCTCACTCACAACTGAAATTTCTAACCGCATGATGACTTCTATATATTAAGCTTTTATTTCCAGAAGGTCATGGTTTCAGTAGCAAGATGTTATCATGGGAGATGTAAAATATGGAGTATTTGCTTCCACATTCTTTTATAAATGTTTATTTTGGAAAGAGAGAGAGCATGAGTGGGGGAGGTGCAGAGAGAGGGTGACAGAGGATCTGAAGCAGGCTCTGTGCTGACAGCAGAGAGCCTGCTGTGGAGCTAGAATCAAGAACTGTGAGATCATGATCTGAGCCAAAGTCAGAGGCTCAACCTATGGAACTTCCCAGGTGCCCCTGCTTCTACATTTAATTAGTAGGATGTCAAGTAAGATTCCCAACAGTTGTCTTGAATCTCTAAATTTCTGTTGTAACCAGAAAGCTGAGAACAACAGGTACAAAGTGTCCATAATTCTAAAGAGGTTATCTAGGCCACCTATGAAGGCACTGCTAAGAAGGAACCAGAAGACTGGTCCCACCACTCTCAACCCACTACCTAGCTGAAGGTATAGAAGCAGCATCACAGAGACTGACTGGAGAAAACTGATGAGAAAAGATTTTTCTGGAGTAGTGAGAGTACTATGCATGTCCATACATCCTCCCCATCTCAAGCCAATGAGAGTAAAGTAATGGAGACTTTAAAAGACTCACCTGTATATGACAGGTTACTTTCCAGGATGGAATACTGACCTCTAAACCGCGTTGGGTGTCAGCAGGGATTCAGAAGCAATGGGATCAGTACTACCAAGTAAGAGGAGACGACTCAGGATAACCAATGTGTCTCCTGCTTTAGTATTATTAGGGCAAATGCCAATGGTAAGAATTTGAGTAAACAACAAAATGTGCATGAATTTTTATTTGGGTACGCTCATGGTACATTGCTGGGTTTCAAACGCCTTAAGAAAGACTATATTCAAGAGGGTTTCCTGCTGAAGTAAGGGACATAAACTGTTGACACAGTTATGCAGGACAAAAAATTTGAAGACATATTTGGAGAGGGATCTTCTATACAGTCCAAAGATAGTAAGCAAATAGCAGGCCCTAACAAGCAGCGTTCTGAAAAGGAAGCAAAAGGCGAGTTGAACGCCAGAAGCTACTTGGGAGATCACATGATCTTGTCTAGAAAAGAAATCCATCCTTCTGATGCCTTTCCTCTGGAAGGTCAGCCTTGAATTTCTAGTCCCTCTCAATGCTGGGCCTTATCCTACTGAGGTGCTGGCACCAACTTAATTATGCTCTTCCGATAAATGCTACCATTTTGAAACTTTACTCATAAATTTCTTCAACTATTAAGTCCTTTAAGGTGGAAAGATATTGCAGCAGTGCTTGGTGTGTTATTTTCATCAAATGATGCACTCTTCATCTGTTTCCAGAGAAGTGGCAGAAATATGTCATCCTGGTAGGTGACAATCACCCAACTCTAGTATTTCAAACAGCATAAGGACCCACAGAGACCTATTTGCATGGCCCCACCTCAAGGTCAAGACAAATTTCTGAAGGTCTAAGGGGTTTGAACAAGTTCCATGATGTATCCCTTCTCTTCATCCCTAATTACTATTAATAAGAGATATCAAAGTTAGCATTAAGAGGAGGAAAGTCATACAAAGGCAGCCTGGGAGATGAATGTAGACAAAAACAGCNGGGAGATACAGAATCTGAAACAGGCTCCAGGCTCTGAGCTAGCTGTCAGCACAGAGCTGGACGCGGGGCTCGAACCCACGAACCGCGAGATCATGACCCAAGCGAAAGCCGGATGCTTAAACGACTAAGCCACCCAGGCGCCCCAATAATTTTATCTTTGAATGCAGGTAATGTAAGTGAAGTCCAATAAGGTGACAAATGAAATGTGTATATTATGTGTGTCTGCTCCCATTTGTATACACTGTTATTGATGTGCCACAAGCATAAAATTCAGGTGGACACATGTTATGTGAGGATGGAGCAACGCTAGGAGTGAGTACAAGGGAAGTATGTGTATGAATGACCGATGGCACTAAGAGCCCCAGGGACTCGTGTTTTCTGTTTGAACCAGGACTTGCTTCAAATGCAGAAAGAAGGCAATTTTAAGAAAACAAACATGACCAGAGAGCCCTTGGATATCCTTTCTTAGTCGTATTTCCTTGCCATATTAGCCAACCATTTAGGCTGAAATTGAGGACAAAGAAGGAAAGGGAAAGGGCAGTCCTGGGTTCTTTGTCCTTCCAAACCTGCCTTACTCATCGGAATGCTGAAAGGACAGAATAGGAGTAGAATGTGCACCTATCAAGAAGTGAAATAAAAACAGCAAAGTTATTTGTGCAATGTTTCCACATTAAGAATGAAATACATAGGCGTGTACAAGCTACGGAATCCAAATTGTATAGTGCTGGTGATTCTGCAGGAGCTAAATGGTCTTATATTTGCATTCACAACCGCGACTGCACAATATAACAATGAGCAATAAAACTCATGCTAATACTTTAAAATTTTAATTTTCTTTGTTCAGTATGAAGTTAAACGGCAAATAAAAAACACGATGGCAAGTCAAGAAGGAGGGACCATGGAATAAAGCAAACAGTTTTATAGTTTAATTTTAAGAGCACCTTCCTTCCTGCTCTTTGAACAAGGGGCCCTGTATTTCATTTCTCACTGTACTGCACGTTGTGTGGCCAGCCCTGTGTGTAGGTGAAAAATAACACAATTCAATTCTGGATATTTTGGCTTCTCTGGGTTACAGGTGAGAGGAGACGGTGCTTTATTATCATGTACAGTAGGGCCTGGTTGTAAAACCCCAGGGCTTTGGAGACAGTGTTTGAATGTTTACTCTAGACTGAGGTCTTATTACCCTGGGAAGGTTACTTAGTCTTATTATTAGCTTTAGTTTCCTCCTTTGTAAGACAGGAGCAGTAATACTTTCCTAATAAGATTGTGGGAAGAATTAAAGAATAGTATATAAAGCATTTAGAAGAATGCCTGATAGTCTGTA
>NW_027529579.1:16401-26015 GCF_008692635.1 Crocuta crocuta | reverse complement strand
AAGAACCCTATCAAGTGCATAATAGCTGTAATTATTATTGGATTCTTATATATATAACAACCATTAGGAAACTCAGTGTACTCCAATGTTATCATCTTAAGTCACTGTCCAGATTTCAAAAGCCAAAAAATTATTGTGGAAAAAGTGATCCAAAAAAACTTAGAAGAGTAAGCCTCAATTAAATTAAACCTTTATGAAAGTCGAACTTCAACCTAGCTCCTGCATAAAAGTTCTAAAAATAATTAAAGATCTTGATTTCAAATTATCTTTTCAAAATGGTAAACTGTAAATAACACTGCTACTCAAGTTACACAATACATTTTACAAATGTACAATTTAGATTAGAAAAGTAAACATTCCCACTGATAGATAAGTAGATAAAGAAGATGTCACATATATATACAGTGGAATATCACTCAGGCATAAAAGAGACAGAAATCTTGTCACCTGTGACAACTCAGATGGACCTAGAGGGCATTATGCTAAGTGGAATAAGTCAGACAGAGAAAGACAAATACCAAATACCGTATCATCTCACTTACATGTGGAACCTTTTTTAAAAAGCAAAACAAACAAACAGCAAAACAGAAAGAGACTCATAAATACAGAAAACAAACTGGTGGTTGTCAGAGTGGGTAAAATAAGTAAAGAGGACAAAGAGGTACAAACTTCCAGTTATAAAATGCTTAAGTCATGAGGATGTAAAGTACACCACAGGGAATACAGTCAATAATATTGTAACAACTCTGGTGATAGATGGAAACTAGACTTAGTATGGTGATCATTTCATAATGTACATAAATGTCAAATCACTAGTTGTACACCTGAAACTAGTAAAATATTGTATGCCAACTACACTTCAATAGAAATAAAATAAACACTTCATGATTTACTGATATTTACAGAGGCTTGAAATTTTGGAGACAATTTTAAAAGGCAAATCTTTATACTCAAGGACATGATGTCTAGTACTCATAAATTCTGAATCTGAAAGTTTTGTCTGAGGATGTTCATAAAACAAAAAACTTTGCAAAGACAGCCTTATTAAAGTTAAACTCAAACAGGAATAAGCTGTGTAAAATAACAAATAACTCAGTTGATCATTATTTATATCCATAAAATCAACTCAACATATATAGATGATTATGGCCAAAATTGTCAGTGGGACTCTGAGTAATTCCTTCTTTGTCTGGACAACTATTTTTCAAATTTGTTAGTCATGATTCATGAGTGATTCATGAAATTATTTTGGTGGGTCATGACCAGGAATATTTAATGAGTCATCACCAGGAATATTCTCTTTAAAATTAAATAAAATAAATATTAGCCTGTGTCATTTATGTTAAGGATTAATATTGTATGTGAATTTTCATCTCAGATATGCATATATACGTATTAAGGTATATATGTGTACATATATGTATGCTCTAGGTCAAGATTTAAAAAAATATTTTCTGTAGTTCAGGAAACAAAATTGGAAACAATTCTAGCTTTTCAGCACAGGTAAACCCATGAAAGAGACAACGTGCTTGAATTTCACATGTGCACATTTTCAATAGAACCCTTGGAACAAAACACATTCTTTACAAATCCATCTTTAACAGTGGTGGTTCTGAAGCTCCTTGGGAGCTTCCCAGGTGTAATCTAAAATCGATCCGTCTATGTGGAAGGCAGAGGGAAACCAACTGAAGAGGCAAGCCACTCCAGATAGTTAGGTGGCAAGTTCAATAAACAAGGGAACTTACATACAAGCCTTGTTCATATAGAACCTTAATGGAGTTCAGTCACATAAGCTGTCCAGATGGGCTCAACATTACATCACTCTCCCAAAGCTACATCCTTGGGGCAGCTCTAGGAGTGGGGAAGCCAAGTGGAATCATTCCAAGGTCAGAGGAAGGGGTGAGGGGACCTCCAACTGCCACAGTCCAGCTCATAGGTCAAGGAGTAGTCATGTCCTCTCAAAGACCTCCCCCAAGGAACAGAGAACTTAGAAGCTGATATATGTAGAGAGGCTAATGCCTTTGGTTCCCGCTTCCCGAAACATCTATTTATTGCTATAGTATTTCATATTTTACCTAAACTTGTGGCTGGTTCATACATATCATGGCAGCAAAGGAAATTTTCTAGGAAATTTCATCTTTGCTTTTTATAGAAGATATATGCATAAGAAAATGTTACCAATCATTTTGTGACTGAAGATGCCAGTATCATCACCTGGAACTAGTTTTTTATCCTGGGCTTCAATCTCCTTTTAATTTCTGTCTTTATCACAGTGGTTTACGTTTCTCTGTGGTACATTGGGCAAATGATGATTCAGATGAGAGGTATAACGATGGATGGATGAAACAATTCTGGTTGTTTTCAAAATTAAGAACACTAAAATTTATTCAACAGTATCCACATACTTCAGAGGCTTAACTGATTGTCCCTTTGCATGAGGACTTACAGATATTGTCACCTATGTTCCTTGAAGATGTTGCTATTTCATAAAGGTGCAAGAGTAGAGAGGAGAAAATGAAGTAATGAGGGAAGACAAATGAGTATACGTGTCAGTCCTGCAATGTCTAGGACAAATGTCTGAAAACTGATTTCCAGTGACAGAAATTGTTGTAATAAAATATAGAGCAATAGCCTTGACACGAATTCATTATCTAACTTTTTTAAAACCCAGTTTACTATCTGTCTAATCTTATTTAGCCTCTCTGCATCTCAGTTTCCCCATCTGTAAAACAAGGAATATAAAATATATATCTCCATAGGACTGATGAAAAGATTATATGAAATGATGCAAATAAAATGTTAAGCACATTCTAGTTTCCAAGAAATGTTCTACAATGCCTGTATTTGGGGACCAATGTTCATTGAAATGGCAAATGACTTTTATGAGGAAACACAGTTGAATGAGCTGTGTGTATTTTTAGAAGCATGATTTTGGCAATTCAAAGTGAGGTAAGTCATCAAATGGCTACATATAGGTAGTGAAACCAGCAATCCAGCAAACGACAAAGCTCTGAGAAAAATAGCTAGGACGTTTCCAGAGGGCACAATCTATTACTGAGTAGTTTTATATTTCTGTTGAAACCAATCTATTCTGGCAACTTCCTGAATGCAAACTTAAAATGTGATAGGACTTTGAACCTGGATAAAAACAGTTCTATTGTTCTTGAATGTGTAAACACTTCAAGAACATTTGAAAATCTTATCACGTAGCTCCCTTTAACGTGTCAAACATTTTTAAGAGTCGAGTCAATGCACAGATACTGAATTTTTTGGTGTAGTTTATAATCTGTTTCTTCTTCAGTCAAAGATTATTGGAAAGTTAATGGATTACAGAGGGATAAGCAAGTGGTTCTTTTACTAAATAAAAGGAGAATAGTTCACAGGGACCCGTATTAGTATGTGAAAATATTCTTGCCACAGTTCCCTGTGTCTCCTCAGAGACATAACATGTAAACCATGGTATTATTTGAAGTATAAAAAATGATTCCACAAGTGATATATGAGAAATTAATCCATCATGCAACACTGTACATGACATTCAATCTAATCATACCATTAAATAGGTAATTTTTAATACTGCTTGGGCCTGAAATCCAGTTCCAAGTTAAGCCCTAATGAGGATTCTGCTGTTATGGCAATATGAAAACAACAATCACAACAACAACAACTACATCTATAAAAGCAATAACAACAGCTGCCGTTATTTATTTGGCACTTAGTGTCAGTCAATTTGTTGGGCATTTAACGTGCACTATATCATTTTTTAACACAGCAAATCAGGATGACAGAGCATAGTAAGATGAGGGAATGGGAGCAGAAAAATTAAACAATATGCCAAAAATCAAAAAGGTAATTTGCTGTTCTGGGATTTAAAAACACGCTGTTTGGATTACAAACACTTATCTTTACCACAATTTTATAAATCTCTATTAATGAAGAAAACAAATTCAGAATCTATGAAACAGCACTTTCACAAAATACCTTAATATGACTTCTTATGAATAAAATAAAAATGCGTATGTAATTTATTTGTAAATATGCATAGTGATGGATGTTAAGAAACTATCGCAAACATTTTACAAGATCATGAATCATTATGTTCTACACACGTGCTGTACACTTGAAACTAATATAATGCTATATTACAATTACATCTAAATAATAAATAAAGTAAATAAAATTANGCTATGAACATCGGGGTCCATGTGCCCCTATGCATCAGCACTCCTGGATCCCTTGAGGAAATTCCTAGACTGCTATTGCTGGGTCACNAGTCTCTCATGGTTTGCCTCCCTCCCTCTCCCCTACTATTTTTCCCCTTCATCTCCCCCATGGTCCTCCATTAAGTTCCTCCTAATCCACCTATATGTGCAAACATATGGAATCTGTCTTTCTTTCTTTGACTTATTCCGCTCAGAGTAACACCCTCGAGTTCCATCCATGTTGCTCCACATGGCCAGATTTCATTCTTTCTCATTCCCATGTAGTATTCCATTGTATAGATAAACCACATCTTCTTGATCCATTAGTCCGTTGATGGACACTTAGGCTCTTTCCATGTTTTGGCTATAGTTGAGAGTGCTGCTATGAACATCGGGGTCCATGTGCCCCTATGCATCAGCACTCCTGGATCCCTTGAGGAAATTCCTAGACTGCTATTGCTGGGTCACAGGGGAGTTCTATGGTTAATTTTTGGAGGAACCTCCACACTGTTTTCCAGAGGGGCTGCACCAGTTTACATTCCCACCAACAGTGTAGGAGGGTGCCCGTTTCTCCACATCCTCGCCACCATCTAGCGTCCTCTGATTTGTTCATATTAGCCACTCTGACCGGGGTGAGGTGGTGTCTCAGTGTGGTTCTGATGTGTATTTCCCTGATGAGGAGGGACGCTGAGCATCGTTTCCTGTGTCTGTTGGCCATCTGGATGTCCTCTTTGGAGAAGTGCCTGTTCATGTCATCTGTCCATTTCCTCACTGGATTGTTTGTTTTTGGGGTGTGGAGTTTGGTGAGTTCCTTATAGATTTTGGATACTAGCCCTTTATTTGATATGTCATTGGCAACTATCTTTTCCCATTCTGTAGGTTGCCTATTAGTTTTATGGATTGCTTCCTTTGCTGTGCAGAAGCTTCTTATCTTGATGAGGTCCCAACAGTTCAATTTTGCTCTTGATTCCCTTGCCTGTGAGGATGTGTCAAGTAAGAAATTGCAGCGGTTGAGGTCAAGGAGGTTGTTTCCTGCTTTATTCTCTAGGATTTGGATGGTTTCCTGTCTCACATTCAGGTCCTTTACCATTTTGAGTTTATTTTTGTGCATGGTGTAAAAGAGTGATCTCGTTTCATTCTTCTGCATGTTGCTGTCCAGTTCTCCCACCACCATCAGTTAAAGAGGCTGTTGTTTTCCCATTGGATGCTCTTCCCTGCTTTGTCAAAGATTAGTTGGCCATACATTCGTAGGTCCACTTCTGAGTTCTCTATTCTATTCCATTGTTCTGTGTGTCTGTGTCTGTGCCAATACCATACTGGTTTGATGACTACAGCTTTGTAGTAGAGGCTAATGTCTGGGATGGTGATGCCCCCCGTTTTGGTTTTCTTCTTCAATATTACTTTGGCTATTCGGGGTCTTTTGTGGTTCCATACAAATTTGAGGATAGTTTGTTCTAGTTTTGAGAAGAAGGCTGNTCCATTACTTGGTTTCTCTTTCTGTTGCTTCATTATTGGTGTATAAAAATGCAACCGATTTCTGTACGTTGATTTTGTACCCTGCAACTTTGCCAAATTCATGGATCAGTTGTAGTAGGCTTCTGATGGAGTCTGTTGGGTTTTCCACGTAGAGTATCATGTCACCGGCGAAGAGTGAAAGTTTGACCTCTTCTTTGCCCATTCTCATGCCTTTTATTTCCTTTTGTTGTCTGATGGCTGATGCTAGGACTTCCATCACTATGTGAAACAACAGTGGTGAGAGTGGACATCCCTGTCATGTTCCTGATCTCAGGGGGAAAGCTCTCCGTTTTTCCCCATTGAGGATGACGTTAGCTGAGGGCTTTTCATAGATGACGTTGATGATGTTTAAGTAAGTTCCTTCTATCCCGACTTTCTCGAGGATCTTTATTAAGAAGGGATGCTGTATTTTGTCAAATGCTTTTTCTGAATCTATCGACAGGATCATATGGTTTTTATCTTTTCTTTGGTTAATGTATCACATTAATTGATTTGTGAATATTGAACCAGCCCTGTAACCCAGGAATGAATCCCACTAGATCATGGTGGATAATTCTTTTTATGTGCTGTTGCATTCGATGTGCAAGTATCTTGTTGAGGATTTTTGCATCTGTATTCGTCAAGGATATTGGCCTGTAGTTCTATTTTTTGCTGGGTCTCTGTCTGCCTTAGGAATCAAAGTTATGCTGGCTTTGTAAAATGATTCCAGAAGTTTTCCTTCGATTTCTATTTTATGGAATAGCTTGAGAAGAATGGGTATTAATTCTGTTTTAAATGTCTGGTAGAATTCGTCAGGGAAGCCATCTGGCTCAGGGCTCTTATTTATCGGGAGATTTTTGGTAATTGATTCAATTTCTTCACTAATTATGCATACGATCAGATTTTCTATCTCTTCCCGTGTGAATTGGTAGTGTGTGCTTGTTTAGGAACACATCCCTCTTTGTCCCTCCCCTGCTTACACTCTCTTTCTCGCTCAAAAATACATAAATAGAAATAAATAAGTAAAATAAAATCTATTTAGCTCTTCTATTATTTTCTTTCTAAACTTTCATTGTAGCAATGATTACTTATTTTCCATCCTTATGATTTTATAGAAAAGGTCCTATTACGTTTTAGATGACAGTAATCAAGACACATTTTTTCAGGAGGGGATCAAGAAAAGACAAAATAAATAAATAAAAGATAGTATAGTTTAGAGAGGTAATGTGCGCCCAGTAAGATGAGAAAGTAGAATAAAGCATGTCTGGGTGGCTTAGTCAATTAAGACAAATAAAAGCCCAGCAGTTTTCTGCCCTGCACGGGCAGGTGGACTAAAAGATGCATGCAGAGAATCAACTGAATGCAGTGGGCACTTCCTTCCATTGTATCACTCATTCTTAACAAGAGTGAGCATGCTTCATGGTTTATACTTCAAGGTCTTATTGACAAAGTTTTTAATCTCAAGGTTCTGAGAACTGAGAAGTGTGCATGTGGACTCATCGTAAATGATAGAGATTAAAAGTGTGGAATCTTTGGACAAGTTTTTATCTTTTGTACTAATGCTTCTTCTCATATCTCAAAAGTCAGGGTGGGGTACAAGCTAAGAGAAACCACTCTTGCTGTCAGAATGATGCTAAAAAAGGATTTTAGAGTATTATGTATGTATTATAAAATAAGCCAATAGAAAACTGAGTAGGAANTATTATTATGAAATTAACTTTGTTTTTCATTTAGCAGTTTGGTTGAAAGCTGTCGAGAAAGCAACATCCTTTATGATTTATTTTGCATTTACCTCTTCTTTTCTATTCCTAGTGGCATCACCGTAAAACACTGGTTTTCCAAAAGAATATTTTACACTCTTCAGAACATTTGACAATATCTGAAGACAGTTTTGGTGGCTATTGCTGAAGTGGAGGCTGCTACTGACATGTAGGCCACTTAGCGGGTAGAGGCAAGGAATTCTGCTCAACAACCTACAATGCCCTGCTCAGCAGCAGCTCAAGTACAGTAGTCACCACCCCTACCACTCCACCAACAAAACATGATTGGGCCCCAAATGTCAGCAGTGATACTTTGACAAAATGTTCCCTGAAACATCACAAGAACTACATTAATGACATTCTTTCCACATTGATTCCCTCTCCTCTTCTGATTACTTCAAGACAACTTGAGAACAGTTGCAATATTTATCATGAGTATGTCATTCTTGTATGCAATAAACTAGCGATTTTACTCTTAATATAAAGTCCCCAAGTCATACCATATCATGTATTTTGGGCTCAGATGTTTCCTTCCATTCTCTATTTCAGGGTTCTGGAAACCTACACATCAGCCATGTGCATGTTTCACCTCCCTACTTGTTTACTTCTACTACAAACATATTTTTTTTTAAAAAATCACTTTCCAAACACATTTAAATCATATTCAATTTATAAAATTGGAGAGCATTATTGTAAAGGGTCAGGAAAAGTCATACAAGAGATGATATTTGGGCTGGAACTTAAAAGGGAACTCACCAAACTCCACACCAAATATCCTTAAATATCTTAAAATGTTCTCTGCGTAGCATGCATTTCTTATAAAATGAAGCTTCTGAGGCGCCTGGGGCGCTTAGTCGGTTAAGCGTCCGACTTTCGCTTAGGTCACGATCTCGCGGTTCGTGGGTTCGAGCCCTGCGTCGGGCTCTGTGCTGACTGCCCGCCCAGAGCTTGGAGCCTGTTTCAGAGTCTGTGACTCCCTCTCTCTCTGACCCTCCCCTGCTCATGCTGTCTCTCTCTCTCTCTCCTAGAAATAAATAAAACATTTAAAAAATTTAAAAAAAAAAAATAAAATGCAGCTTCTTTCTTGATCATTGTCAGTACAGAACTGAGCCTTGAAAGGAAAGATCAAGTGTTTTTAATGTTTTTGGAAATACCTGAGAAATAAAATAGTCCTCATTGCCACCTGACAACACAGAAATGTTCAGCATATTTAGAATACTTGTGTTTTTTAAAAAGAAGACGCATAACTAAGTTTTTTCAACTGTTTTTCCATGAGATAACTAAAACACTACCGTGTAGTAAAAAAGACTTTTTAGGATGCTTCCATTTCACTGGAAAATTAAGTATTCTACTACTTAAGATAACACAATCTATAAACCTACAGAACTGTTCACAAGCATTGCAATGCATCTAGAACTCCAGTGGCACTAAACAGGGGAGGGACTCACTATCAATCTATCCTATTAAAGATCTCTGACTTTCCATTGAGGGTATCAAGTACCCTACATTACATGAAATCATCTGAAAACATGTATATTACACAGTAATAATTTTAATAATTTTTCTTAATTTTAATTAAAAAAACATATGAAGAGACATTGTGATATATTCTACCAGACCTCCAATGGATCATCCCATGTGCCTATGTGGGAGTTCCCCACTTTGTAGACTCTGCTCTAATCTATGATACTTTCTTCTCCCTCTGAACAACTACAGAATTTATAATTAGAACCCAAGTATAATGCATTGAGTGTTTACTATTTCTAAGATATGGTATAAGCATCCCATTAAGTTACCTAATTTAACCTTACAATATAAGGGATGATTACTGTGTAAATGTTACAGCAAGGAGACCAGATACACAGAGGTGAGAACAAGGTCACACAGTTAATAAAAAAGAGATGGGAGATGAACTCAATATCTGGCTCACAGGAGCTGTAATTTTAACTATGTTGCCAGGCATTTTTAATAACTTAAGGGGAAGAAACATTTCCCAGAGATAGATAGATTGGTAAAATTGCAGTTAAGGATCAAAATACAGTACTGTGCCGTATTTTATGTAAGTGTAATAATTGCAACTCTCTCATTCATCTTCAGAACTATTGATGGAATTCTGTGATTCACCCAAATCTCTCTCTCCCCCAGACCCTTTTGGATC
>NW_027529579.1:11604-16162 GCF_008692635.1 Crocuta crocuta | reverse complement strand
TTACATGGAATGAATTTTGTTGTTAGCCATTCTGAACTCACTCGTTGAGAAAACTCCTTGTGAAGTTAAGGTAGGTTTGCAAAGACTCCTGCCATCAGATGATGACCGATATCCACCCCCACTCAAATGTTTCTGCTTGAGCAGTAACTGCTACGGCACCTTGTTGATTGGTATCATCAGTGACTTGTCCCCTTATTCTGGCCCTGGTATAATGTTTGCACCTTGTGAAGGAACTTATTGTAGGAACTTCTGCTTTTGTTATTACGGGAACAGATATCCTGTCTCCAGAAGGTCCTGTTTTCCTCGATACTTTCCCTTGAGCTATAAACAGGGTAATGACCCTTACTCATAAAAGACTGACCTTTATGTGTACAATTCTGTTTCTACCATTGTGTTAGTCCAAGAGGTTCATACAGCTCAACATGTAAATCAACTAACTAAAAATGTTTCTCATGCCAGAGCTATTCAAGAAATCATAGACAAAAAGGTAAATGCACTCTAAGAGGCTATTCTATGTATTGGAAATGAGCTAAACTCTTTAAAGGCACGGTTGGCTCTCCGGTGCCATAAGGAATATAACTGAACAATTCAGTCTGGCCCGGAGACAGAGAGCCTAATTTAGACAGAAGGAACAGATAAGGGCAGAACATATGTTACTACATATACCTTTGCTAACTTGTGATGTATAGCAGTCCCTTCCCTAAGGTCTACATTCCACAAACACCTTCCCTCACACTGGCAGCTGTGATGAGGATGGATAAGAGCAGTTAAAACATAAACCCAAATACAAAGGCTGACACATTTAGGGTCCCCATGGTGTTTACTCATTCAGCATCAAATCAAAAAGTTATTAACCTGCTCAAATACATTCTTCCTCTTGTGAGCCAGACAGAATGACTCCTAGCCTATCTTAACCTATGACTTAATCTTAGCATTACTGACTTAAACAAATGTGTATGTTATCCTGTTTTTCACTAAGAACACCCTGTTATTTTCTTAAGTTGTAAGATTTACTCAACCTCACTATGATTGGGTAGTTCTGCAAGAATACTTTTGTAAAACCTATCTCTATACACTTTCCAAAGCATTTTATCACAGAGAATTATCCACTGTAAAAATTCCATTTTCTGATGTCATGTTATTGTTTGACCTATAAACAAAGGCATCAAAACTGATAGGAGAGAGATGCCTGCCCGGTGATCAGAAAGAATCTCTGAGCTCTCTCCCTCTTTCTTGCTGACACCGTCCATCCTTCAGGGACCCATCAACCTGCTGGAGCCCGACTCCGGCAGACTTTAGCATACGATTTCTGTGTTCTTAATAGATAACTTGTTCACATAAAGATTTTATAAAATTTACCATGGGCTTCATTAGCAAAAGCCCTAAAATTTATGCATACACTTAAATTTTTAAATCACCACATAAAATTATGAATATTACCTTATGTGTAGCAACCGTATTACTGGGATTTTTGTTGACACATGGTCATAAGGAGAACATATGTATATCAAAATTTGCAACATGCCTATGAACATAGGGGTAAAAAAAGAGAGAGAAACCAGAAAGCAAACTCTTAACTGTAGAGAACAAACTGAGGGTTGCAGAAGGGGAGGTATGTAGGGGATGGGTTAAATGGGTGGTTGGTATTAAGGAGGGCACTTGCTGTGATGAGCGATGGGTGTTGTGTGTAAGTGATGAATCACTAAATCCTACGCCTGAAACTAGTATTACACTGTAAGTTAACTAACCAGAAATTAAATAAAAACTTGATAAAGAAAAATAAATTTTAAAAACATGCCTATTGGCATGTTTCAAAGTGACTGCTCTCCTGTTGAAAAAAAAAATCAAGGGAAAGAAACAAAAATAATAAAAATTCTATGTTCACATGCTGAGATAATAAATACTATATTTAAAAATGTTTCATTACATTTAAAAACTACTCTTGAGGTAAATCAGTTACCATTTTCTTGATTTGTACAACCCTTGGAAATTTTCAACAAAATCACTGCCTATCCTATAAAAAAGTATTTTTTATATGTTGGCCTCATCTCATAGGGAACAGAATTATCTTTAAATACACCAATTAAAACAATAAATGAAACCTTGAATATTAAAATATGTCAGCAATTAAAAACCTTAACATGAAGAGGAATTAAAAATCATGCAAATGAGCAGAAAGAGAAGGCCAAATGTGTGTTTGTTCTGGGGAGACTATAAATCAAGGAAAAGACATTCATTTGAGCTAGAAGGGAAAGAGTCATAAGTATGTTTAGAATCTCTCGATTTAGAAATGCTGGGATACAACTCAATCTGACCTATAAAGCTTTTCAGATAATCCAATTGTGCCTAGGCCTGAAGGTACAACCATGACATTTGTTTAAAAAGATTGTGATTGCCTTGTAAACTTCTTTCACAATGTTATTAACACGAGTTGCTCTGTGTACTTGTCCAACATTGCTTATTTCTCCCACTGTCCCAGAAGAACCATAAACTGCCAATTATCATGGGAGTAGTTTATCAGAGTATGGATTATCTGGAGCTCTTATTTCTCTTCCATTTGGCCTTTTCACAGCTCATTAGCACCTCAACAAGAAAGTTAAGGCTAAGGAAGGAAAGGCTGTTGAAATTCAAAATAATTAAATTTGCTCCTTGTCAGCAGCATATATAGGGAAGCATTTAGAAATGCTGGAAAAATTAACCAGAATGAGATCCAGAAAGGTACTGAATGTGTCCAACGGTAATTTGCCTTGACCGAAACCTTCCCACTGCAGTGTTTGAAAACTGATTGAACTAACTAGAGGTTTTGGCATTTTATAGGAATAGAATTGGCATTCTATAGTCTATGGGACTCAAAGTCCTTTGTTTTTAGCATATAACGGGCCATCCTGAGAGCTATCACTTGTCAGCTATCAATACATTACACTAATTGCCAATATATTGACCATTTTTCAGTACGAAGACAAGAAAATGAAGATCAGCTTTCCAAAAGAACATTTTTAATGAATAAACAGTTTCTTGGGGAGAGAAGGGTATGCCCATCGGATAGTGTCAAATAGAAAGCTTGTTTGGTTTTCAGTTTCCCTTTGCATTTAAAGGCCAACAGTACCCCTGAGTGTCCTCTAGGGGAAGAAAAACCACTTGACTTAACGCACGATTAGAACTGATGGCTAACTGAATTTGCCTCAGGTTCTTCCAGAATCAAATAGTGTTATGACAAATACATAAGCACCTTTTTTTAAAATATAAAACAGGTATCGATTGTTCCTTAGGAATTTAAATGTCAACAAAACAAATTCAGGCTAATATAATAAAGAAATCCAATGCATTATTCAGAAAATGTTACACAAAATAGAAAACGTGACAGAGGAAAACAAACCTTTAAACTATATAATGTATATATAAGGGCTATTACAAGTGATGTCTCTAATGTTAATTTCACAACATTAGAAATAAAATATATATAAAAGATTAAAAGAACTTTCTTTCCATTCATCACACACTGGACTTCTTAAGACTGATTTCTTCAACTGAAGCTTCTTTATCGAATTTTAACTATTTAAGCAATAATAAAATATGGCTTTAATACAAGTGCTGACTATAATTATGTAGACCTTCTTAATAAAACTGAACCTTTTCATGAGGCAACACATAAAATTTAAAACAGCACAAGTGATGTACAAATGTATAACCAAATTCATATCAAGGTTCATGAGACAACAGTTGAATTCTAAATCACAAATGTGGTGCCTAAAAAGAACTGAATTGCTATATTCAAAGAAACCTTAATATCCTTTGCATTTCCTGGAGTCCCATTTTGGACTGGTCTCCCTTAATCTCTTGGACTGGGGATCAGGGTGACTGGTTCTACGTGTATTCTGCCTCTGGGGATAGGGGCACTTTGGCATAAAATATCCTTATCTTTAGTTCTTTCAAACAGCACCCTTAGATGGAGAAAAGATAGTGCCTATAAAATCTGAAGCTAACTCAGAAATTCCAAGCCTCTTTGTCAATGGACACATCACCCTAAGACTGGTCTGATGATCTGTGTAAATTCCCGAGACCTGGTCAGACTAAGGCAGACTAAAAGAATAGATTGTTGATCTGTTACAGTTGGTGTCCTATTGGTAACCAGTGAGAGGTAACCTCTACCTCTTTGGTGTTGAGAACCTACTGGATGGCCTGTTACGTGTGTGTGTGTGTGTGTGTGTGTGTGTGTGTGTGTGTGTGACATGATAAGTGAGGAAAAAAATAAACCTCATGTCTAAAATAAATGGATGTAAAATTCACTGTGTTTTTCTTTTATAAAAACTTTCAGATCATGCCAAGATGTATTTTACTGCCTCTGAGAAAAGGCTNCTGCAGATCTACCAGGCAGAGGAACAATTAGCAAAATAAATATTATACATTCAATACATCACACATTTATTTCACAGAGAAGAACTCTGAAATTGTATGAAATTCTGGCTTTAATACTTATTAAATATAATATTTCTTTCACAAATATTTATTGAGCAACTACCAAGGGCCAGGTACTGTTGCAGACAATGGTGATACAGGC
>NW_027529579.1:11275-11560 GCF_008692635.1 Crocuta crocuta | reverse complement strand
CAAAAAGGATGCAGACATATATATTTTCATAACTACCTTAAAAAGCTTAATTCCAATGAAGGCTTCAAGTGTGGGATAGAAACATACACACACACACGTCCTTGTTTGGAGAAGAAATGAATTCAGAAAATTAAGCCTTTTATTACCTATTCATCATAGGTAATATATCCTTAAACATGGAAATAGCAGTATGTTATAGCCACTATCATTTTGTTTTTTAATAAGTATGCAAGACATTCATGATCAATTGGTAAACTATCTTTGTCTAGCCTATGTAGGGGCAAC